>NW_023270377.1:32912617-33383303 GCF_011800145.1 Mirounga leonina
TTCTTTCTTTCTTTCTTTCTTTCTTTCTTTCTTTCTTTCTTTCTTTCTCTCTGTTTTCTTATTTTTGTACACAGGCAGTCAACAACTTACAAACTGTTTCCACTTTGTCAGGAGCCCAGCTGCCCCTGAGTATTCTACCACTCCCAGAGCTCTTTCTCCTTGTGGAAATAGGAAGTGGAGCTTTCAGAATATTCATGGTAGAGAAGCAGAAACAGCTTTGGGAAAGTTGATCCTAGGAGTTAGACTTCAAAACAACATTTTTTTTTTTAAAGATTTTATTTATTTATTTGACAGAGAGAGACACGGTGAGAGAGGGAACATAAGCAGGGGGAGTGGGAGAGGGAGAAGCAAGTTTCCCGCTGAGCAGAGAGCCCTATGTGGGGCTCGATCCCAGGACCCTGGGATCATGACCTGAGCCGAAGGCAGACACTTAACGACTGAGCCACCCAGGCACCCCCAAAACAACACTTCTAGTCCTAAGAAATCTTATGTTGTACTACCTGACTTTTTCATTTTCTTTGTTCTAGTTCTTAGAATTATATCAAGTAGAGATTCATTTGGATTTACAAATGTCTCTTTTTTTTTTCTTTTTTTTAAAGATTTTATTTATTTATTTGAGAGAATGAGAGAGAGAGAGCACATGAGAGGGGGGAGGGTCAGAGGGAGAAGCAGACCCCCCGCTGAGCAAGGAGCCCGATATGGGACTCGATCCCTGGACTCCAGGATCATGACCTGAGCCGAAGGCAGTCGCTTAACCAACTGAGCCACCCAGGCGCCCTACAAATGTCTCTTAACTGTGACAAGAGTGTCCAGGTCTTATCCAGCATTACCACGAATTGGTTAAATCTGATTCCTTTCTTAGCTGCTGTCAACAATGAAGAGGGATCAAAGATGAAGAGATAATACAGAGAAAATGAATTACAGTAGTTCTAGAGGGGGACTACTGTCTTGATACACTAGATCCCTGGGTCTCCAGGAGGTTAGAAAGGAATACAAATGGAAGTGGGGGAAATGGCTATTGAAGATCAGATCTCACCATTTCAAAAGTTTTTGTAGGTTTGGCCCTGCACATAGAAAATGGAGAGGAAGTTTTCTTTCTCTTTCCTGCATTCTGTGGCCCCCTGTGAGGATTTAGAATTCAGATCAATACTATAGTACTTAAATTCTGCCTTGATGAGAAACATCAGTTTTTCCACATTAAGTTGACATTGGCTTGTGTGGGTCAGCCCATTTTTATAATGGGAAAACATTTATTTTTTCAAATAACTAATTTATAGTCTTTCAGGATGTGACCCTTTGTAAGTTAGGGACTGTCTGCATTTTTAAATTTCTTTGTTTATTTTATATTGTCTTATTTATGTTTTAAAGTCTTTTTTTAAGTAATCTCTACACCCAAGCTGGGGCTCAAACTCATGACTTGGAGATCAGGAGTCTCATGCTCTTCCGACTGAGCCAGTCAGGCACCCCAGTTTATTTTAGTTTTTAATATGTTTTGCCTTTTTAAATGTCACAGAGTGCCTGTTCTATAAATTCTCTTCCAGTGGGTAGGCCTAAGACCGCAGGAGATTGGCAGGGGAAAAGCAGCAGTCCAAGCTGGAAGCTTCCTGGATTGGTCTGAAAGAAAAGTGAAATTGTCCCTTTCCCTGTCCTGATTCATGATTTCTATGTTGTTCTTGCATTGTCTGCTCATCAGCCTCACTGCTTAGAAGTCCTGGAAATTAGGAACTTTGGACTGGGAAAAAGCAAATAATCTCCTGGTACCCTCTATAAAGTTCAGAGCAACCTGGTCAGTCTGATTCTGGGATTGCCCTCTCTTCACTGAAGTATTGGGGTTGTCCAAGGGCCAGTAGAGCAGAAGTCAGTACAAAAAATTGAAAATGTTAACTAAAATGTAACTACAAAAGTGGGTTTAATTCCTGGCTGTCACTTACCAGTTCTGTGAAATTAGATAACTCACTTCCCTTTTTCTGGCTTCAGATTATTTATCTTCAAAACTGGAGGAGAGTTGGATTTGCTCAGTGGTTCTCAAATTTGGCTGGTCTTCAGAATTACATGGAAAACTTTTCTTCTGAATATATCCATCCTAGGATCTTAACCTTAGCCTACTGAGTCAGAAGCTATAGGATCCCTGTGTATGTGTTTTTAACAAGTTTCTCAAATGACTGGATTCTATGATCTCTGAAGTTTCTTTCTTTAACAGTGTGATGATTTGAATTCCATAGTCGAGAGTACATCTCAGCATGTTAAATATTTCTAGAAAAGGGGGATTCATAATCTTGATCATAAGAAAGTATTCTGGTAATGAATCTTCAGGTTATGTCATCATCATCATCACTTTGTTACAGAAAATTTGGGCACTGCAAGTACAGTCCAGCTGTTGCAGGAGGTGGCAAGCCGTTTCAGCAAGCTGTGTTACCTAATTGGTCAGCATGGAGCCTCACTGAGCAGCTTCCTTCATGGGATAAAGGAGGCCAGGAGTTTGGTCATTCTGAAGCATGCAAGTCTCTTCTTGGATAGTTATACAGAGCAAGTATCCAGTCCCGTGTCATGTTCAATCTCTGCAGGGTTATTCTGCCAAGGAGAACAGCTCCTTAATCAGAAGAGACTAGATTAGGGACAGTGATATAAGGTAATAGAAATTGCAAAGCAGTATTTTAATCTTAAGCCAACTGTAGTTCTGCATTGCTAAAATTTTAGTTTTAAGTGGAAAAAAGGTTTAAAAATAATTAATTGTATTTCTGTAGTCTAGCAGAATGATTGATAGTGTACTTAATTTACATGAAATATACTATAATAAATATGGTTCTTTAGAGAATAATTTTGCTTACTTAAGTAAATTATAATAAAATTAGAAGAAATGAGTAACTAAACCAGTTATTTTAAGACCAACTGCTAATGGTAAATATGGAGTTGTTCCAATGTCTTTTTTTATTGTTGTGTAAATGGAGGGTTTAAAGACCATACTATCTTCAAAATAAGGATATTTCCTTAATAAAATCTAGCATAAGTTATCCAAGGTTCTTTTAATGTTTTTTTTTTAAAAAAATATCCTAAGTGTATTTGAAAATTTAAGTATTTCTCACCTTTTCTTAATTTATACTTTGACATAATTTGTTATTTTAATGGATATTAAAATAACATTAATATGAAGTGACAGTTTTATTCTTTATTAACACCTCATCCATCTAGCAAATATTGACCGAGTACCCACTAAGTGCCAGGCACTGTGTAGAGCTCTAAGATCATACAACCACAGCCGGGAACCAGTGAAAGGGGGTTCAGGGGGTTCATGTTCTATTGGTGTTTTGTTTAGGTTATTTTTAATATAAGTGAGATAGTGTTTATTATTGAAAATTATACAAATAAAATAGTCAAAAAGATACTTAAAGTTGCCCATGATTCTACCACCAGAAATAACCATTGCTAATAATTTTAGTGTACTTCTTTTCAGATTTATGCATCTATATGCAGATAGATGCATGTGATTTTAATTGTAAGCAGTATTAAATATATTTGAAGCTATAGTCTGAGAGGAAATACCCGAGTTGCAGTCTTTCATATTCTTTCAGACATGAAAAATAACATAATTTGATACCAGTTTACTTTTTTTTTTTAGAGGTGGGGAGGGGCAGAGGAAGAGAGAGAATCTTAAGCAGAGCCCGATGCAGGGCTCAGTCTCATGACCCTGAGATCATGACCTAAGCCAAAATCAAGAGTTGGATGCTTAACTGACTGAGCCACTCAGGCACCCCCAATTTACTTTTTAAAACTAGATTTTGTTTGTGTGAAGGTTTAGCTTTTGCTGGTATAGTTCTTTTTTGTCTTATTTATCTCACAATTTTTTTTTTTAACTTCTTGTTCTCTTATACTTCAGGACTTATACTTAGAGATGCTTTTATTTTGATACCCTTGATACCTCCCTATCTTTTAACATAATTTATTCATATAGGTGAGGCAAGTAAAAAAATCTTGATTTGTTTATGAATTTTAAAAGTTATTTTTAATTGTAAAATAAACATAACATCTAATTTATCATCAGGACCTTTTTTTTTTTAAAGGTTTTTTTATTTATTAGAGAAAGCATGAGTGGGGGTGGGTAGAGGGAGAGGGAGAAGCAGACTCCCCGCTGAGCAGGGAATAAGATGTGGGGCTCCATCCCAGGACCCTGAGATCATGACCTGAGCCGAAGGCCGACGCTTAACCAACTGAGCCACGCAGGCACCCCCCCATCAAGACCATTTTTAAGTGTATAGTACCTTGGGCTATTTTGAATAGGAATTTGCCTTCTCTCAAAGTGAGTTGATTCCATTTTGCCATTCTGGGAGTATGGTAGAAATGTACATGAGTCAAAGCAGTATATCAAGACATTCTCTAGCAATAGATTAAAACTTAACTGACATTTTCTAACAGTTTCACTTGAGCTTTTTTAACATATTTTCATCCCTTCTCTATTGTTTATTTCTGAAGATTTAATTTTCATTAAAAATCCAACTATTTTAATTGTATTTTCTCAAGTTTGTTAAGTTAGAAAAGTAAAGGGGCGCCTGGGTGGTTCAGTCATTTAAGCGTCTGCTTTCAGCTCAGGTCATGATCCCAGGGTCCCTTGCATCAGGCTCCCTGCCCCATTGAAAAAAGTTACCGAAGTAATATCTATGAAGCAAGTTCTATCATCTTCTGCATAATTTTAGTTGTATTTTAAATTTACAATTATCTTTACTAAAATGGCTCTTTCGCCTCCTGATTATTGTGATTACCACATAATCTGCCCTTCATTTCAGTCAAGTCAGTTCATGAATGTTGACATCACAAAAGTTCTAAACTTATTGGTGAGACCAAGAAGTATCTGCTCCAGATGCTTGTTATGTAAATTTGTTCTTCAGAATTTTCATTAATGCTAATGTACATGTGTTTTCTTTTTTGGTCAAGGTATTGCACATCTATTACAAATTTCCTGGTTATGGGAGGATTCCAGCTTCTTGCTAAGCCTGCCATGTAAGCAAATACATATCTTCCAATTATCATTCTAACAACCAAAGATCATGTTTTATAGTGTTCTTTGTTTTTGAGTGCCCAGGAAAAGCTTTGGCTTAATCATTTTACCAAATGTAGACTACCAAAATGTAGACTTTTGCTAACTCTTAAAAAAGACAGGTATTATTAGCCCCTGATTATCATTGGGAGTAGTATGGTATTGAAAAAACCACAAGATCTGGGTCCTTCTTTATTATCCCTGAGATGTTGGACAACTCTCTTCACCAAATTGAGCCTAATTTTTTTCATCTGAAAAATAGAAATGTTTTTTCCCTGGTTGTGAGGAACAAATAATGTATGTAATGGTATAGAGAAGAACACAAAGTGTTGCACAAGCATAAAGATTTTGCATTTAGCTTCTGGATAATAAATATAAAAGCCTCTTACATGAGGCTAATCATTCTGAACTATGTAGATTCTCAACAAGTGTTGACCTAGAGACAAAGCCAAGTTTAAAAAATTCAGTTGTATTTTAATAGTAAACATATAACATATATACTCACAACCCAGATTTAATAGATGTTAATGTTTTGCCATGTTTGCTTTTGATCTTATATCCTAATAGAGTAATAACATCCTTGTCTCATTTCTGATCTTCAAGGGGAATAGTTTTAGTATTTCTTCATTAAAGATGATTGCCTTAGGTTTTTGGTAAATATCATTTATAGGGTTAAAAGGCTCCCTTCTTAAAAAAGGCAGGGGAGGGTTCCCTTCTATTCCTGAAAGTTGAAGAGCAATTGATTATTTTTTTAATGGTAAACATCCTTGAGTTCTCAAGATAAATTCAGTGGTCTGCCTGTATTAGTTTTTCAGTGCATTGCTGGACTCAATTTGCTAATATTTAAGATTTTTGCATCTATATGAATGTGAGGTTTTCCTTCTCTTCTGAACTTGAAGTTTTGATAAGAAGATTGCACTAGCAATCATAAAGTGAGTGTGGGAACTTTGTATTTTCTGGAATAGTTTGCATGAGATAGGGAATATCTGTACTTTGAGATTTTGTAGAATTCATCTGTAAAAACGTATGGCTTTTGTGGGGGCATTTCTGTAGGGAGTTTTTAAACTACTGACTTCATTTCTGTAATGAATAGATCTGTTCAGGTCTTTATTTCTTCTTGTGGCTTTAATTATTTGTATTTTTCTGGAAAATTATTGCATCCAAGTTTTCAAATTTATTGGCATAATATTGCTACCATTGTCTTAAGATGTTTTCACCTCCATAATAACTGTGGTTATATCCCCTATTTTTCATTCCTCTTATTTATTTGAGTCTTTTATCTTTTTATCTTGGTCAGTTTGTCAGCAGTTTACCCTTTTTAATTTTCTTTTCAAAGATTAAGCTTTAGTTACTACTTACTTTTCTTTGTTTTCTATTTTATTTCTGCCCTTTTTAAAAAAAGATTTTATTTGAGAGAGAGAGAGAGCAAGCAAGAGTGGGTGGAGGGGAGAGAGACAGGCAGACTCCCTGCTGAGTGCGGAGCCTGACATGGGGCTCCATCCCAGGACCCTGAGATCATGACCTGAGCTGAAGTCAGATGCTTAACTGACTGAGCCACCCAGGTGCCCTGAATTTCTGCCTTTTATTTCCTTCTTTCTTTGTGTTCCCCTGTTAATGTCTTCCAACTTCATGAGTTTAGCATTTAGCTCATCAATTTTCCAATCTTTGGATTTTTCTAATGTACTCATCCAAGGCTATAAATTTCCCTCCAAGTGTTGCTTTAGCTGTATCTTAAAACCTTTGATACCTTTTGTTTTTATAATCATTCAATTGTAAATATATTTCTAATTTCCATCTTGATTTTTTCTTTGACTCCTGTTATGTCCTTCATTTCCAAAGTACAAGGGTTCAGCCTTCATTTAAAAAAAATATTTATTAGAGAGAGAGAGAGAAAGTGGGCATGAGCAGGAGGGAGGGGCAGAGGGAAAGGGAGAGGGGAGAAGCAGATTCCCTGCTGAGCAGGGAGCCCAACGCGGGGCTTGATCCCAGGACTCTGAGATCATGACCTGAGCCAAAGACAGACGCTTAACCAGTTGAGCCACTCAGATGCCCCAGCAGCCTTCATTTTTTAAATGACAGATTAAAGAGTGTTTTATTTTAACCTTATGTAGTAAGTTTAAAATTTTTGATCTTGCTATTTTGATTTATATTAATATAATGACACCACTTTCTATTCTGTTACTTTTAACCTGCCTGTATTATATTGTAATATTTTTGTATATTTCTTTTTTTTTTTTTTTTAAGATTTTATTTATTTATTTGAGAGAGAGAGAATGAGAGACAGAAAGCATGAGAGGGAGGAGGGTCAGAGGGAGAAGCAGACTCCCCGCTGAGCAGGGAGCCCCATGTGGGACTCGATCCCGGGACTCTAGGATCATGACCTGAGCCGAAGGCAGTCGCTTAACCAACTGAGCCACCCAGGCGCCCCTGTATATTTCTTGTAAACAGCAAATTGGTGGACTTACTGCTTTGTTGTTTTTTCCATCTGAGAGTTTCTGGCTTTTAACTGACAAGTTTATATTTGTTGTAATTTCTGATTTTACATTTATTATACATCTATATATTGTATTGACTAAAAAAAGCTTATTTAACATTTAGTGTTGGTGAAATGCTGAATCTTGGCCAAAAAAATAGGAGAAAATGATTGCAGCCAAACCAGTAATTAAATGAAGAAAAAAAAAATGGTTATTTTTCCAAATAGTAATGCTTGAAGAAAAGCAGCTTTATTATAGGAGGATGCAAAAATAGGTGGAGATTTGTGACAAGTTAAAAATGGGGAGGTTTTGGGTGCCTGGGTGGCTCAGTTGGTTAAGCGACTGCCTTCAGCTCAGGATCGAGTCCCACATCGGGCTTCCTGCTCAGCAGGGAGTCTGCTTCTCCCTCTGACACTCCCCCCTCTCGTGCTCTCTCTCTCTCATTCTCTCTCTCAAATAAATAAATAAAATCTTAAAAAAAAAAAATGGGGAGGTTTCTGGGCTTCTTGAAGGACAATGGTAGTTGGTGACCCTGATGCCTTATTTAGCTTTATTTTATTTTTTGTTAACCTTCCTCTAGTTTTTCCAGAGTTCACAGTACTCAGGAATTGACCTGACTCCTTGTTAGAGCAGCTAAAGCAGATGACATAAGTGAAAGCCTCTTGTTAGAACCTAGGCAGGTGTTAAGCAATTAATAAACAATGGGTGACTTTAAGCTATGGAAGCAAATATTAAGTCTGGATTTGGGCAGCATTTCCCAAGCTGTGGTTCATGAACCCTGGGGTTTTACATATTTAAAAGGTAATAATAACATCTTTTTACAACTTCTATTTACAAAGTCAGTATTTTAAGTTATTTTGTAGTATTTATTTAAAAAGAGAACCTCTAGAGCATAGCTGGTGAGCCCACATGGCAATTAGTAAGTCTTGGATGTTGATACTCAAGCTCTCATCACTCAGCTGGTTTATCATTTAGATACTCAACTCATGCTAGCCTGGTGGTTTGATCATCATGTGGGTTTTTAAAAAATTACTGTGCTAACATATACATTCCATAATATTTATCATTTTAAACATTCCTAAGTGTATAATTCTGTGGCACCAAGAACATTTATGTTGTGTAAACCATTGCCACTATTTGTACACAAAACTTTTTAAAATCATCCCCAACAAAAACTCTTTCTGTACCCATTAAGCAATAATTTCTCCTTCCTTTCCCCACCCCTAGCACCTGGTAACCTCTATTCTACTTCCTGTCTTTATGAATTTGCCTATTCTAGGTACCTCACATAAGTGAAATCATATAATATTTGTCCTTCTGTGTCTGGTTTATTTCCCTAAGTGTAATGTTTTCAAGGTCTGTCCGTGTTGTAGCATATATCAAACTTGCGTGGCTGAATGATATTCCACTACACACACACACACACACACACACACTACATTTTGTTTATCCATCCATCTGTTGATGGACACTTGGGTTCTACCTTTAATGTATTAATTTTTTAAATTATTTTTTTTAAAAGATTTTATTTATTTGTTAGAGAAAGCACACAAGCAGAGCTGAGCAGGGGGCCCGATGCAGGGCTCAATCCCAGGACCCTGAGATCATGACCTGAGCTGGAGGCAGATGCTTAACTGACTGAGCCACCCAAGTGCCTTAATGTATTAATTTTTGAGTAACAAGTACAAACCTAGCCATGTAAGGGGAGAGCAGTATTGCCACTATAAGATTAAAACTCCCAAGAGAAGATAAGCTGAACAGTCCTTGGTTCAGGTTTCCTAAGAACATACAAGGGCCTTTTTGGGAAAGTCCATAGGCAAGGACCTGAGTGAGTCCTGAAAGGTAATAGGACTTAAAAGAGTTGGAACATTTCTGGTCTAGTACTGGGCATGCAGAAGAAATGTGGTCATAGTGGGTATGTGTTCAACATGTGCTATTTCAGTCTCTCAGGAGCAGATTAAAGCAGAACACTTCCATGGGGTTAAATGAGAATTCTTAGCTGATCTCAGCAGCAGGACATGTAGGAGGAAGTAGGAACATCCACACGAGCCAAATATAAATAAAAACCTGGGTCACATTCCCCAGGGCACTCTCAGGTCTCTTCTTAATTGCATTGTAAGATAATCCAGTTTGTGCTATTGAACTTTTGGGTTCCTGGATATTATTACATATTTTCCATTCCAAGATAATACTTCATTAATGTCTGAGTTAAACATTTCTTTATTCTACAGTTCTCTAAGAGATTATAAAGTGATTCATCCTTGCTTATAGTCTTGTGTGACATTGTCTAATTTGAAGCCTTGTAGGTAAGAATTGTAATATAATGCTTATAAAGCACTCAGGGTAGTACCTGACACATAATTATTGCTTATTAAGGGGCAGGTAATAATTATTATTCTGTCCCACCAACTCTTCTTTCACATCTTTTTTTTTCTTCTTTCACATCTTTTAAGTATTTTGGTCTGATCATAGTCTCAGTGGGTTATTGATCACCATTAAAATTTGCAATAAAATTTTAATGAACTTACATAAAACAATATAAAAACTAAATGTTGGCTTCAGTTTAAAATGCTTTTGAAGATCTCAGCATTGAAATCTTCACATAGAATTAGCTCTACTGTTTCCTGTTAATTGTAGTACTGGTACCTGCAGCTTTTCATTACTGTCATAATTAATTTTTATTAGGTGAAGAAAAAAAAAGAAATTAGAAGTATTTTAATATTACATGCCAGTTGTGTTGGGGCAAAGAGCTTTGTTCTCCATTAGTTCGGTTTAGTACAACTGATGAGAGCAATTAGTCTTGCCATTTATTGCTGTGACTTTTGGCTTGGAAGTTAACAGGTAGTGGTGTCAGCTGGTCTCCAGTTACTCCCTGAAACTGTGGGCTGCATGATTCATTTCCTAGAACTCAAGGCACAGTTTGTGATTAATCATCTCTCTTATAGAGTTACTATTGCTACCATATGCTGCTTTTTATATGTAAAAATCTATTTTCTAGGCAGGGAAATTCTTTTATCTGTCTTATTTCATTGTATTTATATTCTACTTTCATAGCACCTAAAAACATGTATGCTGAAAAAAGTGGTATCTAGTGAAATATATCTACTCAATATCATACATTTTTCAATACCAAAAAGATTAATTAAATTTCTTTTTTTCCCTCTATCTCCAGTGATTTCCTAAATAAAAACCAGGAGCTATTGCAAGAGTTATCAGAAGTAAATGATGAAAACACCCAATTGATGGAAATACTGAATACTCTGTTTTTCTTGCCAATCAGACGACTTCATAATTATGCTAAAGTTTTGCTAAAGCTTGCTACCTGTTTTGAAGTGGTAAGCTCCCATAAATATCTCATTTGAACTCTTGGGAAGCCAAAGATCATAGTTGTTTGTCTGGATTATGCTACCCCAAGATTTCAAACTCCATTAATTTACTATTTATATGTGTCTAATTAAATTTATTTTTCTTCAAGAACATGAAAGAAGAAAGTTTGACCATAGGTAAATCTAGTTCTCTTTGCCGTTGATTTAGTTTCTTCTCGGGACCTTATCAAGATTAATTTTGTATTCATTTTATGAAACTCTGTCACAAGTTGAGGCCCAGTTATGTTACGCACTCAATAGTTGTCAAAGTTTATTGAGTGCATACTAGTACAAGTTACACAGAGCTCTTTAAAATCCTGGCTTTCTGTGTAATGAGATACCTGTAAGGCAGTGGAATTACCACCTGGCCAGGACTCAGGATAGACTCATGCCAGGTATTTGGGTCACCTTAGCAGATGGTATGAGAAATCACAGTGTTACAGGGTTTTCTCAGATGTTAAGTGGTCCACTTTCTATATGAAATTAGTTGGGTGGAGTCCTAGAAAATTAGTACCATTGTAGGATATGGGTGTATGTTAAAGCTGGTCCTGAGACATTGACCTTTGAAATTGTACTAAAATATGTAGTTTCATTTTGTTCCCACTCTGAAGGGCTCCAGAGAAACCATAATGATTCTGCGGTCTCATATACTTTAGAGTCTTTTATTTATTTATTTATTTTTTAAAGATTTTATTTATTTGAGACAGAGAGAATGAGAGAGAGAGAGCACATGAGAGGGGGGAGGGTCAGAGGCAGAAGCAGGCTCCCTGCTTAGCAGGGAGCCCGATGCGGGACTCGATCCAGGGACTCCAGGATCATGACCTGAGCCGAAGGCAGTCACTTAACCAACTGAGCCACCCAGGCGCCCACTTTAGAATCTTTTAAATCCTGGAACTTACCTCCTTATTTGGATAAATTGCAGTCTCCAGAGTGACCCACAAACTGTTGTGGGCTTTTTATTTTTGATTCTACTGTAGTCTCATAGATCTTTTCTTTAGTCTGATTTCAATTTTAACTCAAACTGATGTAGTTTTAGCAATGAAGGTTTGAGCTACACAAGTAACCCACTGAGATGCAAATGTCATCTCAATGTACCCTCAATTAATCAAAGATCTTCCCTCCCAGACCAGCTTGGAACTATTCAGAGAGTCTGGTATTACAGTTTCCAGTCTGAAGGGTCCTAATTCTGTGTGAAAAACCAGACTTTAGTTTGGCATTTAAGGCCCTTTATTATCTGATCCCCTCTTTTGTTTCTAGCCTTATCTACCATCCTGTGTCCTACATGTTAGTTCAGATCCCTGGACATACATGTTTTATATTTCCTTCATGAGACACTCTACCACCATCCTCATTATGGGAAAATTTCAAGGCCTGGGTCAAAAGTCATTTTATCATGAAAATGAAGCCCTCTCTGACTATACCACATTCCTTCCTCTTCCCATCGTTTAAGAATGGGTTACCCTGGGGCGCCTGGGTGGCTCAGTTGGTTAAGCGACTGCCTTCGGCTCAGGTCATGATCCTGGAGTCCCGGGATCGAGTCCCGCATCGGGCTCCCTGCTCGGCAGGGAGTCTGCTTCTCCCTCTGACCCTCCTCCCTCTCATGCTCTCTGTCTCTCATTCTCTCTGTCTCAAATAAATAAATAAAATCTTAAAAAAAAAAAAAAGAATGGGTTACCCCTTTCTCTGTGCTTTGTTAGTACTGTCTTTGCCCATTATTTTCTTATGATCCCCAGGACTGGGGATCAAAATCATCTGTGCAAATTTTTCAAAACACATGGCCATATTCCATCACTGCAGATTGTTATTTAGTAGATCTCAGGTACAGCTTAGACATCATATATACATATACATTTTTCTAGATAAAAATAGTACCTAGTATTTATTAAATGCATTCCATGTGCCAGGTACTAACCATGTTATTTGTATTCATTTAATCCCCATGGCAACCCTGTGAAATAGATATTACTGTTATCCCCTTTCTACAGATGAAGGAATTGAGGCACATTGGTCAAACTAGAATTTATACCCAAGGATTCCAGAGTCTGTTCTTTTAACCACTTTACTATATTGTCTCTTCTGATAGATAGCCTATTAACAAAACCATTGCATTATTCTGCTATGTTGTATGTTTTTCTGTCTTTTTTGCTTTGTTTTAAGCTCCCGGAAGACAAAGATTGTACCTTACTTATTTTTTTATCCCTGACACTCAGAATATTCTGTATGTAGTACATGCCATTAAATGTTTTTTAAATGAATGGAAAATGAATATGAATCACTGTAAGAATTGTGGACTGTGAAGTAATTAGTCATGAATGTGAGGGATCATCCTTTTGTTTTACCTTCTGCTCACTTTCCATCTGGTGTGGCAATTATACCCTGTCCTGTGGTTGGTTCTCCAAGCTTGGCCCACAAACCCCTGGGGGTTCCAAAGACCCTTTCGGAGGGGTCACAAGATCAGACTATTTTCAGGACAATACAGAGACATTTGCTTTTCCACCAGTGGTGCAAAAGTAAAGCTGGACAGAACTGCTATCTCCTTAGCATGAATCAAGGCAGTGGCACCAAACTAGTCATTGTGTTCTTTGCTGCCATGCACTTGCAGTTAAAAAACAAAAGAAGTAAAAATATGCCAGTTTCACTTAGAAATACTCTTGATGACACAGCAAAAATCATTAATTTTATTTAACCTCAACAAGTGAGTTTACATCTTTTTTTTTTTAAGATGTAATTGACTTGTTACATTCTATTGTTTTCAGGTATCTGACATAATGATTCGATAGATGTATATA
This sequence comes from Mirounga leonina, assembly GCF_011800145.1. Classification (NCBI taxonomy): domain Eukaryota; kingdom Metazoa; phylum Chordata; class Mammalia; order Carnivora; family Phocidae; genus Mirounga; species Mirounga leonina. The sequence continues at coordinate 32,926,275 of NW_023270377.1, forward strand.
TTGTGAAATGATCATCCACGATAAATCTCGTTAATATCCATCACCACACACAGAAGTATTGATCTTCTTAATATTCTGTGTGACGAGATGGGAGTACACAGAGCAGCTCTGCTGCAGACCGAAGGATGGAGGTTTTTCCAGAAAACGCACCAGATTACTATCTTTTGAGTTGAGAGCTGCTTTTTTTTTTTTTTAACTTGAAAAAACAATTGACAGATAATTATGTTTATTCAGATTTGGGTATTAGGCAGATATTTTCTCAAAAATGAGTAAATGAACCTGTCACTTCGAGGAGAACAACTGACAGTATTTGTGGCCAGTGATAAAATCTGAACTCTGAAGCAAAAAGTACAATGTGGGAAACATGTATGTATCACTGTTGAGTTTGGCAGTTTCCCAGTACTTGGCAACTTTTTCTGATGAGATTGGTGATAATATAGAACTTTTGATGTTGTATAATAAAATGTATCAACATTTGGAAGGTCTGCATTATTCAGTGAACCAGTATTTTTCCAGATGTCTAATCCACATGCTATAAAATCATGCATAGGTAAAATATCTATTCAAAGTGTAAGAGATCAGAGAATTTAATGTAATAGAGTACAAAAAGTTTGATTAACGTAGTTTCAGATTCTACATTTCAGCTACCCTTTAAGAACCTACTACTTAACAACTTTTGGTTAGTTTCAAAGAATATCCACTATTATTTGAAATGGCTATTAAAATAATCCTCCCTTTCCAACTATATATCCTCATAAAGCAAGATATTCTGCATCTATTTCAACCAACAGATTAAATGCAATAACAGAAATGAAAATCTAGCTGTCATCTTGTCAGCCAGATAAGAAAGAGGTTTGAAAAAATGTAGAACAATGCTACTTTTCTCACTAAGCATTTTGTTGTTGTTTTGGAAAATATAGTCATTTTTCATTTAAACTGTTACTATATTTAAAGTGAGTTAATAAAGATTAAAGGTTATTTTTATTTCTCTATTTTCTAATATGGTAAATATCAATAGGTATAATCCACATAAGCAAAATAGAGGGATATCCTGAGACCAAAACATTTGAGAACTCTTGCCCTATCATGAGTTCTCTGCTGCTTTCCTCACTGATAACTGCCAGTGTTTATTTCTTTCCCCTGGAGTTATTCCTCTGTTTCATATGTACATGTGTATAGTAGAATTTTTTGGAACCAATCTTCTTTCTGCTCAGCCCCCTTTAATATACCATGTCTGTTCTTCATTTGGATTTCTTTCCTAAATTTAATACTGTATATCTACACCAGACTGAGGCTATAGATTCTGGACAATTGTTTTATATTCATCTTCTCCCCTTTATTATTGGCTTTCAGACATCTCCAGAGTACCAGAAACTACAGGATTCCAGTTCTTGTTATGAGTCTCTTGCTCTCCATCTCGGCAGGAAAAGGAAAGAAGCTGAATACACACTGGGCTTCTGGAAGACCTTTCCCGGGAAAATGACGGTAAACCATGCCAGTTGTCATTACCCCAGCACACAGCAGGCATATCCATAACAACTGTCATAATTTTCTCCATTCCTCATTTGTTTATAATAATGTTTTAATGAGCCCTTTTTTAAGGGTGGTCAAAGGACAGCAGTCGTTGCTCTAAACCTCAACACCTACCCTCATTTCTAGGAATCCTCTCTGAACACATACCACCTTTTGTTTGTTCCTGCCTTTTTCTTAATTTCCTTTGAGCGCTTTTATTAAATGTTCAGATCCTGTCTAACTTCAGGTTTAACACCAAGCTAAGCCATGAGCAACAAATTCTCCTAAATGTGATTTGTGTCTTTTTCATTTTCGCTTTGCATGTTAACATAATTCTGATGGTTCAGTTATGTATCTGTTTTCAATTCCAGGATTCCTTGAGGAAGCCAGAGCGTCGGCTGCTCTGTGAGAGCAGTAACCGAGCCCTATCTCTGCAGCATGCTGGGAGGTTTTCTGTGAATTGGTTCATTCTCTTTAACGATGCCCTAGTCCATGCCCAGGTATGCCAGATTTCTAACTTTTACTTAATTAAACCATCAGTTTGTATTAAAAATATTGTGATTTTGCTGAAATTATTGAATAAAAGAGAATGTTTAGCTTGCATTTGTGGTTTGGACCAAATTTCAGGGAGCTCTTTTAGTTTCCAGCTTGAAAATGAGTATCAACCATGTGAAGGGGTCCTTGTAGCAGAGATGGCAAGACCTACTGGGATTAGCTATGTTATGGGGACTCAGTGGCTGAGATAGTGGCACCCAGGTGGATTTAACCATTTGAAAGGGGTTATATAGCGGAGGCCCCAGGGCCCACCCGAGCTTTCTCAGATGTGTCTCCATGTTCTTTCTTGCAGTTCTCCACACATCATGTTTTCCCTTTGGCCACGCTATGGGCAGAGCCACTTTCTGAAGAAGCTGGTGGTGTGTAAGTATGTCCCCCTTCCCGGACCCTCACCCTAACTCTCTCCCTCTGCTACTAGGTTGTTTCCTTAGATATGAAAAAAAGCTCAGGAGTCCTCCCCATTCTGCATAATGAGGCTTACCTTCCCAGCCTATAGATAGTAAAATGGCCTGTTGTGAAGATCATGGCTGATCATGATAAATGGTAGAGGGCTTCTCCATTGCTCACATCCCCGTTGTTCAACACAAAGGAAATTGACTCTGTGTCCTTTCTGTCTCCTACTGTGAGAGCCAAACCCAGGGCATGTCTGCATTTACATTTAATTGACTTCTACTCCTCTTGAAATAAACAAGTTGCTTTTCATATTTGAGGAGTGATATTATAATGACAGGTTGTCATACCTACTGGTATTTATCCTTGTGAATGTTTTAGGAATGGCTTAAAGATAACTACACCTGAGGAGCAGTTCACTCTCATTTCATCAACACCCCAGGAAAAGGTTAGTCCATTATGATATTTTCTTTTGATCTTTTGGCCTGGCTACTTCTGTCTCTTATGCTAGGAAAGAAAAGATAAAAATTGTTCTTCCTTGGCTAATGATCCATAATTATGTCTGGTAAGTCTTTGTTAAACCAAGGCTATAGGTTTTGTTTGTTTGTTTGTTTGTTTGTTTGTTTTTAATGTGACTTAATTTGAAACATACAGCAGTGAATTCCAAGAGCCAGTCAGCATTACTCAATAAGAAAAACATTAGGAGACAGAAAAATTATTCACAGCAAGGAAAGCTATCAGGATTTAAAGCAGTGCTTGATGAGTTGTTGCCTTAAGCTTATTGACATTTACTTTTTTGTTCCTAGACTAAGTGGCTACGGGCTATAAGCCAAGCTGTGGATCAGGCTTTGAGGGGGACATCTGACCTTCCACCTTATGGAAGTGGCAGCAGTATTCAGAGGCAGGAACCACCCATTTCACGCAGTGCCAAGTACACTTTCTATAAGGATCCTCGCCTGAAGGATGCAGCCTATGATGGACGCTGGCTTTCAGGGAAGCCTCATGGCAGGTGAAAATGTTTAAGATTTATGCATGAGGTGAAGATGATAGTCTGGTTCAATACTGAAAAAGTATCAGTTATCTGAAACATTCATTGATCTGTATTATTTTTTGCTTATGCATTTCAGAGGGGTTTTGAAGTGGCCAGATGGAAAGATGTATTCTGGCATGTTCAGGAATGGCTTGGAAGATGGGTAAGAAGATTGTGTAAAACTAAGAGTAAATTCAGCTTCAGCCACTGATGACATTATTATGTATTGAGAGTTATTTTCAAAACAAATAGATATTTGTCTTGTTTTTTAGAAATGCATGCAGTGTACTAGGGCTTACAGTGCAGGTGTGTGATCATAAGAGGGCTGGGAATATGGGATGCAGCCTTGATTTACCTGGAGTGAATCACTTACCTTGATAGCCTTGTGACCTCAAATGACACAGCCCTTCTGTAAGTTAAAATGGGACTGTTTTCTGTCCATTTCTCAGTGGTGAAGGCTGAAAACGTGGGGTAATACTGATGGTGAACTGTTGAGATAGTAGTGCCCTTTTACACAAAGAACGTAGACAAATTTTCCTTTCAGTAGTTTTACTTTTTTTTTTTCCTTTCAGTAGTTTTAAGTCATCTTTAATTTCAGTGATGTGCTAAAGGAGAAATTTTCTAGATGATATATTATCTAATGGTACTCAAGTGACAATATTTTTGTATAAGCTTGTCATATTTTCTAACACTGTGAAAATATTTACATGATAAACTTATGGCAGTGAAGTATTTTATATCATGTTAGAGAAGTAATTTATTTTACTATATGAAAAAGATTATTATACAGATGGGGTAGGTGATTTTTGTGTGTGTGATATAAATTTTTATAATGTCTTTTAATCTCCTTTTAATGGAATTTTACAATGAAAGGAGTCTTTAGATAATCTCATTTGCCCCACCATACGTGGGTGAGGGAGCTGGGTACCTGCACTTACGCAAGGTGATGTGGCTAATTCGTAGCAGAGAGGCTTAGGACATAGGTTTTCTGTTTTTCACTGGAGTTGGAGTGAAACACGTAATCTCTGTCTAGTGGGATTGAGGCCCCACTCCTCTAAGACTTGCCTGATAGCCTAGGTAATAGATACATTTTAAACCAAAACCCCATTTACTCCTTTCGCCCCATAGGTAATTCTTTTTCCTGTTCTCCTTGTTAAAATGTTTATAAGTGCATCTATAGAAAAGGTGAATATGTCCTAAATGCATCTTCTGATGTTTTTTATTCTCCTTGGGTAGATATGGAGAGTACAGAATTCCAAACAAAGCATTGAACAAAGAAGACCATTATGTGGGCCATTGGAAAGAAGGAAAAATGTGTGGTCAAGGAGTCTATAGGTAATAACATTGGACGGGTTGTTGGGCTGGTGTTGCTTTTTCAAAGAATCATGTAGACTTAAATGTTTATGTAGCCAAAATTTCCAAGGAGTAAGTATATTTTATTCTTTTTATGACTGAAACTGTTTAAAAAGTCTTCTTTTAAAGGTAACTTTGTATCACCAGATGAAAATATTAGGTTGTTACTTAGTTTTCAACAAAACTGTACAAACCTTTGAAACCATAACTTTCTCGAAGAATCTGTTAAATGTCTTTCTTATAAATTTATATCTTATGTTTATAAAACAACTCTAATATGGACAAAACCTATCATTCTTTCAGAGATTACTCATTATTTCATTTTCCCATAAGTGATTAATACACATTTTTCCCCGTGTTAACACACAATACCATCCATGATGTCTTTAATTTCTAAGCTTCATTCATTCAAATATGAAAAATTATGATTGGTGAAAAATAATCATATAAATATTATAGCTACCAGTAGGACATGAGTATAATTTTGAATTTCCTAAACTTTGTAAAAATGAGCATCAGAGGGCGCCTGGGTGGCTCAGTCGGTTGGGCGGCTGCCTTCAGCCCAGGTCATGATCCCGGGGTCCTGGCACTCTGCTCCGTGGGAGGCCTGCTGCTCCCTCTCCCACTCCCCCTGCTTGTGTTCCTTCTCTGGCTGTGTCTCTCTGTCAAATAAATTAATGAAATCTTTAAAAAAAAAAAATGAGCGTCAGAATTCAATGTTTGTGATCTTCATCCATTCTTTGTAACTACAGTTATGCCTCTGGTGAAGTGTTTGAAGGCTGTTTTCAAGATAACATGCGTCATGGTCATGGTCTCCTGAGAAGTGGAAAATTGACTTCCTCTTCTCCCAGCATGTTCATTGGCCAATGGGTAATGGATAAGAAAGCAGGATATGGTGTCTTTGATGATATCACTAGGTACAGTATTCTGCTTCTAATCTCAAAGTTGAGTGTGAGAGGATAAGGTTCCTATACTTCTCCAGTAAAAGCGATGCTTTTATGAAGGCTGAGCATCTTAATTGGACAGTAGTGAGACATTTTTTAATAAGACACAGTTGTCAGGCATCATTTTATCCATTTGCTTATGAACCAAATAATAGGTTACTTCTTTACAAGATCAGGACCTTTCAGAATTAACCTTGGTACCATTTTCCTTAAAGCTCCACATGTACAAAGCTTTTAGTGTTAACTATTATAAAAAGTAAAACCTTTAAAACAATCTGTAGATAATAGGAGTAAAAGGTCAGAGGGAACCAATGGAAATTCCCTTTTGGGCTCATAGGATGGCATCTAAACACCTTTCTGCTTAGGTCTTTCTTTAGGTCAAGGACTTGTTACCATGCCAGCAACCGGGGAATCAAGCTTAAATTCAATTAACTAAACCTTGGGGAGGAATGTATTTCTTTTGCCTCCATATTTGATTTAGCCTGATTTGCTTTTGGACTTAATATATACTTTTTTCCCCTTCATGTTATTTTTATAATGTGGGATTTTAAAATTTAGATCTTATTACTAAACTCCATGATTATTTAACAAGCAGTTTATACTGACTTTTTTTTTTTTAGTGGAGATTATAAGATTACTCTGAGTTTGAGTTTGTGAAGAATGAGACTTTTTATATGATAAACCTCATTTCTTTTTTTAAAGTTAGTAAGTTTTGGAGTAGGAAAAAAGTGCATAAGTTTGAGTCTACATATTACATTTTGAATGAAATTATTTAGAGTTGAATTCTTGACATTCCTTTTTTCAATTATCAAGGACATACATGGAATATATGCAGATCTATGTCAGGTAGACTATATTATTTAAATTTCTGAGAGAACGTTACTCTGAGTAGGATGTCTTTTGTTACCACATTGTCCCATGTTTGAAGAGACACAGAGTTAACCACTTTAACCAGAAAAATGGAACAAATACTAACATAGGGGTGATGCTTGGAATCTTCCATGTTATAATTGTTTTTTTCCATCTCATCATCAGTTTTTCATTTCATTTCTTTTCTATTTCCATATAGGGGGGAAAAGTATATGGGAATGTGGCAAGATGACGTATGTCAAGGGAATGGTGTGGTAGTTACCCAGTTTGGATTATACTATGAAGGCAACTTTCACCTTAATAAAATGATGGTGAGTAGAATATTTTGCATATAGTTACTATTGACTTTTTTAAACTCCCATGTCCTTAACTTTTAAATCATCATTTTATTAATGTTCTACCTTCTTAGTACTATTTTTCTTGTCTTTTAAGATTATGTAAGGCTTTGGGGTTATGGCTCTATGAACTCGAAGTTACTTTGCATTTTATCTGTTGTGATTTTTGTTTTGTTTCTTCACATAGGGAAATGGGGTTTTACTTTCCGAAGATGATACTATATATGAGGGAGAATTTTCAGATGACTGGACTCTTAGTGGAAAGGTGGGAAACTTTCTTCTTCCTCTAATACAATCTTCTACTAATTTTTTCTTGACCTTTAAAAAAAGCTACCTTACCATAAAATCCACCTGTTTTAAGAGTACATTTCAATGACTTTTAGTAAATATAGAGTTGTACGTCCATCACCACAATCCAATTTTAGATTCTTTCACATCATCCAGAAAGATTTCTGTCACCATCTACTGCTCATCTGCAGTCACTCCCTGTTTCTATCACCAGTCCCAGACAACCTCTAGTGGACTTTATAACTCTGTAGATTTGCCTTCTCAGGTCCGTCCTTATAAATGGAATCAGATAATATGTGGGCTCTTCTCTGTGGCTTCCTACACTTAGAATAATGTTCTTGAGATTTTCCCATATTGTGGCCTGTATCATTCCTTTTTTTTTTTTTTTTTTGCTGAATAAAATTCTAAAACCACATTTTGTTTATCCCTTCACCAGTTGATGGGCATGGGATTATTTCTCACTTCAGACTATTATGAATAATACTACAATAAATATTTGAATACAACTTCTTGTGTGAACATATGTTTTCATTTCTCTTGGGGAAGAATTTAGGAATGCAATTGCTGGGTTGTATGGTAAATTGATATTTAACATATCAAGAAACTGCCAACTGTTTGCCAGAGTGGCTGCATCATTTTACATTCTCATCATCAATGTATGAGGAATCTAATTTCTCTACATCTTTGCCAGTATTTTTTATTTTCTGTTTTTTTTCTTCTTGCAATTTTAGTAGGTGTGAAATGATATTTCATGGTTTTAATTTACATTTTCCTAGTGACTAATGATGTAGAGCATATTTTCATGTTCTTATTAGTGATTCCTATATCTTCTTTGGTGAAACACCTCTTCAAATATTTTGACATTTTAAGAATTTGCTTGTTTTTATAGTCTTATTGAACTGTAAGCATTCTTTATATATTCTGGATGTAAGTCCCGTATCAGATATAGGATTCACAAATATTTTCTTGCAGTCTGTGGCTTCTCTTTTTATTTTCTTATTAGTGCCTTTTGAAGCACAAAACTTTTTAATGAAGTCCAGTATATCAGAAACATTCTTATGAATCAGGCTTTGGATGTCATATCTAAAAAATTTTTGCATAACTCAGGGTTATTAAGAGTTTCTTCTCGGGGTGCCTGAGTGGCTTAGTTGGGTAGGTGTCCAGCTCTTCGTTTTGGCTCAGGTCACAATCCTCAGAGTCATGGGATCAAGCCCTGTGTTGGGCTCCACATGCTCAGCATGGAGTCTACTCGAGATTCTCTCTCCCTCTCCCTCCCTTCTGCCCCTCCCCCTGCTTGCATGCAAAAAAGAAAAGGTTTTCTTCTAAAAGTTTTATAGTTTTAGCTCTTATATTTAGGTCTATAACTCATTTTGAGGTACTTTTGTGTATGGTGTGGGTTAGATATCTAAATTGATCTTTTTTGCATGTGGGTATCTAGTTGCCTCAGCAGCTTTTCCCATTGAATTTTCTTGACAACTTCTCTGAAATTAATTCACTGTAAAATGTGTGGGGTTTTTTTTTGGACTCTTGAATTTTATTCCAGTGATCTACTTGTCTCTCATTGTGCCAGTACCACATTGTCTTGATTACTATAGATTTCTAGTAAGTTAGGAAATCAGGAAGTATAAGTCTTCCAGCTTTGTTATTTTAAAAATGTTTTGGCTATTCTGGATCTTTAGCCTTTCCATATAAATTTTAGGACTGGTTTGTTAATATTTGCAATAAAGCCTACTGGGATTTTGATAGGGATTGTGTTGAATCTATAGATCAATATGGAAGAATTGCCATTTTTAATAATACTGAATCTTCCAGTCCATGAACATGGAACATCTCTCCATTTATTTAGATGTTCTTTAATTTCTGTCACCAACATTTTGTAGTTTTCAGTGTGTATCTTTTGCATTGGTTTGGTTAAATTTGTTCCTGAGTATTCTTTTTTAATGCTGTTGTACAGAGAATTTTTTTAATTTTATTTTTGGATTGTTCATTGCTATTATATAAAAATACAATTGATTTATGTGTTTTGTTCTTGTATCCTGAAACCTTGCTGAACTCGTTTATTCTACTAGGGTTTTGGTGTGAAGTGTGTGTGTATTTCTTAGGAATTCTTTTATACAGGATCATGTTGCCTTCAAATAAAGACAGTTTTACTTTTTCCTTTGCAATATGGAGGGCTTTTTTTTTTTTTTTTTTTTTTCCTGATTACACTGGCTGTATTCTCCAGTAAAATGTTGAATTAGAAGTGGTAAGAGTGGATGTCCTTGCCTTGTTCCCTATTTTAGGGGAACAGTATTAAATCTTTCACCATCAAGTATAATCTTAGCTAAAGGTATTTCATAGATTAATCAGATTGAGATAGTTCTCTTCCTAGTTTGTTGAGTTTTTGTCATGAATACATCTTGGATTTTGTCAAAGAGCTTTTTCTGTGTCTATTGAGATGATCATATGGTGTTTGTCCTTTGTTAATATGGTGTATTATAGTCATTGCTTTTCTGGGATAAATCATAGTTGGTGTATAATACTTTTATATTTTGCTGGGTTTAATGCTAATATTTTGTTGAAGATTTTTATATCAATATTTATGAGAGATAATGGTCTATAGTTTTTTCTCATGATGTCTTTGTCTGTCTTTGGTAAAACTGGCCCCATAGAATGAATTCGGAAATGTTCCCTCCTCTTCTGTTTTCTGAAAGAGTTTGTGAAGTCTTGGTATTATTTCTCCTTCAAATGTTTTGGAGACTTCACCAGTGAAATCATCTGGGCCTGAGCATTATTTTGTGAGAATATTTTTAGTTTTTAATTCAATTTCCTTCTATTCAGATTTTCCATTTCTTCTTGAGTCAGTTTGGTAATTTGGTTCTTTCTAGGAATTTTTCTATTGTATCAAAGTTAACAGTTTTGTTGGCATAAAGTTGTTCTCTTAGTATTCCCTTGACCTTTTAAATTTCTGTAAGATTGCTGTAATACTCCATTTCATTCTTGATTTTGTAATTTTGTCTTTTTTTTTAATTAACCTAGTTGAATGGCAATTTTGTGTATCTTTTCAAAGAAGCAAATTTTGGTGTCATTGATTTTTCTTTTTTAAAATCTTATTGCTCTAATGTTTATCATCTTCTTCCTTCTTGTTTTGGATTTATTTATTTTTGTTGTTGTTTTAAAGATTTTATTTATTTATTTGAGAGAGAGACTGAGAGGGAGAGAGTGCACAAGCGGGGGGTGAGGGGAGAGGCAGAGGGTGAGGGAGAAGCAGACTCCCTGCTGAGCAAGGAGCCCAGTGCAGGATTCGATCCCAGGACCCTGGGATCATGACCTGAGCTGAAGGCAGATGCTTAACCAACTGAGCCACCGAGGCACCCAAGGTGGAATTGTAGATTACTGATTTGAGATGATAACCTTTGTTAATATGGTGTATTATAGTCATTGCTTTTCTGGGATAAATCATAGTTGGTGTATAATACTTTTATTTTTGGATTGTTCATTGCTATTATATAAAAATACAATTGATTTATGTGTTTTGTCCTTGTATCCTGAAACCTTGCTGAACTCGTTACTCCAAGGTGGAATTTTAGATTACTGATTTGAGGGCTTTCTTATTTTCTAAATAGACATTTATAGCTATAAATTTGTCTCTGGGCACCAGATTGGATAAATTTGGAAGGTTTTGTGTTCATTTCATTCAGCTCAAAATATTTTATCTGTTTTTTCAGTAGTTTTTTTTCTTTTACCCTTGGATTATTTTCATACAATCTTTTTGCACATGCATGTACACATACTCTTTTTTTTTTTTTTTTTTTTTTAGAGAATTGGGGACTGATAGAGTTAAAAAGGGAAAACATTAACCATTTGGTGCTTTTTTTCTTTTGATTTTTAAATTGGAAATACTTCTATATTTGACATTTTCTTTAACTTTACCTAGGGAACACTGACTATGCCAAATGGAGATTACATAGAAGGCTATTTTAGTGGAGAATGGGGATCTGGGATAAAAATCACTGGAACCTACTTCAAGCCTAGTCTGTATGAGAGTGATAAAGACAGACCCAAAGTTTTGTGAGTAACTGGTGTTAATTGTGGATTCATTATTAAGTGTTTTGAGTTGCCTTGCTTTTATCAAAGATGGTTAATATTTTAATTACAGAACAAAATTTTTTTTAATGCAGAACAAATTTTTGAAGTCATTTTTTAGCCAAGTGTAACTTCCTTGTATTGCCAGTTGCTGCTATTATACATAAACTGTAGTCTTGGTTTAGATTATAGCCTCATAGCTTTAGAATAAAAGTCTGTGTGTGGGATTAATTTTACTGTTAATGGTGCAGATACCCAAATTGATTGAAAGAGAGCATTCTTAAATGGAATCCCTACACAACTTGATTTTGAAAAGTAAAAGCCAAGCCTATATATAGCATATATATACTCTACATATGTGGAAAAGAAAACAAAATCTGTATCTCTAAGTGTATTATGTTCTTCCTCCGTGTTTTTGGCACATATCTATTTTCCTTTATTGATTCCAGCATTAGCTTTGTTTTTGTATTTTGGTAGCTTCTCCGATTCTTCTGATGGATGCTTGATATATTTTTAGAACCCAGTATTATATAATGCATTTTACAATTCTCATTATGAGATGTACAAAGCACAGGAAGTCCTTGTTTTAACAGAAATCAATTTTACAAAATCAATTATGTAGAAATGTAGAAAGCGAAGGAGTCATTTCTGATGTGCTTCATACTTAACCAGTTATACACTTTAGTATCTGATAAACATTAAGTAGCTAAAAATCATTTCTTTAAAATTTTCATTCAGTGTTTATAAAATAGAACCACTGCCAGTCTAGGCAGTTTTGTTACGGAAGCATTCCCAGTTGTATATTAGAAAGTTTCTTTCTTCAGGAATTTTGCACAAAAGAAGTGATTAATAAAAGTTTGATGTGACTTTATTAGCAGGAAGCTGGGAAACCTGGCAGTGTCAGCTGATGAAAAGTGGAAAGCAGTATTTGATGAGTGTTGGCGTCAGCTGGGCTGTGAGAACCCAGGCCAAGGGGAAGTCTGGAAAGCATGGGACAATATTGCTGTGGCCCTGACCACCAATCGGCGCCAGCACAGAGACAGGTGAGTGAGTGCCTGCCCAGCATAGGGCAGAGTGTTATAGGAAGTTGAAACTTAAGAAGTAGTCAAGGCTTGACATATTTAACTTAAAAATATAATTTAAAAGTCAATGATGTACTTCTGTTTCTGGGTAATATGGATAAAATACACCTCCCTTTATCTTCTGCTGAACTCAACTATAAAACCCAGGCAGAATACATGGTCAGCTGTTCTGCAAAGAAAATATCAGCCAGAGTATTGAGGAGGAACACCTGAATTCAAAGTACCATCGAACCAGTTAGGAGTTGTTTTTGTTTTAGTTATGAGTTTTTTAACTTCAACATCCCTCAGCCTGAACTCAGTGTAACCTGAAACCTTGATGTAAGCACTATGGTATATAGGCAGAGCTTCAGAAATAACCCTCTGCTTCTGGCTCAAGATGCAAATGAGAGACTCTTAAAGCTCAGATAGAGTGGAGGAGATACACTGTGTTCTTTTTCCTTCACTTTCTTGGGCTCCAGCCTCCAGGTGCTTCTGTGGCAGGGGTGACAATGGCATTTGCTAGAGCAGCCGGGAACAGGAAAAACTCTTGGGGAGTAGAAAGTTCTTCCTCTGCTGGTGGATCCTCAGGTCCAGTAGTCATGGCTAAATCCCATTGATTTTTTTGGCCTCTATCTCCATCCTTTCAACTCTTGGCCCTAGATGTGGCATGTTCACAGAAGTGGGCAGTTTCTGGCCTGAGGATCTAATAGGGGACCCAGAAAATGCAGGGGAAGTAACAGAGAGAAAAGCTCCAGAAAGCAACCCTGGAAGGTTGTTTATGAATTCCTGGGCTCACCCTAGACCTGCACTTGTGTGGATCTGGTCCTAATTTTAGCATACCAAACACTTTGAGAACTGAGCTGATAGGTAGACTTCCACCCAGGTCCCAGACTGAGCACTGAGTGGTATGCTCACAGACAGACCTAAATCGGATTGCCAAGGCTTTGAGAAGTGAACTGACATTGAAACCACTGCCCACAGAAGGCTGTAACAAAAATATCAGCTGTTTCAGAGGTTTCTAAGATCAGCTACATGTTCAATGATCTACTAGAGGGACTCACAAGACTCAGAGTCATCCAGGTAAGAGTTACTGCAGCGACACAGTGAGGATCTATAACTGGATCATAAGAGAAAGGCAGAGTCTGGAGGAATCCATGTGCAAGCTTCCCATGCTCTCTCCCTTCTGTGAGGGGTCTCACAGAGCACACTGTCGCCCCCCAGCACTAAAATGCAGCCACACATGTACAATCTTCCTGCCCAGGGAAGCCCATTAGGGACTGAGTGCTTGTGGTTTTTATTGGGGGTTGGTCACATAAACACTCTGTACTTAGCAACTATCAGAATTCCATAGTCCCAGAAGGAAAGCAGATATTCACCATAAATCACATTGTTAGCCTAGTTGCGGACAGCAAAATTACCCTTATTAGTTAGGGAATATTTCATATCAGTATAGGGGACTTTTAGGAAGCAAATCCTTCTAAAGATAATAGTTTCAAGCCTACTATGTTTATTATGCCTATCAAAAATTTTTTAAATTTTATTTAAATTTAATTAACATATAGTGTATCATTAGTTTCAGAGGTAGAGTTCAGAGATTCAACAGTTGCACATAACACCTAGTGCTCATTACATCACATGCCTTCCTTAATGCCCATCACCCAGTTACCCCATCCCCCCTCACCTTCCCTCTAGCAACCCTCAGTTTGTTCCCTATAGTTAAGAGTCTCTTATGGTTTGTCTCCCTCTCTGATTTCATCTTATTCTATTTTTCCCTCCCTTCCCCTAGCCTGTCAATATTCTTCATAGGATATAAACAAGACCCAAAGTGTCGTAACAATACTCAAAAATGTCCAGAATATAAACTAAAATTACTTGGTAATCAAAGAACCACCACCTCATTTTGGAAAGACAATCAATACATACCAGAGACTTCCCAACATAAATTTTGCAATAATGACAAGAACTTTAAAGGAGCTATTACAAAAATGCCCAAAGGAGCAATCACTTGAAATAACTTGAAATAACTATTAAACACACTTGAAATAACTATTACAACTGGAAGTACCAGGGGCGCCTGGGTGGCTCAGTTGTTAAGCATCTGCCTTCAGCTCAGGTCATGATCCCGGGGTCCTGGGATCAAGCCCCACATCAGGCTCCCTGCTCAGCAGGAAGCCTGCTTCTCCCTTTCCCACACCCTCTGCTTGTATTTCCTTTCTCACTGTCTCTCTCTCTGTCAAATAAATAAATAATATCTTTTAAAAAAATAAAAATAAAAAATAAATAAAATAAAATTGGAAGTATCAGCAAAGAAAAAGAAGATATAAAGAAGAAACAAATAAAAATTTTAGAATTAAGAAATCTAGTAACCAAAATAAGATCACTGGGTGAACTCAGTAGCAGAATAGAGATGACAGCAGAAGAGTCAGTGAACTTGAGAATAGATTAATAGAAATTATCCAAACTGAACAACAGAGAGAAAATACATGGGGGAAGAAAAAAGGAACAGAGCTCTAAGGACCTGAGAGTCTAATATTTGTGTCCTTGGAATCCCAGAAGGAGAGGAGAAAAGTTATGGGGATGAAAAAAATATTTGAAGAAATAATGGTTGAAAACTTCCCAAATATGGTGAAAGACAAAAGTGCTGATTCAAGAAGCTAAGCAAACTGCATCCTGAAAAAAAAGATACCCGTGAACAGACACTTCATAATCAAATTGAAAGACAAAATCGGGAAAGCAGCTAGAGAAAAAAGAGGCATCACCTAGAGGGGAACTGCCATTTCGTGCTTGCATAGTTGTCATCAGCATCCTCTGGAGACCAAAAGGAAGTGGCACCACAATTTTGAAGTACTGTAAGAAAAATTACAGATGTACCTCTTCCTTTTTTTCTTTTTCTTATTTTCTCCCTTGTTCTCCTTTTCTTCTGCTTCACCCCTGCCCCCCTCTACTTTCTGCATATTTCCTTATTCTTTAACTGGGCCAGTAACTCTCACAAGCATTGCCTGGCATTTGGACCCAAAGAACTTGACAATCCCTGCTGTATAGAAAGAAGTTTGGTTTTTTCCTTCCCCCTATATTTGGGATAAACAGGAATGGATTATAGTGTTTCATTCATGAAGTTCATGATTTTTACCTTATAATCTTTCTATTAGTAGAAGAAATGGAAACTCCTAGGATTGATTAAAGCTGTGGACTTCCCCTTGCGTGTGATGCAGATGGTCAGCCTTCACTGTTAGAGCCTGTCAGTTTAAACATTGAGACTTTGGTCCTCTAGTTGACCTTTGGTCCTCTAATTGTTGGGTGTTTCCAAGGAATGAGAGTGAATGAACTTTTATATAATAAAACATGTTGCAACTGCAGAGGGCTTGTTTATCTAAAATAGTATAATAATAATGATTGTGTACCATTTCTAATTGGTTATAATCTAGTAATAGAATACCATTACCAAAAATGTCTGTTGATTACTAAGTATGTCTTTTATCATGGCCTCTTCATCCAAAGCTTCTCTTTAGCCATTATGTGCTTACCTCACCACCAGATATAGCGTCCTCATTATCTCCTTACTTGAGCTCATTTCCCTTCTTCCTCTGCCCTTTCATGTTTTCATTTTTCTTCACCGCTTCCTCTCTCTTTTATTCCATTTTTCTCTTGTCACTAACAAGTCTGTCACCAGTTTTCTCTTCAGGCTAACATTATAGTATCTCCTAATACCATTGTTGATATTGAAGCAAAATTTTCATTAATTGTAGTTGGTATGAAGTAACATTAAATGACATTGGAGTGACTGTTAGAAAAATCTAATAGCTAGCAAGTCGGTTACCAATTATGAGCTCATTTGGGCCAAACACTGTCCTGGGTACTCCATTTCATCCTTATTTGGTGACAGTGTTTCATGTGCACATTACCATTACCTTGCTTTCTTGATATGAAATACATAATGGGCTTTCGTCTTTTTACAGTCCAGAGACATTAAGTCGTTCGCAGACTCAGACACTAGAGAGTTTGGAATTCATTCCTCAGCATGTTGGTGCCTTCTCTGTGGAGAAATATGATGATATCAAGAAATATTTAATAAAGGTAGAGTCAAAATTACAGTGGTCTTGTGAATTAATGACACAACCACTACAATGTATCATTGTGCTCACAGTTTATTGGTACCCTAATCCTATCTTTGCTTTCTAGGTATTTCTTTTGCTAATTCTCTGACTACTAAAAGCACATTTCCACATGAATATTGCCCTATCATGTTGGTAGAACTTTTTTAAGTTTTGTAAAGTGCTCAAGGGAGTTCTTGAGAACAAGGGTCAAAGTTTAAAATGGCTTTTTGTTAGTAACATTAGCAGACTAGAGATTGTATAAATAAAGCATGCTGCCCTCACCCCATGGTTATGCTCTTTGCTTCCTTCTCAAACCCTGTAAGATTAGCTAGTTTAAAGTATGACATGCATTGATAATGGGGTTGCAGGAAACAGTATTAAGAGAAATCAAGGGAACTGGAGAGTGATTGTATTAAAGCATGATCAACTGTCATTATTTAGTTTGCTCAAAGGTAACCTCTCCTATTTTTTTGGTGAAGTTTATAGCTTAATTATATTTAGCAGTATATCCAAAGCTATTTTCCCAAGATGCTAAAAGGATTCTTTGATAACATTAGGAACTCCTACTCCATATAATTTGGGTAGACTCAACACTTTCAGAAAAGTTTAAGTATTTGAATTTTCTGATCCAAAAGTTGACTCCTGCCAGTTTGAAAATTGTTTATCGTTTATGAAATTGTTTTATTATTTATTGGTTGATTTTTTCTGCTGTTAGTCATTGACTGATTTCAGTGATCCTCTTCCTGTTCAGGCCTGTGACACTCCTCTGCACCCCCTGGGCAGGCTTGTGGAGACACTGGTTGCAGTTTATAGAATGACATATGTGGGCGTGGGAGCCAATCGCCGGTTATTGCAGGAGGCTGTGAAGGAGATTAAGTCTTATCTTAAGCGAATTTTCCAGCTGGTGAGGTAAGAGGTCTTTCTCATTGAAGTCTACAAGCTGTGGAATACTACTTTATACTAATGCTTGGGTGTCTTTATCCTGAGTGTAGAGATTACAACTTTGTGAAGAATCATCAAGGTTCCTCTTCCTTGATGAAATTACTCATCAAGAAAATGATCTTTGTGCCACAGATTCTTAAACAGATTAAATAACAAAAAACATGTTTTTACTTCATGCAAGAAACACAGCAAAGGAAACCATCAACAAAACAAAAAGGCAACCTACTGAGTGGGAGAAGGTATTGGCAAATGATGTATCTGATAATGATTTGGTTAATATCCAAAATATAAAAAGAACTTATATATTCAACACTAAAAAAACACTAATAATCTGATTTAAAATGGACAGAGGACCAGAATAGACAATTTCGCAAAGAAGAGATAGAGACGACCGCCAGACACCTGAAAGAAAGCTTAACATCACTAATCATCAGGAACTGTGTGTATTCTCATAGACTTCCATTCTAGTGGGACAGACTAAATAAAATATATAGTGTGTCAGGTGATGGTAAATGTGACAAAGAATGGGGCCTGGAGGTAAGAGGGTGCTATTTTAAACAGAAGGTCCAGGAGGCCTGACTAATGAGGTAATATCTGAGCAGAGACTTTAAAAGAGGTGAGAAAGCAAGCAAGTAGAACATCTTTGGAAAGAGAGTTTTAGGTAGGAAATTTGGAATTTGTAAAATTCAAGATCTTTTACTGGCGTTAAACCAACAAGTAAATACTATAATGAGGTCATTATATAAAAATTTATGAATTTTTTCATAAAGTGATTTTTCCTTATAAGCTTCAGAATTGATAGATGCATTTGGAAATGTCTTCAGTTTTGAGGGGACAGTGTAATCCACTAAAAGACCACTGGCTGGGACTGTTTCAGCTCTGACATTAGTTAGATGAGTATAATGAAGATAAGTTTTCTGACTTTTTTTTAGTTTTCCCGGCTATAAAATTAGGGGCAGAGGCAGGGGCAAGGTATAAGTCTACAAAAATAGAGAAGATTGCAAACTCCCTTTAAAGAGTCAAGGTTTATGTCTAAAAATAAAGAGGACAATGAACTTGTTTATAGTAGAGCTCACTATTTGCATATAAGAGGTCAGAGATGAAATCTAGAGCAAATTCAAAACCTAAGGGGAAAATCCTCAATTTAGCTTGATCAATTGGAAAAATTTTTTAGCAACTTGAATTTTTGTTTTAAAGATTTTATTTATGGGGCGCCTGGGTGGCTCAGTTGGTTAGGTGACTGCCTTCGGCTCAGGTCATGATCCTGGAGTCCCGGGATCAAGTCCCGCATCGGGCTCCCTGCTCGGCAGGGAGTCTGCTTCTCCCTCTGACCCTCCTCTCTCTCATGCTCTCTCTCTGTCTCTCTCAATAAAATAAAATAAAAAATCTTTAAAAGATTTTATTTATTAGAGAGAGCAGGGAGAGTGGCAGCAGGGGAGGAAGAGGGACAAGCCGACTCCGCACTTAGAGTGGAGCCCAAGGTGGGGGCTCCATCTCACGACCCTGAGATCATGCCTGGAGCCTAAACCAAGAGTCAGCTGCTTAACCAACTGAGCCACCCAGGTGCCCCAGCAACTTGAATTTAAAAAAAAAAATTTTTTTAAATTTTACTTTAATTAGATTTTCGTTTTTTCTTAATGTTGAATATTTAGGTGGTTTCCAATTAATATTTGTTTTTGCTGTGAGAATAATGGTCTCTGCTTGAAGAGTCAATACAAATTGACCTCAGATGAGATATGTCAGTAAGAAAAACATGTAGATAAGAATTTTTCACTCTTTAATAACCAGACAGGAAAAAAAAAAGCACATGAAGATTATTTAGCTACACCCTTAATTTTATCCTGTAATTACAAAGCATCAGTTAAGAATCCTAGGGAACTAAAATATTTAGTTGATATAAAGTTTCATCTCATAGGTCCTTAAATAGATGAAATAAGAGAAATGCATAGAAATGTATCTTTACTCTTTTTAACCATTCTAGAGGTATAAAATTGTATAATTGTATTTTCTGTTATTCCTTAGATTCTTATTTCCTGAGCTTCCTGAAGAGGGCAGCACAATTCCTCTCTCTGCTCCTCTCCCAACGGAAAGGAAATCCTTTTGTACTGGGAAGTCAGATTCCAGATCCGAATCGCCAGAGCCAGGGTACGTGGCGTTGGGTAGAGATAGTGAAGAAAGAGGGTGGGTGGTCCTATCTAAAGAATCCCTATCTAGAGAATCCCAAATTCTCTAGATCTCAGTTTCCCTATTTTTAAGACAATGTGATTGGACTGGGTGATCTCTGAGGTCCCTTTTAAAAGGTTGTATTAAGTTGGATTAGCCAAACCCCATGGAAGTGCGGTCTCAAATGACTGGGTGCAGAGGCTGCTGAGCGAAGTAACATCATGCTGATCTAGAATAACCACAGAGAATCATTTTCAAAATGGAAACCAATTGGGTTTTCAGTTAGATTTTGAGTTAATGAAAAGTATTCACAGTTGGTCCAAGATAAAACTCTGGGGCCATAGGTAAGTTCCTCATGTTAGCTCCAAATATAAAAGTAGAATAATGTTGTAACTGTTTCTTTACCTTTTTTTTTTTTGTAAGAGAGAGAGAAAGAATGTAGGGGGGGCGGGGAGGGAGAGAATCTTAAGCTGACTCCCAGCTGAGCACAGAGCCTGACTCGGGGCTGAATTTCACCACCCTGAGATCTTGACCTGAGCCAAAATCGAGTCAGACCCTTAACCGACTGAGCCACCCAGGTGCCCCTGTTATAACTGTTTCTTTATTCAGAACGTCCCATCTTTACTTTCAGCTCTAGATTCTGTATGCAATTTTAATATGATTGCTTCTCCAATATTTTGTAGTTATGTGGTAACAAGTTCTGGGTTACTGCTTCCTGTACTGCTACCTCGGCTCTACCCGCCACTGTTCATGCTCTATGCCCTGGATAATGATCGCGAGGAAGACATTTACTGGGAATGTGTTCTACGACTGAATAAGCAGCCAGATATTGCTCTCCTGGGCTTCCTTGGGGTACAGAGGTAAGTACAGTAGTTAGGAGTAGAATCAAATGGTTTTAATTTAAAATGCTAACAGCATTATCAGGAATTTGGTACTTTAATATCTAATGGAATATATGATTTGCAGTTTATTTACTTATTTGCATATTTGTTATTCAGCAAAATAGTGATATTTAATCTTTATTTTTGAGAATTTTTGGAGTGGAGTGTAAAACTTGGTTATTCTTCTGAATGTCTTCTGAATGTGTGTTTTATTTTGTGTGTGTGTGTGTATACATTTTAGCTACCTTTTCATATTTTGCCGTCCTTAAAACAAAATACATATGTTTACAGTTTCAGAAAAAATTAATTACATTTAGTCTTTGACATTCTTCCTTTCCTTCTTTTTCTTTCCTCCCCATCTCCAGTTTCTAATTTAAAAGTTTTAGAAGTGCTCTTTGTTGTGGAGTATTGTTTCTTGTTACTCCAAGGGAACACATTATCCTTTCTTCTAGTGCTGTGATAAAGCTGGTCACCCCAATATCCGGTAATTACGAATATGTGTAATCAAAAATTACCAATCCTTAATCAGAAAGTACATTTTTTCAGTAGGATAATTTGACGGTAAAAAATACAGTAAAACTGAGTGAAGGAAAGATTTTGGCTAAACCTGGTAATATCCGTAATGTATGGGGAAATTGTAGTATACATTGATAGGTCCCTTAGGAACATGATAGAAACTCTTAAATTACTTCTGGAATGTTTATTAAAACCTTATCTGTTATTTTAAATGGGACAAGGAAGGCAATGTAGCCACCAACTGTTTTTATGGGGATTAATCTATCACAAGTAACAACTTGTATTAACAGTGTGTGGATTCCATTGTAGGAAATTTTGGCCAGCGACCTTGTCAGTCCTTGGAGAGAGTAAAAAGGTATAGTAAATTATAGTACATTTTAGTTTCCTCAGTAAATATGCTTTTCTTTAATGTGGGGTATTTGAAATAGCAAAACATTTCCATTTTACTTTGGTAGAATAGTAGCCAAGCATGAGTTACTCACTGAAGAACCACACCCTGCCATCAGTATCATTTATTTTTTACAGTTACTGCAGAAGACAGCTTTCCTCTTTGACCTTCATAAATTCTCTTTTTGCAGGTTTTGCCAGCTACAAAAGATGCTTGTTTTGCCTCAGCTGTAGAATGTCTGCAGCAGATCAGGTAATCACTGATTTGTTAAAAAAACACATACATCAAAGTAATAGCTAGTCTATTAAGATATTAATGAGATCTTATCTTTACCTAAGCTCTAAGTGCCCCCTTCACTCCTAGAAGGTATCACACTCAGCCTGGAGATCAGAAAAGGCTCTCTTGAGACATTTGGCTTACCTTTTACTCTACAAGGCCGTTGTATTTTCAGAAGATGTGGAGAGCCTACCCAGAAATGTATCTACATAATCACATCTGTAGCCAAATGGAAATTAACCAAACTTAATTACTCAGAGAAGAGCATATATTAGGAGAATAAGGTCCTACATGGTTAAAGGGGGTAATCTTATGATTTAGTGAATTCTTCCATGTGAACCATAGATAGCTGAGGCATCTTTTCTCAAAGAACCAAGGGATTACTGTAGTTATCCCTTCCAGCAACTCATTATGCCTGATGTGTCCAACTTAAGACACATAAGTCCCAGGAGGGTATATTGTCAAACAGTTAATATTTAATATTGAACAGTTCTATTAAGAAAAATTACAGGATTATTATTATTTTTTTTTTTTTTAAATAACAACAGCACAACATTTACCCCGTCAGACAAACTTAAGGTCATCCAACAGACTTTTGAAGAGATCTCTCAGAGTGTCCTGGCATCACTTCAGGAAGACTTTTTGTGGTCCATGGATGACTTGTTTCCTGTTTTCTTATATGTGGTGCTACGGGCCAGGTGACCAACCTTTTCTGACTTGATTATTAGGGACTCATGATTTTAATAAGTGCTTTTTCTGAATTGATGACAGTAATGTGCTCCCCCACTAGAAAAAAAACCATTTCTCTTTACCCATTCCACTATGGTGAGCTGTTCTTTATTTTCCCTTACATAGATTCAGAAGGAGGATGTACATATAAACAGATATAATTCAGTATTTTTTTCTCATTGGGGCAGGATTAGGAATTTAGGCTCTGAGGTACACCTCATTGAGGATCTAATGGACCCATATCTTCAGCATGGGGAACAGGGTATAATGTTCACCACCTTGAAGGTAAGTATAGGTAGTATTTAATTTTCTTTTATCTTAAAATCTGTCCTTAATTTACCATATTATAAATCTGTAATTAACACTGTCTTCTTTATACAGACGTTTAATGAAAATATTAAATGCCTTTAGAGCACATGTTGTTAATATTTTAAAATATATTAAAGTAGAATCAGTTACTTATTCTTCAAAATACTAAAGCAAATTACCCAATCTTCCCTATAAATTGATCATTCAAATCAGTAGAAATGCTTATAAAGGTAGACTATATAAATGTAACTCTAGAGAAGAAACAGTAAGGATTTGTAGTGTCCAAAAAAGTATCCATCACCAGAGCTATTTAATGGAAATGAGGGTAAAACAGAGAAGGCAGTGTGTATATAATGAATATGAATTGCATCTTCTCTTTTCCCCATGAATTTACTGTAAACCAGTATGTTACAAATAAGGTTCTGTAATCTGAGTACTCTCTAGGGATTGTTGGAAGTCATTTTAGTTTCCCACCTTGATTTTTCTTAGAGTCTTAGAATAATTCTGAAGTATATTGGAAGAACAACAAATAGAAAATGGCATAAACACTTCTGGAAAAAAGGAGAATAGATGCACTCTGCCAGTTAGTAAAATATTATAAAATTACAGTAATTAAGATAGTATGTTATTGTCACAGGAATGGACATTACCCCTAACAGAAGGAATAGACAGGCAAGTTAAAATGAGAAAAAACCTAGAATTTAATGTCAGGTTTAGAGCTTGGGTTAGTTGTTTGAACTTTTCAACTGAAATACCATTAACATTCTCCATTAAAAGGGCTGAAAAAGGTGGAGGGCACCTGGGTGGCTCAGTTGTTAAGCATCTGCTCAGGTCATGATCCCAGGGTCCTGGGATTGAGCCCCGCATCAGGCTCCCTGCTCCCCTGGAAGCCTGCTTCCCCCTCTCCCACTCCCCCTGCTTGTGTTCCCTCTCTCTGTCTCTCTCTGTCAAATAAGTAAAATCTTTAAAAATAAATAAAAGGGCTGAAAAAGGTGGAGAAACTGGGGAAAGTATTGGCCACCAATGACTTACATTTTTAGTATTTATGTTATATGAAGAGTATCTCTCAACATATCAGCAGGGGAGAAACAAGTGATACATTTATATGTAGGGAAATGCTCAACCTCATTGAAAATTACAGTACTGCAGATTTAAGCAAGAGGCCATTTTGAGCCTACTAAATCAGCAAGGACCTTTTAGAATTATAACCAGTGCTGGTAGGGGTATAGTGAAATCAGAATTATGCCCATATTGCTGATAATGCATTAAATAGCAGTCACCCTTTTAGAAAACTGTTGTTAACGTCGATATCAACAACATCGAAAATGTTCTTGGGGTTTGAGTAATCCTACTCCTAGAGATTTATCCTGAGGAATTGAAGAATGAAAAACATACATGGTTTGGCTGAGGTGTTCTTTGTAGTGTGAGTAACTTCCAAACCTGGATACTTCCAGAATCACCTAGGAATGCTTCTTAAAAATTCATTCCTGGAAATTCTGACTCACTGGGTCTGGAATGATGCTTACTCTTAATTTGTAGTTTCTTAAACATACTAGATGATTCCACTTACAGTTGTTTGTATACCTTATAATGCTCAGCATATTCTAAATGTCCACTCAGTAGTGGCTTAGCCAATTATGGTATTTCTACTTAGTGAAGAATATTAAACAGCTTGTAAAAAGTTTCTTTATTTTAGAATTAGTAGAAGGTGTGCAAAATTTTCTCTCTACTAATTTACAAGTATGCAAAATAGACATTGGATGGGGGACTGGAAGTGAACAGGGAAAAATAAAGCAACTAACTGATTTTGTTGGCCCTAACAGTATTTATCAGACATTTCCTTTCTTTGGTCTCCTGTGCACTGCTATGTTTATGTGGCTTCTTTACAAGTAAATTTTAAATTGTTTTGAACTCTTTTTCAGGCATGTTACTACCAGATCCAGCGTGAGAAGCTTAACTAGGATGCACAACAGCTTGACAACTGGATTATCTGTAGGATGCTTTAGCACCATCTGGCGTCTTCCTATAGTGGCAAAAAAGAATGGTGTTGAAATTAGGACGTTGTGTTATTTTGGTGGTTATTTCGGAGCCTTACTAATGATGATAGCCCTGAGCCCAGAAAAAAAAAAAAGACTATGATTTAAAGGGAGGGTTGAAAAGGAGATCAAATTCAATTAAACCAGTTAAGTCCCTCAAATATCATAACATTTACTGTTTGGAAAAAGGACATCCCCTCCTACAGTAAGGAGTATGCCAGCTACGTGAAGTTGTAAGAAGAATTCTCAGTACAGCTTCTTACATTAAAGAAGTTAATAATTTTTTTGAGTTTCAGGTTTGCCTGCAGTTACCCCAGACCCCTTTGCAAGGAGCAGATTGTACTTGAAACTACAGTAGCCACACTATGCCTTCCTGAATTCCTTGCAGTCACGTGTGCATCATGCTTCTTTGCTGAGGGAGGGGAAAGAGGACCTTCTAAAACTGCAGTTTTAACTTTTTCTAAGCTTCTCCACCAGGGTATTCATGATGGGAGAGGTTCTATGCAGTGACTACCGCACCCTGACCCCAAACATGGAACACATATAAATAGGAGTCTTCTGCCTCCTGACTAGAAAGAACATAGGAGTTTTGTTCGTGGATTCCTTTCAGTGCTATGGAGTGAATACACTGGAATTCAAACACTGACTCTGAGCTGCTATGGAACCTCACTCGTCCGTGTGCAAATGCTGTATTGCGAGGCCTGTGAATGAGAGCCCGAAGAGCTTTTGCATGTGGGCTGTGTTTTGGAGCAGGACTAAATTCTGGGAAATACCGAAGCAAGGAACTGCATCCATCCTTGACCTAGTGTTCTGGTTCTTCCCTGTACCTCGCACTGAACTCAGGGGAAGAAAAAGGAAGCAAGCTTTGGCTTTTCCCATCTCAAAAGTATTGTAACACTTCAACATTTTAGTGTTTTGCCTTTCACCTTTTTTTTTTTTAATGTCCTGTTGTAAATGGTTGGTTTACACTGTACAAGTAACACTAGTAGCTGTTTTGAATAACATAGGTGCTCTTTCTCATCTCATCTCCTACACACCATGGTGAGCATATGGAGTATCCTCCAGATTTATGTTAACATCAGCAGGTGTTAATCAATTTTAAAAAAGGATCATGGTTTCTGCTCTACTTTATAATCAAGACATGTTTATTAAAATACTGTTTCGGAATGTTGGCTGTAATGTAACAGCAATTTTCATAATAAAAGACATTCATCTCTATTAGGTTGTTTTATGATTGCGTAAGAAATGACTCGGGCAGCTTAAAAATTTAAAAGAAACCCAGGCTTGGGTGTTTCATTTATTTTATTTATTTTTTTGCCCGAATTCATGCCTCTTTGTATTGGCCTCAGAGGTCCCTCTGGGGTTTTAGAGATCTCTGTCTTTAAAATAAACATAAATTCATAATTATAGCACCTTCGCTGACAAAAAAAATTGACTTTCTGATTCTAATATCCCTAGGACAGGGGTCTTAAATCTATTATTTCTTTGAATAAAAGGCATATTTTGATAGTCACTGTTTTTTTTTTTTTTTGTCCTCCTGAACAGATTCAGGGAAGGGAAGAGAGAGGATTTAAAATTCCCCTTGGAACTACTGTGCATTAATTAGCTACCTCCCGGTTGTAATGTCTTCTCAAGAAGCCTTTCCATGTCACCACTGCTCTCTACCAGAAGGTGGCTGCCCATTATTGGAAAGGAGCCAACACTTGATTAGTTTATGTTAAACACCCTGCATTTCCATTAGAGATTGTTTTGATTTTAGGATAAACACAGATTCAACATTTGGCAAATTTACCGAATGTCTGATCCCTTAAGAGAGATACAGGGGTAGTTCTAGAAATGAACAAAGACTTGAGACCCACCGAGAAGTTCTCAAATGATGGTAGACTGTCTCAGTTCTAAGAAAAACATGTTTTAACTCATCTTTTTATTGGAGTTTTGAATGGAACTTTCCAGTTACTTTAGGCTGATACCGTA
The DNA here is from genome assembly GCF_011800145.1 of Mirounga leonina. Taxonomy (NCBI): domain Eukaryota; kingdom Metazoa; phylum Chordata; class Mammalia; order Carnivora; family Phocidae; genus Mirounga; species Mirounga leonina. Next base: position 32,952,986 of record NW_023270377.1, read on the forward strand.
CCTTTCAGATACACCTTTCAGGTAGCATAGTAAAACCAAAAATCTTCAAATTCTAAATCTAAATCTCCAGGCCACTGTCTATAAGTAGAAATACCTAGCACTCCTGCCGTAGGCTACAGATCTTTCACATGTGCAGTGAATGCTCATAGCAGCGCTGTGAGGCAGGTATTAGCCCCACCGATTTTGCAGACAAGGAGTGGCTGGGATTTGCTCACTGTTAGAGCTGAGACTCTAACCTAGAACTTCCCTAACTCTAATTCCAGGGCTCTTTCCTACTACTGCTGCCAGAGATGGCACTTCATAGCTGGGTTATGCATTAAAAGATCGTAAGGTGGGGGCGCCTGGGTGGCTCAGTCGGTTGGGCATCCGACTCTTGATTTTGGCTCAGGTCATGATCTCAGGGTTGTGAGATCCAGCCCTGTGTCTCAGGAGGGAATCTTTTGAGACTCCCTGTCCCTCTCCCTCTCACACTCATGTATGCACTCTCTCGCAGATCTTTTTTTTTTTTTTTTTAAAGATTGTAAGGTAAAAAATGAGTTGAAAACTTAATAACATTAGGTGTTTATGGTAAAATACGGTGTGCTCAAAACGGTCACAGAAGTATCACATTCCCAACTTGCATTTTCATCAACAGTGGAAGGCAAATGAAAGCCACCTGTTTAATTTCGAGTAAAGGGGCTGATAAACCTCTAACAATAGTCATTTGGTCTTTATTCCGATCTGCCCTGCTGTGAGCAGAACCCTTTAGTTTTATTCTGGGTTATCTACTTCCCAGTGTGCCTCCCACCGACTTTCGCACTTAATGTGCTTCGCTGCAATATAAAATTTTCAAATAAAGAAGTAACTCCAATCTGAGATAATGGGTAACTATTAAGTTGAGGACAGTCACTTGGTAGCGAACCTTCCAGAAGGAACTTTTTACAGGCCTTATTATTATTGGCTGAAGGGTCTTCCATCATATTCTCATAACATGAGACAATAAGGTTAATAGGTCAGCTTACTCTCTGGTATCTCCAAAGTTTTTCCTTTCATTAAAAATGCTATTGTCTGTTGGGGGGTGTCTGTTAGGGAATGGTCAACAAAAATAATTTTTTTTGGTGTTAACTATGTGGTGGCATTTTGAGAGAAAATACCACAGTGAAGGTTGAAATGATATAAATTAGACCTCCCAGTGTAAGGAATACTTAAGATTTGTGACAGGGGAAGCTTATGAGTAACTTAGTGGTTAGGCTGGGTTAGGCTTCTGTGGATTAAATCAAAGAGGATGTGCAGAGATTTTGTCTAGAACAGTGAGGTGACTTTGGCAGCTAATAGCCCACTAGTATTTTCTACCAAAGCTTTTCTCTGGATAGGAGCAATATTGCATGTTTGCGGTCTTGCAGGTAAGAGACTCTGTCAAATGATCCTCAGTTACCAGAAGAGATGTATAAATGTCCGTGCTTCTGTCAATTTTTAATAGCTACAAATAAAAATCTGGGTAATTCAAATGGTTTAGTTTCATTGTTACCCAAATCATATGGAGAATTCTGTGATTTTGGAAGAGCAGGTTTTGCTTTGGGAAACTGTTTAAGTATGGAATAATGAGTTGTCATGCAGACAGTAAAACTGACCATTTGTTCTAGCCTTAGTCGACAGCATTTTGACCCACAGGAAGCTGGGCCATTTTTGTACGGGCTGTTACTTATCATTAAGTTTTCAAGTGCTTTTTCAGGCTTTGTTTAGTAGGAAGCATTTTTTTTTTTTGAAAAAAGAGCTTAATAGGGGTAGGGGGAATGATTAATAGTTATCACTATATTTTAACAAGTTCAATCAATACTGATTTTTAAAGTAATATTTAGGACAAATTCTTTATAAGTCCATAACACTAATGCAGCTTCTCAGTTAATAAGACCTGGTGATCCTTCCTCTGTTATTTAATTAGTCCAGAATTGCATATTGTTGGGTATCGACTTACTTGCAGCCTCAATCATGAATTCTCGTCCTCATGACAGCAGAAATAGGTAAGTTCTAACTGACAAACTTGGTCCAGAAGTCATGAAAAGGCAGGGAAGAGGGATTCTAGTCCTTTGCCAGGCACTCATATTTTTCAGGTCTAGTCCTGGAAACAAAAGAGGAAAACTGGATTTTACTACTTGTTAACTCTACCGAATACCCCTTTGGATGTCAGATTCCACATCTGAAAAACGAAAGTTTTTCAAAGTTTGATAGGGAAGGAGGTTGAAGTCAATATAACCAGGCTGAGGAAAAGAGGAAGGGCACAGGCCTCTGGAGTCAGCGGCTCCCACCTCAGGATTGACATCCCAGCTGCTCTCCCTGGGCAAGTATCGGCCTTTTACTTCCATATTTTGGCCTCCCATTTTTCCTCCCCTTCTCAACCACTGGAAATACAGCCCAGACCCTGCTACAGGTGCCAAGGCTTCTGCGTGAACCAGAAAGCACAAGGTCCACCTTCCAGACCCTCTGCAGACATGACCCACGCAGAAGCCGGACACTGAGCGGGCTAATGCGTAAGAGAATTGTGAAGCGGGTTGTGAACTGAAGCATTGCCATAGTTTTCATAGACATCTGGAGAGAGGGAAAACCATTTTCTGAGGTTTCCTTCTATGATTTTTTTGTCTTACCTTGGGCTAATACCAGGGACTCCGTGGCTTAAACAACAGATTTTTTTTTCTTTCAGTTCTGAAAGCTGGAAGCCTGAGATTAGGGTATGAGCATGGGTGGGTTCTGGTGTGGTCCTTCTTCCCAGCTTGAAGAGAGGCTCCTCGCCGTGTCCTCACCTGGCAGGGAGATTCACGGAGAGCAAGCTCTCTGGTGTCTCTTCTTACAAGGGCATTAATGCCATCATGGGGACCCCACCCTCATGGCTTCATCTCAGCCTAATATCTCCCAAAGGTCCCACCTCCAAATACCAGCACAATGGGGTTGGGTCTCCAACATCTGAATTTGGGGGAACACAATTCAGTCCACAGCAATTTGTCACAGGAACCTGATGGTGACCACCATGTTTAGAATTCACCTAAGTTGTGGAAATGAAAATCACTGTTTATGCCTCCATGGGTGAGGAGCTTTTAGTCAACATGAGCTTTTGAGAATATATGAATTCGTTATCTGCAGCCCTACAGTTAGCAGTAGATTTATTGGAAGCTATATTAATAATTAAAACTCACTATAGAAATCACAGTCTATCTGTAAATCTCCCTCACAAATCAGGTCATCTCAGGAATGCGCAGTCTGGTGTCCCCGGCTGCAGCATGGACAGGCCTAGTTTGGCACACTGGCATTTGAGCATTAATATGGAAGAAATGTGGTCTACCTTACGATGCACAGATTGTAGTTGGCTCGTTTAATCTGTACTTCCTCTCCAAGGACGTAATTTATGAACCGCCCTTTGGGTAACATTTCCAGCAGCTTCTTGAATATGATGGCTTGGTGTCAGACCCATCTGTTTGCTCTGACTTTTGTCTATCTGGAAGACACTCCACCTCCCTTTTCTATTTCCTACCCTCCATGCTCCCCTCTTGGGAGGAAGGTGAGTCATATGTGCAAATGTTGTGCTAAATGATTCAACAGAGGCTCAAAAACTAGAACACAGGAAAATGGAAGGGTTTAACCTAACTCAGTTGAGGCTGGGCAGGGCAGGTGGTGGTGGGCATGGCAAAAGCATGTGATGTCAGGTTTTGGAAGAGTCTAGCAAACTAGAATACTTCAGTGTGACTGGGAAAGAATGTGTATGGGAGAGTTGTTTAAAATTCTCCAACAGCTTTCTTTCTCACTGGGAATTTAGAGACAACACAATAATGATCTGTCTTTTTCGAGATAGCCTCCCTGGTTCAACCCCACAATCTGTCTAAATTCTAGGCAGGGGTTCTCAACCATATCAGATGCAATATCCCAGTCTCTAACAACTAATTTGCAATACTCCTTTTTAAAAAAAATCCCGATTTATCCTTTATTATCCTACTTGGATAACAAATGTTGTTGGTGCCCTACCCATAGACCGTTGGTCCTTACAGTTTTGGTGCAACCCAGGCCAAATTCGAACAGCCAGCCCCTGCACTCACTACCTGAGAGCATGCATGTGGGAGGCCGGAAGGACTAGAAGTAATGTTCTCTGGCAAAAGCCCTCAACTGATGACCAGCAGCACTGGTGTATAAATACCCCCACTTTCTTGTACCTTATTCCCCCAAGGCATAAGCTCCATAATGCCCAGAGTGGTTACTTGCTTGATACACCTGTCACTGGCTTTTCCCCCGGCCTTGTCTCAATATCCCACTCTGCTACTGGTGTTTCCCAGGATCACTTTGCAAACAAATCATCCCACTAGAATCCTTGCTCTGATTCTGGGGAAACCCAAAATAAGATACTTCCTTACACACAACTTCAAAAAAAGGAAATCTATCTGTATCATGCCCTAGTAATAAGATGTTAAATAAATGTTGTCAATAAGACATTGTATATTTCAACATGTAAATATGAAATACCACTACACCAAAAGATGTAATGAAACAACATATTTGCACTTATTAAAAAATCCAGCCAGGGACGCAGATACAGCTTGATAGTGGTGTGTTATAGTGATACCCTAAATGCTATGTTTTTAGGATTCTAATGGGATGATTTGTTCAGAAAGTGATCCCAGGAAACACCAGTAGCTGAGTGGGATATTAAGACAAGGCAAGGGGGAAAAGCCAGTGAGAGGTGTATCAAGCAAAGCAGCTTTACCATTATTGACAAGATTTTCTGAAACAGTGAACAACTTGATATAGTCCAAGCAAAACAAAGTAAATTCATTTCTCAATTACGGTAGTAGCATTTCAGAAAATTCAACATATGTTGAAATAATGCCAAAATACTTTGTGTTTTTAGGTAAAGAAAAGTTGGGTTCTAGGCTCTGATAATTAATTATAAGGGTGTTCGGAGTTTTTTTTTTAAGCAACATGAAAGTCCAGTGAGGTGTTTTCAAGTTATACCAGGGTATAAGGTGATTTTTCATCATATAAGGCAACTTCTGTGAAACTTCCACAAAGAGCAGTGAGCATGTTCCCTTTGCCCTCATTTTCTTAACCCTCATTTTGCTGGCTGAGAAGTAGAGGTGATGGCCGGAGCTCCAGCCACCATTTTGGAGCAGGAAGATGGGAACCACACCATACCCGAGGGAGGCAGAGCAACGAGCTGGAAGGAGCCCATTCTCTGAGCACTTCGTGGAGCAAGGCTGCCCTACCAACCCTGAACTATCTCTGCCTCTACACTTTTACATAAGCAAGATATAAACTTCTACCCTGTTTAACCACTATTATTTTGGGTTTCTGTTTCTTGAAACTAATCCTTCCCAAAGCCACATAGAAAATAACCTTTAAGAGTATGCCTCAGATGTAACCATGCCTCTTGCCATTGTGATTGGTGCCACGAAGAACTGTAGGTACAATGAGAGGGAACACGGCACCTGAGTGGCGTCAGGCCAGGGAAGGCTCTTCTGAGCTCTGAAGGATGGTAAAATTAACTGGGTGAGAAATAAATATTTGTTTGTCACTTGTTTAAAAAAAAAAAAGAGAGGGAGAGAGAGAGAGAGTGGGAGGAGTGTTCCCTGAAATAGTAATGCTCTCTCATAGGGCTGGTTAATTTAGAGAGTGAGCTCTACAGGGCAAGTGTTTTGTTTGATATGGGTCCCTGGGTGTAGCACGGTGCTCGACTTGCTCAAATAAATGCTGTTGAAAACACATTCCAGTGCGTGAGAGCTGCAGGGCCGGCGTGACCGGAGTGAGCTGTGTGCTGTTTACAGTCTGCTCCCAGGGCTGAATTCCGTCCGAAAGCTTGGGCAGGAAGGATACAGTCAGACAAAGGAGCAGATCCACTGGACAAGGAGAACATGAAACCCTCTACGGCAACCAATCCGGAGAATGGTATGTAGTGCCTGGACTCCTTTCTGGATCAGAAAGGCCTTATAACATCACTGTAGATATGAGATCAAATTTAGGGGCAGGGGTTCTGATAGATTTATTGTGATTCTTTTAAGGAACTTGTTGGACACTTCAGAGTGTCCTACTACCTCTATTAGTGATGATTCTAAGCAGTTTTCAAGGCAGGAAGGAAAGAAATCGGCACAGTGGGTTCAGAACCTCCTTTTTTCTCTTATCCCACAATGTTTTATTTAAACTTAGAACTTCACAACTTGTTCACATTCAAAATATCACTACAACAAATAGAATGCCTATGAAAACATGTAAAAAAATCCAGCATTGATTAAAATCTGTTCAGTTTCTTTAATCAGTGGAATCCTGAGATTTGTATTAAACACCTATTGGCAGGTAGAGTCAGGTTTTTTTTGTTTTTCTTTTTAAGACTATTTATTATTTATTTGAGAAAGAGGGCACAAGCAGGAGGAAGGGCAGAGGGAGAGGAAGGGGGAGAGAGCATCTCAAGCAGACTCCTTGCTGAGGGCAGAGCCCAACTCAAGGCTCAAATCCATGACCCTGAGATCATGACCTGAGCCGAAACCAAGAGTCCAACGCTTAACGCATTGAGCCACCCAGGTGCCCTGGCCATTAGAGTTTTTCAATAACACTTCCAATAAAAACTTTCAGAAAGTGTGAAGACAAATGACTACGTTTGAATTAGAGAAGGAGGATCCAGAAAACAACGAGATAATTTTGGAATAAACCAAAGGCCGATAAGGTGGGGGAAGGGAAAGAATATTGCTCTCATAAAATCTGACATCTGTAAATGATCTATTATTTCATCTAAATTTAGCCACAATCCTATGGGAAGGATAGCATATTATTTTGCCACAAGGAAACTGGGTTTCAGAGAGTTGGATGACTTTCTGAAGTTCACACAGTGATAGAACCAGAGCTTTTGGCCTTAAATCCAGCGTCATCTCATTCCTCAGGAGCCCCTGTGACCCATCCCAGGAGTCTGAGTTGTCTTTCACACTCACACCTGCCTTTCTTCACCTCCACCGGCCACTCCACCTCTGCCCTCTCCCTTTTCCAGGTCTCTCCCAGATCCTGAGGCTTGTGCTGCGAGAGCTGAATCTGTTCTACAGCCGAGATGTGAACGGAGTGTGTCTCCTATATGATCTTCTCCATTCCCCATGGCTGCAGGCTCTGCTAAAGGTGTGCACCCCATTACCTGGAGGCCTCTGCTTACTGTGGGAGCTGAAAACTGCTCACCCAACTGTGCCACTCACTCATTGGTCAGGTGGCAGGAGATTTCAACTTGGTAAAAGTTCTTAGAAGGCAATTCTTTGGTGTGTTCTGAGAATTTCCGACATGGGTGTGGGGGTACTAGGGGATGTCTGTAATTCATCTCAATTCTGACACTATCCGGACATAGCATCAGATCCCATAGGGTAAGGGCTCGGTCTCCCAGGACTGCTGCCCCCTCCCCCCATGTCAGACGCCAGTCACAAGCCCAGGCTGTTACCTGTACTTCTGACCAACTGTCTATAAATCAGAGGTTCCCTAGACCTCCTCCTTGGGTGTGATTAATTTGCTACAGCCCACAGACTCAGAGAAACATTTTACTTGCTAGATTACCAGTTTATTATAAAAGGATATTACTCAGGAACAGCCAAATGGAAGAAATAAAGATGGCAAGGCATGTGGGAAGGGGTGCAGAGCTTCCATGCCCCCTCCACTCTCCCCTAGATTTCCACAAGGTCACCAAACCAGAAATTCTAACAAACCCAGTCCTTTGGGGCTTTTCTGGAGGCTTCATTACGTAAGCACAGGTGATTAAGTCATTAGTCAATGGGGATTGATTCAACCTTCAACCCCTTCTCTGTTCCCCGGAGGTGGAGGTGGGGGTAGGGGGTGGACTGAAAATTCCAACAGTCTAATTACATGGTTGGTTCTCCTGGCAACCTGCCCTTAATCTTAGGTGCATTCCAGAAATCACCTCATTAACATAAAAAAAGGCATCTTTGTCACTTTCCTCACTTAGGAAATTCCAAGGGTTTTAAGAGCTCTGAGCCAGAATCAGGACCAAATATATAATTCTTATATAAATCACAGTATCAAAGCAATTCTCAGAGAAGAGCTACACAAACCTCTTAGCTTACAAAGGATGAATTTAGGTGGGAAAGTATATGGCAGTTTCTCTTTTCTCCCCCAGTTCCTTTTCTTCCAGAGGACCCTGGGATCACAAAGTGGCCACCACAAATGGCCATCAACAGCACCCTTAGCATCTGTCTACAACCTTTTGTCCTTGAGGCTAAAACTCAGGACAAATAAAATGCTTTAAAAAAAATTGTTCCTTTTTGGGGCATCTGGGTGGCTCAGTCGGTTGAGCATCTAACTCTTGGTTTTGGCTCAGGTCGTGATCTCATGGGTTGTGGGACTGAGCCCCACCTTGGGCTCCCAGCTCAGCAGGGAGTCTGTTGGAGAGTCTCACCCTCTGCCCCTCCCCCCACTCTCTCAAATAAATAAATCTTTAAAAAAATATTCCTCTTTGTTTCTTAAAATCAGGAAATAAGATATCTACAGTTCTGTTTAGGTATCTTAAATTTTTCTTATCCTGAAAATTTCTTTTTTAAAAATTTGGCTAAAATTTCATGCACTGTACAATAGCATCTACTATCTGATTATAATTTTGTTCAAATGCTTTTTTTTCAATTGACTACTTTTAATCCTTTTGTTACTCATTCTTTTTTTTTTTATTATGTTATGTTAGTCACCATACATTACATCATTAGTTTTTGACGTAGTGTTCCATGATTCATTGTTTGCATATAACACCGGTGCTCCATGTAATACGTGCCCTCCTTAATACCATCACCGAGCTAACCCATCCCCCCACCTCCCTGCCCTCTGAAACCCTCAGTTTCAGTCTCTCATGATTCATCTCCCCCTCTGATTTCCCTCCTTCATTTTTCCCTTCCTTTTCCTAATGTCCTCCATGCTCTTCCTTATGTTCCACATATAAGTGAAACCATATGATAATTGACTTTCTCTGCTTGACTTATTTCACTTAGCATAATCTCCTCCAGTCCCATCCATGTTGATGTAAAAGTTGGGTATTCATCCTTTCTGATGGCTGAGTAATATTCCATTGTATATATGGACCACATCTTCTTTATCCATTCATCTGTTGAAGGGCATCTCGGCTCTTTCCACAGTTTGGCTATTGTGGACATTGCTGCTATGAACATTGGGGTGCACATGGCCCTTCTTTTCACTACATCTGTGTCTTTGGGGTAAATACCCAGTAGTGCATAGGGTAGCTCTATTTTTAACTTTTTGAGGAACCTCCACACTGTTTTCCAAAGTGGTTGTACCAACTTGCATTCCCACCAACAGTGTAAGAGGGTTTCCCCTTCTCCACATCCTCTCCAACATTTGTTGTTTCCCGCCTTGTCAATTTTTGCCATCCTAACTGGTGTAAGGTGGTATCTCAATGTGGTTTTGATTTGAATTTCCCTGATGGCTAATGATGTTGAATATTTTTTTCATGTGTCTGTTAGCCATTTGTATGTCTTCTTTGGAGAAGTGTCTGTTCATGTCTTCTGCCCATTTTTTGACTTGATTATTTGTTTTTTGGGTGTTGAGTTTGAAAAATCCTTTATAGATCTTGGATACCCGCCCTTTATCTGTAGTGTCATTTGCAAATATCTTCTCCCATTCTGTGGGTTGCCTCTTTGTTTTGTTGACTGTTTCCTTTGCTTGCAAAAGCTTCTTATCTTGATGAAGTCCCAAAATTTCATTTTCGCTTTTGTTTCTCTTGCCTCTGGACACGTGTCTTAAAAGAAGTTGCTACGGCTGATGTTGAAGAGGTTACCGCCTATGTTCTCCTCTAGGATTTTGATGGATTCCTGTCTCACATTGAGGTCTTTCATCCATTTAGAGTTTATCTTTGTGCATGGTGTAAGAGAATGGTCGAATTTCATTCTTCTGTATATAGCTGTCCAATTTTCCCAGCACCATTTATTGAAGAGACTGTCTTTTTTCCTGCTTTGTCAAAGATGAGTTGACCATAGAGTTGAGGGTCCATATCTGGGCTCTCTATTCTGTTCCCTTGATCTGTGTGTCTATTTTTGTACCAGTCTTGGTGTCTTGGTGATCACATCTTTGTAATATAACTTGAAATCAGGCAACGTGATGCCCCCAGCTTTGTTTTTCTTTTTCAACATTTCCTTGGTGATTCGAGGTCTTTTCTGGTTCCATACAAATTTTAGGATTGTTTGTTCCAGCACTTTGAAAAATGCCATTGGTATTTTGATTGGGATGGCATTGAAAGTGTAGATTGCCCTGGGCAGCATAGGCATTTTAACATTTATTCTTCCGATCCATGAGCATGGAATGTTTTTCCATCTTTTTGTGTCTTCTTCAATTTCTTTCATGAGTGTTCTGTAGTTTATAGAGTATAGATCCTTACCTCTTTGGTTAGGTTTATTCCAAGCTATCTTATGGTTTTTGGTGCAATTGTAAATGGGATAGATTCCTTAATTTCTCTTTCTTCTGTTTCATTGTTAGTGTATAGAAATGCAACTGATTCCTGTGCATTGATTTCATATCCTGCCATTTTGCTGAATTCCTGTAGGAGTTCTAGCTATTTTGGGGTTGAGTCTTTTGGATTTTCCACATAAAGTAAAATGTCATCTGTGAAGAGAGAGAATTTGACCTGGTCATGACTGTTGGATCCTATCAGCTAGGATCTTGTTGAGAATTTGGCATCCATATTCATCAGAATATTGGTGTGTAATTCTCCTTTTTGATGGGGTCTTTGCCTGGTTTGGGGATTAAGGTAATGCTGGCCTCATAGAATGAGTCCGGAGCTTTCCTTCTGTTTCTATTTTTTGAAATAGCTTCAGGAGAATAGGTATTATTTCTTCTTTGAATGTTTGGTAGAATTCCCCTGGGAATCCATCAGGCTCTGGACTTTTGTTTTTGGGGAGGTTTTTGACCGATGCTTCAATTTCGTTACTGGTTATTGGTCTATTCAGGTTGTCAGTTTCTTCCTGTGTCAGTCTTGGTAGTTTATAGGTTTCTGGGAAGGCATCCATTTCTTCCAGGTTGCTCAATTTATTGGCATATATTTGTTGATAATAATTTCTAATAATTGTTTCTATTTCCTTGGTGTTGGTCGTGATCTCTCCCCTTTCATTCATAATTTTATTAATTTGGGTCATTTCTCTTTTCTTTTGGATAAGTCTGGCCAGTGTTTTATCGGTCTTATTAATTCTTTCAAAGAACCAGCTTCTAGTTTCGTTGATCTGCTCTACTGTGTTTCTGGTTTCTAATTCATTGATTTCTGCTCTAATCTTAATTATTTCTCTTCTCCTGCGTAGCTTAGACTTTATTTGTTGTCTTTCTCCAGTTCTTTAAGGTGTAAAGTTAGTTTGTGTATTCGGGCTTTTTCTATTTTTTTGAGTGAGGCTTGGATGGCTATGTATTTCCCCCTTAGGACCACCTTTGCAGTATTCCATAGGTTTTAGACTGATGTGTTTTCATTCTCATTGGTTTCCATGAATTGTTTAAGTTCCTCTTTGATTTCCTGGTTGACCCAGATATTCTTAAGCAGGATGGTCTTTAGCTTCCAAGTGTTTAAATTTCTTCCAAATTTTTTCTTGTGATTGAGTTCCAGTTTCAAAGCATTGTGGTCTGAGAATATGCAGGAAATAATCTGTCTTTTGGTATCAGTTGAGACCTGATTTGTGACCCAGTATGTGGTCTATTCTGGAGAAAGTTCCATGTGTGCTCGAGAAGGATGAGTATTCTGTTGTTCTAGGGTGGAATGTTCTGTATATATCTATGAGGTCCATCTAGTCCAGTGTGTCATTCAAAGCTTTTGTTTCTTTGTTGATTTTTTGCTTAGATGATCTGTCTATTGCTGAGAGTGGAGTGTTGCGGTCTCCTACTATTAACGTATTATTATCAATATGTCTCTTTATTTTGGTTAAGAGTTGGCTTATGTAGTTGGCTGCTACCATGTTGGGGACATAGATATTTACAATTGTTAGATCTTCTTGTTGGATAGACCCTTTAAGAATGATATAGTGTCCCTCTGGATCTCTTACTACCATCTTTAGCTTAAAATCTAATTTGTCTGATATGAGAATTGTTACCCCAGCTTTCTTTTGAGATCCGTTGGCATGAAAAATGGTTCTCCATCCCCTCACTTTCAGTCTGGATGTATCTTTAGGTTCAAAATGGGTCTCTTGTAGACAGCATATGGATGGGTCCTGTCTCTTTATCTGGTCTACAACCCTGTGCCGTTTCATGGGAGCATTTAGGCTGTTCACGTTGAGAGTGATTATTGAAAGATATGATTTTATTGTCATCATGTTGTCTGTGAAGTCCTTGTTTCTATAGATTGTCTCTGTAAAGTTCTGTTCTATATCACTTTTGGGGCCTTTCTCCTTTTATAGAACCCCCCTTAATATTTCTTGCAGGGCTGGATTGGTGGTCACATATTCTTTCAGTTTCTGCTGGTCTTGGAAGCTCCTTGTCTCTCCATCCATTCTGAACGACAGCCTTGCCAGATAAAGTATTCTTGGCTGCATGTTCTTCTCATTTAGTACCCTGATTATGTCTTGTCAGCCCTTTCTGGCTTTCCAGGTCTCTGTGGACAGGTCTGACGTTATTCTGATGTTCCTCCCTCTGTACGTAAGAAATCTCTTCCCCCTCGCTGCTTTCAAGCTTGTTTCCTTGGATCTAAGATTTGTGAATTGTACTATTATATGTCATGGTGTCAGTCTGCTCTTGTTGATCTTGGGAGGGATCCTCTCTGCCTCTTGGACACGAATGCTTGTTTCCTTCCCCAGATTAGGGACGTTCTTAGCTATGATTTGCTCAAATATATCTTCTAGACTTCTCTCTCTCCCCCCACCCCCAAGGGATACCAATAATTCTGATATTGGAATGTTTCTCTGAGTCATTAATCTCTCTCAATTTGATCCCTTGGGCTTTAATCTGTTTTTCCCATGCTGCCTTGGTTTCCTCTAGCTCACTAATTCGTTCTTCTGCCTCATTTACCCTAGCAGTCAGAGTATCCAGTTTAGACTGCATTTCATTCATAGTATTTTTAAGTTCAGCCTCATTAGATCTCATTTCTGCCCTTAGAGATTCTATACTGTCATTAATATTTTTCTTAAGCCTAGATATCGACTTCATATTTGTTACTCTGAAGTCTCTTTCTGACATCTTGCTTATATCCATATCCATTAGGTCTGTGGCAGAGGCCACAGTCTCTGATTCTTTTCTTTGTTGGGGGTTCCTCCTCTTAGTCATTCTGTTGAGGGGTGGTTGAGGGAATGTACAGAGTCCAAATTATTGACCACAACCCAAGCAAGATGCACCTGTTTTATAGGGATCTTAGGGTTGTTGGCCTCGTGCTCGCTTCGGCAGCACATATACTAAAAAAAGGGTTGTTGGCCTCTTGTTCCCCCAGCCTGTCTTCTGGGGGAGGGGCCTGCCGTGCTGTTACTCAGGCAACCGTGTTTGGGCAGAGTTGCCCTGCCCTCTGTGGGGGGGGGGGGTGGGATGGGCTCTGTGAAAACTGTTTTTTGGGGGCTTTTGTTCTCTGGCAGCTTTCCCTGGTGTTTTCCGCGTCTCTTCCGAGAGTCAGCACAAGTGACCGTATCCAAACCTCTGTCTCAGAGCAGAGAGACCGCAGTCTGCTCTTCACTGAGCTCTCCAGGCCACATAGGTCTCCCTTTCTGTCTGTGCTGCTAAAAAACCTCAGTGTCCTGGGTTGTGCGCCCCACAGCAGCACTCCAAGCCCTCACTCCCAGGGCCAGGCACATCTCTGCCCTTTGTGCTTCTAAAACCGCCAGCCGCCCCCAGTTTGTATTTGTGCCCCTGCAGCTCCTGGATCCCATCCGGGGGGCTGGACTAAAATCCTTTCCCTGCCACTACCGGTCTGCGAGTCTGCCCGGTCCCCAGCGCAGGAGGTTTTTGCACTCCGGTGTTATCTCACCTTCCTGGCACAAGTTCTCGGAAACTCCCTCCCCCTTCAGTTTATCTTCTGATATCTGCCCGCAGAATCATGGCTGCCTGCTTTGTACCTCGAGACCAACTGCAGGAGATATTCTGCTTGTAGAGGTCCAAATATATCTTCTTACATCTCAGGCTGATTTTGTGGGTGTTCAGAATGGTCTGGTAGATACCCAGCTCAATTCAGGGGACCGGTTGGAATAGGGTCCCCTATTCCTCCTCCAGCTTTTTTCCTCCTCCTCAAATACTATTTTTAAGAAAGATTCTTTTAAAGTTATTTTTTGGGGATGTAGGTGTTTCCTTCTGCTAAGTGTGAAATGTGGTCAATCTTTTGATGCATGTTAATACATTCTTCAAAATAAGAGAAAGCGGTGGGGTGCCTGGGTGGCTCAGTCATTAAGCGTCCGCCTTCGGCTCAGGTCATGATCCCAGGGTCCTGAGATCGAGCCCCGCATTGGGAGCCTGCTTCTCCCTCTCCCACCATTGCTGCTTGTGTTCCTTCTCTGTGTGTCTCTCTCTGTCAAATAAATAAATAAAATCTTTAAAAAAAAAAAATAAGAGGAAGTGACAACATCTTTAGCATGAACAAAGAGGTACTCCTCACAGCAGTTGTTTTAAAACTCATTTCTTCATCTATTCATCTACTGCTGGACACTTAGGTTGGTTCCATGTCATGACTACTGCGAACAGAGCCACGGTGAACATGGGGGTGCAGATACCTCTTTGAGCTCATGATTTCATTTCCTTTGAATACATACCCAGAGGTGAAATATACAATGGGATAGTATTCAGCCATAAAAAGAAAGAAATCCTCCCTTTTGCGACAATATGGATGGACATCATGCTAAGTGAAATAAGACACAGAAAGACAAGTATCATATGTTTTCACTTGTATGTGGAATCTAAAAAAGCACAGCTCATAAAAACCTAGACTAGGGGCTGGGGCTGGGGGAAATGGGGAGATGTTGGTCAAAGGGTCCAAGCACTGGTTATGAGAAGAATCACTTCTAGGGATGTAATGTACAGCATGATGACTATAGTTAATAATACTGTATTATGTACTTGAAAGTTGCTAAGAGAGTAGATCTTAAACGCTCTCTCACACACACCCAGTCGTAATTATGTGAGGTGATGGAGATGTTAACTTATTGGGGTACTCCGTTTGCAGTACATACATATATCAAACCAACATGCTGTGCACCCTAAATTCACACAATGTTATCTGTCAATTACATCTCAAGAAAGCTGGGGAGAAAAAGCCCCACCCAATTCCTCTCAGGCATGTTTTTCTCCTGGGATTGGCTGAAACAGTCCTCCGGTCACTAAGGGGATTCCCTTGTTCACCTGTGCAGGCTGTGTGTCCCCCTACAAGCCCTGCCTCAATTCATCTGCCTTATCACTTCCAGGCCAACCTGAGCACTGGCTCAGAGGTGGCCCAAGGAAGCACTGTCATCTCAGATCTGGATGGAGGAAGGCTGGGCCTACCTGGCCTTTTGGGCCTCATCCCTCCATCTGTGAGAGAAAGTAGATCCCTAAAATAAGAAGGGCTGTACTGCAGAGCTAGGCACGCCTTGGTGTCCTCAGCCAACTCCAGATCCCAGTTCGGAAAAAATTCCTCAGGTCAGCAGAGATGAAGTTGAAATTTTTTTTAAAGATTTTATTTATTTATTTGACAGAGAGAGAGAGAGAGAAAACAAGTGAGAGAGAGCAGAGGGAGAAGGAGAAGCAGACTCCCCACTAAGCAGGGAGCCTGATGCGGGACTCGATCCCAGGACCCCGGGATCATGACCTGAGCCGAAGGCAGATGCTTAACCGACTGAGCCAGCCAGGGGCCCCGAAGTTGAAATTTTTGTAAATGAACCTTTCTTGGAGGATTAAGGGAGGAAAAGGGAACAAACAGATAAGAGTACAATCAGCATGAGTAGTGTGCCTGGCCTCTTGTTCAGATCCTCTGCGGAACCCGAGCCACACAGCGCATGCCCTGGCCTTTGCCCAGCACAGAGGTTCCTACAGGTCTCTGGCTCCAAATCCCTATTGGTCTCAACCCTGGAAAGCCCACTTGTTAATTTAACAAGAGGAAACCTTTGAATTTCCTTTTATCAATGATGTTGGCTGGGGAAGATCAATTTCCAGTGGCAGCCAATAACCAAGCCACTGGAGGATAGGAGCCACCTCACGTGAGCCCGTTTCTGTTGGACAGCGACAGACACCTTCGAAAAGGCCAGCATACCAGCCGCTCAGCTGCTGGCGCTATGGCCCGGCCTGGCTGTCCCCTCGCAGGGCTTTCAACCCCAGATATTAATAGTCGTGTATTCAATATGTCATTCTCCCACCGTTGCTCCTCTGCAGATTTATGATTGTCTCCAGGAATTTAAAGAAAAGAAACTCGTTCCTGCCACAACTCATGCACAGACATTATCCTGTGAGGTAAGGTGGTTTTTAATCCACAGAATAGTGGGCTTTAATGAATTAAACGATCTAATGGCAAAGTTGGATTGATGATTACACATCTCATGTGTTTCTAATTGAGCTTTAATAGAAGGAAGAAAATTGGTCAGCACTTCAAATTTAAACAAACAAAAAAATAACATTTTTAGCATGTGTCCATTTCTCTCTTTTCTTCTCTAAACCTTAGACTTTGTTGATGCTGTGTAATCCGAGAGTAAATGTTGTTATAGTATATGTTTCCCAAATGTATATCTCTAGCTGGGCTCTTCGCCTGAACTCCAGACTCCAGACATATCCAACTGCCTCCTCTCCATCGTACTTAGATGCATACTTAATGGACCACTCAAACAACATGTCCCACGAGCTCCTGATCTTCCCCACACCCAAAGCCACTTCCCTCCCAGCCTTTTTCATCTGAGTAAGGACATCTTTGTTCTTGCAGCACTCAGACCAAACTCTTTGGTTATCTGTGACTTTCTCCTTCTCTCATACCTCGCACCCAATCTGACAACAGATCCTGTCAGCTCCTGTTTCAAAATATATCCAGAATCTTATCACTTCCACTCTGCCACCTAATAGAAACCATCATCATCTCGTATACAGATATTTGCAATATAGCCTCCTACCTGGTCTCCTGCTTCTACCCTTGAAGAGATCCTCTTGAAGCGTGTGTCAAATCATGTCGCTTCTCTGCTCAAACCCTTCCAATGACTTCCCATTTCAGGGTACACATCATAGTTCTTAGATAGCCAAACATAATGTGCCCGTTCCCTCTTTGACTTAACACTCACCACTCTAGCCCTTGTTCACTCTGCTCCAGTCAGATAACCACCCCCCCCTTTTTTTTTTAAAGATTTTATTTATTTATTTGACAGAGAGAGACACAGTGAGAGAGGGAACACAAGCTGGGAGAGTGGGAGAGGGAGAAGCAGGCTCCCGGCTGAGCAGGGAGCCCGATGTGGGGCTCAATCCCAGGACCCTGGGATCATGACCTGAGCTGAATGCAGACGCTTAACGACTGAGCCACCCAGGTGCCCCCAGTCAGATAACCCCTTGTTGTTGTGTGAACCAGACATGCTCCTGCCACAGGCCCTTTGCACTTGCTATTCCATATGTTAGCAATGGTCTTGCCTCTATAGCCACATGATTTGCTTCCTCTTCTCCTGGTCTCCACCCAAATGTCACCTTCTCACTAAGGCTTTCTCTGGTCACCTGATCTAAAATTTCAACCCCTCAGAGCACTCCCTGTCCACCTTCCTGTTTTATTTATCTTCTTAATTCTCTTCATCAAGTAAAAATAGGGATTTTTTTTTTTAGAATGGGGATTTTTGTCTGCCACTGTATTTGTATCACTAAAAACAGTGCCTAGCATGTAGTAGATACTCAATAGATATTTCTTGAATGGATAAATAAGTGTAATCCATTTTATTATTATTTATTGTCCAAACCATATTAAAAGAAATAGAAAAAAAAGGAAGAAAAAACTGTACCCTCAGTTCCAGTAATCAACGATTCAAATTGTTCTCAGTTGTCCCCAGGAAAATACATACATATTTTATTCAGTTGTAATCCTAGGGAATGGAGGTAAAGCTTAGTAAACTACTTGTTTTCATTTGACTGTAGGTAATGAGGCTTGACTGCTGGGGTCTCATGCGGCTCAGTAAAGTCTTGAAAGGTCTTATGTCCTCTCAGAAAGCAGGTCTACACTCAAACAGAAAGGAGATCAGAATTAGAATGTTTAACACTTTTTTATTGCAATAAATATTAAAATTGGTAACCAAATAATAAGTCCTAAAACACAAATTACTACTCCCATTTTCCACACGACGAATGGAGCATCCCATGGGATTAAGCTACCTGAGTTCTCCAGGCATTTGAGTCTGTACCTGGAGAACTCTGACACCTTAATCTGCCCATAAAGATTCACATTAACAGTTGTTTTAGCACCACTAGAGGGAAATTGCCTTGGAACATATATTACAAAATTATGTTATTTCCTCCTCCAAGCCTCTGGTATGCCAGGATGGAGGCACTGGGTGTTAGACCTACCCCACATCTTGGATTCTACCTGCTGTAGTAAAGTTGAATGAGTGAGGAAAGATCCTAGGCCCTGACTTTAAAGATATAAAAGAAGGTTTCAATAACAGTTTTCTTTGGTCAATATCATGCTAGTCAGTGTATCTGTTATCCAGCTCAGGTGATGTTAACTAGGCGATGAAGATTTTTAAAAATTTTACAATGTCTGCTTTTCACCAACCAGGTAGTGGGGATATTATGTGAAACTCCTAAATCCCCTGAGATCCAAGAGCTGAAACAAATCCTCCAGGATCCACACTTTAAGGCAAGTGCATGCTAAAATAGACAAGATATGCCCATCTGGCACGTGGGCAAAGTTGGCAAGAAGAAATAAGGGTGACAGGAAATGTACTTTCTGAATAGACATTCTATTACTGTATGTGGGTGACCAACAGATTGTTCTTAAAGATATGGGACTCAGATGTGACTGGCTCTGTGTTGTTAGCCATGGAGCCAAGCCTGCCATATTTATGAGGAGACATCCAGAACTTCCCATGATGTCTTGTGTCTACCCTGCAAAGCCATTGTCCTTCTAAAATTCTGGGGGAGAATCAGGGTAGTATACTTCCTTTCCAACTTGGAAGTATTTTAAGTTTTGGATGAAATGTGTGAAGAGGTTCTGAAAATATAGTATAAGGATGATTAACTCAATGAGGGAGTATATGAAGGACATTTGATTGAAGAATGATTGCAGAACAGAAGCCTATCTCACAGTACTTATAAAGTTTGAGTTCAGTTTATCAACAAATGAGAACTTTAAGAGAATATCTGCACTTGGAGCAATAGAATTTGAGTCAAATTTTCAGTTCACAAGATAACCCTAGAGAATTTTCTCTGAGTTCCAGAGAAGTTCTGTCCACCAATCTATGGAATGACTACTTCCCCACCCGGTGAAATAAAAATTTAACATAATGGGCCATTAGAAGGAACTCTTTGATCACACCCTAAGTCAGGAAACTACTTTTTCTCATTCTGTTCCTCATAGGCCCTTGGGAGTCACTGACACGTTAAACTAGCAAGATGTTTTGATTACTGTCTCCCATTCTGCCTTAATTAGGGAAAATATTATAAAAGTTATTCCGTAGTTCAAGCTTATCGGAGCACCATGGATTACATGGGTTTGCAGGAAATGAGAAAGTGACAAAATACATTTTAGCAGAAGTGCAAGAATATATTATGTATCACTTAACCTCTCCGTGCCTCGTTTCTTTATGAAATGGGGACAATAAATATACCTGCCTCATGGAGTTATTGTGAAGATTGAGTTAATCCACATAAAATGCTATGCTCAGCACATATGTGTTGGTTGTTGTGGTGATGGTGGCGATTTGTCTTACAGAGTGTTAGCTCACCGTCTTCTAGAAGGGTGTGTCCTGTGTGTGACCTTTGTTCACCTTGCCTTCTCTGTTCCTAGGCCTTGCTCAGTGCCCATGACACTGTGGCTCGGAAAGATTTTGAACCCCTTCTCCCCCCATTGCCAGACAATATCCCTGAGAGTGAGGAAGCAATGAGGATTGTTTGTTTGGTGAAAAACCAACAGCCCCTGGTAAGGAAATCACTTTATCTTCTCAGTTAGAATGGTATCAGGGCTAATTGTGAACCAAGGGTTAATTGTGAACTACATTATCTCTTGTAGTTATTTAATATAATGTTAGATATTCTTGCTTGTATAGTTTGAGGCATTCAGATAATGTGAGGGCATCCATGATCATGGCTAGCGCATGATGTCCTAGGGGAAAGGCAGCGGGAGAGGGAGAGAGAGTTCCAAGCAGGCTTCACACTCAGTGCAGAGCCCAAAGTGGGGCTTGATCTCACGACCCTGAGATCATGACCTGAGCTGAAATCCAGAGTCAGATGCTTAACTGACTGAGCCACCCAGGTGCTCCATGTTTTATTTTATTATTTGGCTCTCTGAAGTACATACATTTCACTAAATTCCAATGTATTTATCTAAGTTTTTTTTTCTTTATTAATTGGAGGCTAAGTGAGGCATTAATTTGATTTTCTAAGAATAGTCTCTTTGATTAGGTTGTAATGGTGAGAGCTTTCTTTATCTTTGGAAGGATCTAAATATTATTTTGTATCCATGTGGTTGGGTAGAGATTTTGGTAGGTCAAGGTTGAATGAATGGCCCTGGCTGGTATAAATACCCTCTTCTAGAGGGGAGGAGGGGGGGCGGATGGGTTAGCCTGGTGATGGGTATTAAAGAGGGCACGTTCTGCATGGAGCACTGGGTGTTATGCACAAACAATGAATCATGGAACACTACACCAAAAACTAATGATGTAATGTATGGTGATTAACATAACATAATAAAAAAAAAGAAGTAAAAGAAATGAGTAGGACTTAGGGATAAACAGATTTAATGCTCAGTAATTCTTGTGCCTCAGTGCTTATCTACATAGTGTTCATATGACATTCCAAAAGACCCTTACTTCAAGGACATCTCGAAAAAAGAAAATAAATGTATTAATGCAACAACAACAACAAAATACCCTCTTCTGACCAGACCAGAGCTCTATTGAGGGAAGCCACCAGGAAAATGGTCATGTTAGGTAAAAGAGGGATTCCACTGTACTCTCTCCCCAGGGAGCTACCATCAAGCGCCACGAGATGACAGGGGACATCCTGGTGGCCAGAGTCATCCACGGTGGGCTGGCTGAGAGGAGTGGTAAGCTGGAGCTGCAGGGTACACACGGGACCAGAGAAATAGGAAACCCTTAGTTGTTTAGTCTTTCCAGGGAAACCCCTCTTTCCTAACCACAGTCAGGGCTTCTCTGCATGGCATTGCTTGGTTACTAAGAAGGAGGGAATAAATATTCCAGAAAACCCTGTTCCCTTCCTTCACTGAAGCCCCATATTCAAATCCACTCAGCTTACCTTCTTGTGGTAACCTAACAAGCTAAGTATCAGCATGCCACTCTGTAGAAAAAGAAACTGAGGTTCAAAGAGATCAAGTAAGTGACGTGCTCGAGGTTGCACAGTTCGAGTCAGGATGCAAGTCCAGGTTTGCCCGCTCTATATTCCCATCTCCTGCTCTTCCCCTGGTCCTTCTGCTTTCAACAGGCGTAGCTCTACCCCGACCTTGAAGTGCCCGTTGCTTGCCCTTTCTACCAGCCAACAGAATGTCCTTCCTTTTACTGCTGCGTTTCTGTGCCTGCTGTCCCCCCTGTCACTGCCCAGGGCCCTGCAGAGCTGGCATGAGTTTCATACCCCAACATTCTTAGAGCAGTGACCCCAAGGATTTCCTAGTTGCTAAGTCCCTCGGCCCTTCCTTTGGCCTCAGTTTTATTTTTACTTCTCTAGCACATTCGACGTCAACCATAACAGTCTTGATGTTTTCATCGTCCTTGGTTTCTATTCTGTGACATCATCCTACATCTCATCTCCTCCCCTGACAACTGTCCTGCATACTCCTGTTTCTCAAAGCTGGATCGTGACCCCACGTTCCTCCACATTTCCTCTTGGAAGAATGCCCCACCCCCTTTCTTTGTCATTGATCATTTACTCATGACGCTGACATCTTTACTTTTAGTGTTACTTTCATTTGGCAACATCAGATTAGCAAAAATGAAAATATCACCATCACTTAACACCCAGTGAAGAGTTGTAAAAACGCAGTTCTCTGTGCTTTGGTGTACGCTAGAATAACCAGTCTGTATGATTAGGATTAGGATTATTTCAGAGTAAATTTTTAAATGTTAGAGCATGCTTGGGTCAGTGAGTTTGCTAAAAATCTTTGGTGTAGTTACCTCTATTTTTTTTTTTTTTTTTTTGCAAATTTCCTTGTGCCCTTCTTTGTTTTGTGTTCCTTTTTGCCTAGGGTTGTTATATGCTGGAGACAAACTGGTGGAAGTGAATGGAGTTTCAGTTGAGGGACTGGATCCTGAGCAAGTGATCCATATTCTGGTAACAGTCTTCTGTTTGCCTTCTCGATGACTCAGTACAATGCTGGAGCTGCCCTGAGCCTGTCTGGCCCATGGTGTGGGCACTGTTACATGAGGGGGATTTGGTCCCTTGTGGCAACTTCCTTTCTCCGGACCCCCAGACCTTTTCTGCTTCTGTGCAGCTCAACCCCCAGCCTCCCACTCCAGTCTGGTTTCTGCTGGGACACTTCTCTTGCCAACCTGCTCTTTCGGCCTTAGGAAGGCTTCCGGTTTCCCCAGCCCAAGTCCCTTGTTGCCTGGGTTGCTTCTTTGGAAACTGAGCCTGGGGTGGGCAGAGTGAGACTTTGGAGGGGAGTATGAACCTGAGCAAACTACCCTTGTTCCCCTACCATTTTTATACAGCCTAAATCTATTTAACATCTTCCTTGAGGTAGCTTCTGGGTAGGAGAGATGTCCCGGGAGGCTACCCTATGGGGAGGGGGATTTCCTTGCTTGCCCTGCCACTGACCTTGGTGGTTGAACCTGGGGATTTATGACCAGATGATAGTTTCTTCTAGGCCCCCATGCCCACTTTTCAAACCTTTGCCTGAATCACAGTCATAGTGGCATGCCCCTGCCTTCTCCCCCATGCGCACCCCAAGTGTGGGGCCTGAGGTGGATGGCTATTTATTGTATAGACTAGTGGTTTTCAAACTGGGTTTGGGGGGGGAACTCTAAATTTTCATAGATGTGCCTCAGGGACTGAGATGAGAGGTGGTATTATAAGGAGTATACCAGGCCCTGAAATATTTGCAAATGACCCCTGCTGCAAGATGCTGCATGGCACGAAGCCACTGCAAATGGAGCTTGAAGTTCTGTCAATCGCAGGCACACATGGCTCTGCCTCAGCCATTTTGGTGGTAGCTGCAGAGCCAGGATGGTGGGGTTGTGAAATTTCGAGGAGTGAGGACAAGGTTTTGCTCATCTCTGGATTCGCAGTGCATGTGACAGGAGGATCTTACCTTCTCCATCAGGCTGAGAGATTCTCTGTCTCCTCAAAATGTTTGAGGGCCCCCATTCCCACCATTAGCTTGGCACTTGTCAGTCCCCTCAGAAGACTTGGGAGCCTCTTCTCCCCATCAGACTGGGCTGCCTGGTGCAGGAAGAGGGGCTCAGGAAGTAATTACTGACTGAGGTTTGAGGAAGGCAAGTCAGATCAAGATCTCATCTCCTTCCCCAGCATCTGTAGGAAGAAGACCTTCCTGAAGAAGGTTGCAGGTTGGAGTGTTCCTGGGAGAGGCTGGGCCTCAGGGTGGGGCTCAGCAGGCCAGGGACTCTGGAGCCCCACAGCCGAGCAGAAGCTGAGCTGCATTTCTTCCTAATTTCCACTTCTGCATGGTGATATTTAGCTGTTGAACTCTTGTAAAAATCCCTGTGGGGGACGTCCCCCTTAAAGCTGGCCACACTGTGTTGTAACTCCTTCTGCTGAACCCCAATAATCCAGTGAATCCTGTGACTTGTTATCCCCTCCCCTTTGATATTTTCTAGGCCATGTCTCGCGGCACAATAATGTTCAAGGTGGTTCCAGTTTCTGCCCCTCCTGTTAATAGCCAGACGATGGTAAGAAAGTACTGAGCCTTCATAATCACACATAGTAAATTCTCAAGTAACAATGAGAGTGACTTAATATTTTGTATCATACTGCCCTTCTCTATAATGTGTTGCACATTTTTCAATACTGATGATATAAGGGGCAAATGAGTAAATGAATTCGATAAAAGGAGATGGGGTACAAGTTTAAAAAGTAACATCAAGAATGGGAAACACTTGAGCAAAAATTTCTCAGCACTGAGAGATTCTGTTGCCAAAGTCACTTTATTCATGGATCTTAGACTCAGTTAAAGAGGCAAGTTCTCCCTTTTGGAGAGTGTGGGGAGACAAGATAGGAACAGAGGTGGAGGAGTGGAGAAATGGCTTTAAGTCTTGACAACCCATGGGCAAGGGTTCTTCTGATGGGGCCATTTTGCACCTGCTGTCAGGTGTACGTTCGTGCCATGACTGAGTACTGGCCCCAGGAAGATCCCACCATCCCCTGCATGGATGCAGGGTTGCCTTTCCAGAAGGGGGACATCCTTCAGATTGTGGACCAGAACGATGCCCTCTGGTGGCAGGCCCGGAAAATCTCAGACCTTGGTACCTGTGCTGGACTAATTCCTTCTAACCACCTTCTGAAGAGGTAAGACAACTCTCACTCCTGGACTCAGGACTGAGCCATCAAGAAATAAAATGTTTTCTCAGGCTTCTGTTATTGCAGTTAAGATGAGGTAAGGGAGACAAGTAGATGGATAAACACATACACTGGTCTATAAATCCAAAAGTCAACTTTTCCATATACCCTAAGCATCTTAAATACCAAGAGGATCAGAATAATCATACCAGCTAGAAAAGAGAGAAAAGCACTTGTGAAACTCAAACTTAAGAAGATAGTTCTAACTCTCTTTATTAATCATTTGAGGCTGAGTTGAAACCTCAGTTGAATCTGAACCCATGACCCTCACTTTTATGTTTTTGAGGTCTGAGGGAATGAGTAAAGATAGCAGATAGAAAAAGGTCCAAGGCTCAGCCAGTGATAAGAAACCAAGAAGAAGGAAAGGAACTAACAATAGAAATTAAGAAGGAGTGACCAATGAGGCAAGATGAAAATCAACCATATCAGCTGCTGTAGAGTGGACTGAGAAGTAACCATTGGATCTGGCAATATGGCAGTCATAGGTGATCCTGATAAAAGCAATTTCGGTGGAGGGATGGGACCAAAATCCTAGCAGAGTGGGATTTGAAGAAATTGATGGCATGAGACATTTTAGTACAAAGCAGAGCAGAGCAATGGAGAAATAGCTGGAAGGGAAAGTGGAGTGGTATGAGAGAACTTTTTTAGATGAGGGACATAATGCTGGTGGGAACAGTCCAGTGAGAGGGAAAACTTTTATGATAGAGAAAAAAGAGAAAAGAATTGCTATGGTCAATGTCCTTGAGCAGACAGAAGGAGAGATGATCTAGTACAGTTGACCATTGAACAACGCAGGGGTTAGAGGTGCTGACTCTGTGCAGTCAAAAATCTGCATATGACTTCTGACCCCCCCAAACTGAACTACTGATAGCCTACTGTTGACCAATAACATAAACAATGGATTCACACATATTTTGTATGTGAAATGTATTATATACTGTATTCTTACAATGAAGTAAGCTAGAGAAAGAAAATATTAATAAGAAAATTATAAGGAAGAGAAAATACATTTACAATACTATACTATATTTATTGAAAAATAATCCATATATAAGTGGGTCTGTTTAAAGGTCAGTGATATACAAGTAGAGGGGTTGATCCTATACCAGATCATAAACAGTAATAGTAACAGCAGAGAATCCAGAGTGTGTGGACACAGTTGAAGGTGAGGGATATGGTGGGAGCTTGTGCAAGTTCTCTATCAACCACTCTGATTTTCTCAATGAAATAAGAAGTAATGTCATCTGAGTATTGTGTAAGAATCACAGACCCATACCCCTGAAACAAATAATACATGATATGTTAATTTTTTAAAAAGAGAAAAAAAAGAAGTAATGTCATAGGCTGAGAGTAAGGGTGGGTAAGGAGGTGCTGGGAAGGAGAGAGGAGAAAGTTTGAGATGTTTCACTGAGAGCAGATGCATTAGGTAAATTTAGTATTATCAGCAGGAAGGGCCCACTTAAGGTTAAATGTCATGCATTTGAAATGATTCCGGTCAGCTTCCTGGTGGGCAGGTCTAGATGAGGCAGAATTGGATTTAACAGTAAATGTAGAAAAGGCCATGGGAGTGATGGACCCTGATGCTTAAGCTAGTAAGGAGAGAAATGAAGGAGTAAGTGTCAGTGGAAAGGAAGTAAAATCAATGGATTATAGGTCCATAGGAGGTCAGCAGATTATTGGCGCTGGGGAGACAGGAGGTGTTGGGAGAAGAAAGGGATGCTGGAAGATGAGATTGAGTTACTAATACTGAAAAGGTCTGGGGTATGACCCTGGGAGGCACTGGCTGAGGTCGAACGAACACTGAGTAAGAACTGGGAGGCAGGAGATCAAGGAACCCAGAGGCGAGGGTGTTTGGAGGGGCATTTGTATGCCTAATGGAATCCTGGAAAATCCTGACAGAACCATGTTGAGAGCATGAGAGTGAGCAGGTGTAATCTGGAGATGGCCAAGACCCCACCTCCGGGCCTGTGGAGCTGAGGACAAGTGCACCGAGTGGTGGCCTGGAAGCAGCTACCAGAGCCCATGTGCACCTGTCCTCATGTCCACAGTTGGTGAGGTCAGCTGGCAGCTGGAAATCTCCACCAGGAGAGTACTGACTCAAAAGAAATCAGCAGACCTGCTCATCTGCTCCTTCCCTTCCCCCAGAGCTGGTTTACCAGCAACCCACTGGCGGTGGGAGCGGAAACAAGCCACCTCTTGAAAGGTGAAGGGAAACAGTTCCCTCAGGAGCCCTGGGCTTGGGTTAGAGCGAGGTGAAGGGCACGCACAGTAGAGGCTCAAGTCTGGGAGACGTGGCTGAGGATTGACGTCGAGATCCACAGGGTGTGGGAAAGGGCTTTGGGGAGGGCGGGTGGTGGACGGAGCCTTACAGGAATTAATGTGCAGAAGATAAGGGATGACCTGAGCTGTAAGGGCTGACAAGAACAGGGATAAAGGCCTCATGAGATTAGTCCTTGCGATCTCAAGACACAAAGCAGTGAGGAGGCTCGGTGGGGGTCTTGCAAGACACCCTCAGAAATGACAGGTTTATTGGGTTAATGCACAAATAAAGGGTACAGAAGGAGCAAAATCCATGTGGCTCTAAGGGAACTGTGGAGTATCAACAGCCCGAGAGGGGAACCGGGACGTGCTGTGAAGGCTCAGAGGCAAGCTAAGCCTCTGGAGACGCAGGGGCCCCTGGGCCAGTTACTGAAGCTCTGGGGCCTGTGAACACTTGGTCACCGGCCAGATTTTCAGTAGAAGTCAAAGTTGCTCTTAAAGGATCTTGTGAGGCAGGAAAAAAGTGCTAAGAAAGCCTGTGTATTTGGAGAATATTTGATGATGTGTTTGGAGAAGAAATCTCCCTCTTTACATGGGTGGAGGCAGCAGAATTCTAGGAAACACTGGATCTATTTCACCCGTGTTAACCTGGGTTGACTTTTTTTTCCCCCTCACGGGGTATTTCTTTGTGCATAGGAAGCAACGGGAGTTCTGGTGGTCTCAGCCATACCAGCCTCACACCGGGCTCAAATCCACCATATGTGAGTGTGCTGATCCCTCAGACCCAGCGTGTGCATCACGGGGAAGCCTGCTCCTTCTCTCCCAGGGCTGGCTTCCTGCCCAGGAGAGGATCTCTAAATGTCCCCCCTGCCCAAATAGCCTCCTGGCAGCCATCTGAAATCCTACTCTGCACGTTCATTCCTTTGGATTTAGAAGAGTTTATGAAAATGCACATGTTCATGTGTTGGTGACACCTTCAGTGAAGGCTCCCCAGCTTGGAGTCCCCCAAGGTCTCTACAGCTAGCATATACGTTACACCCATGCTGGCGAGCAAAGCTGCTTGGCTGCACACAAACCTTCATCTGCACTCTATGCAGGGGGGGTAAATTTCACGCTATTTGGAAGCTCTGCTGAATAGTTCTATGTGCCTTTGATGAATAAACATGGGACTGAATTATTACTTAATCAATGCAGCTTGCCTGCTGGACAGTCTTATTCAAATGGCAGCAGAGGAACGGCTAGTAAAGGGATCCATGGTGGCAAAGGCTTGTAAACTACTTTTTGCCTTAATACGTGGGGGCTGCAGCTTGGCAGAGCTCAGCGGGAACTGTCTGTGTGAGGCCCTTCAGAAAGGGCCCAAATTCCGGCGCCTGGGAAGGAGGGAAGGAAGGGGAAGGGGAGCAGGTGGAGGGAGGGGCGCCTGGCCGGAGGCTGCAGGGGGACGAGCCTAGACAACAGTGTCCATGTCACAGATCAGCCCATGGCCAGTCCTCGGTCACTTTATTACTCACTTTCTCGGCCCCACATTAGTTTTTCTTTTCTTTTTCTCTTGAAAACTTGTGAGGACAACTATAGAGAGAGTTTTGAAAGAAGAAAACCCCCTTATGAGTCCTTTGTACTGGCAATGTGTTCACATCACCTTATGGATACATATCTTAGGCTAACAGCTGCAATACCACTTCCTATCTTTTTTTCACCTAACATTTTATGAGAAACATTTTTCATGATATGATCTTCATAGTGATATTTTAGTTATTTCCCCTGTGTTTTGGAGAAGTTTTTTTGTTTTTTCATTTTTTTGTTTTTTACCAAACCAGACTGACATGCTTCTTTAATTGGCTTTCCTATTTCATTTCTCAAAGGCACATGGAAATGCTGCTGAAACTTCTAATCAGCATCTGATAACTAGTACGCCACCGGTTGATGTTTAATTTGCTCATGTAGCCTGAGTGCGATTTACATTAGACTTTTGGAAAAGTCCATCCTGAAAAAGAATTTGTAGCCCCTATTATTATACTCATGTATCTCTAACTCCAAGAACCCCAAGGACAGAGTTGCTGACTTAAAGGGTCGCCTCTCACAGGGATGTTTCTGATGGAGCATGATCAGTTTCTAAACTATTAGATCATTTCTTTTCTTTTTAACTGTTTTAGATGGTGCTATTTTGTATCTTTCTGCTTAATGTTACCATAGGGAGAGAATAATCTCAGGAGCAGGTTACTGACTCCAGAGGTATAGGCAATTTTATTTAACAAGACTTAATGAAAAATTTGCAGGTAACTATTAAAAATATATTGACTGAAGATGCACATACAGTGGAATGGTCGCCTTTCTCTTTTCTTCCTTCCTCCCTCTCTCCCTTCTTTCTTTCTCTCTCTTTCTCTCTTCGTTCTTTCCCTCCTTTCTTTCTTTCTTTCTTTCTTTCTTTCTTTCTCTTTCTTTCTTCTTTCTCTTTTTTCTTTCTTTCTTTCCTTCCTCTCTTCCTCCCTCCCTTTCTTCCTCCCTCCCTTCCTTTTATTCCAGTCAAAATTTGAGTTCCTAAAATATGCTGAAAATGCATTAACTCAGAAATGAGTAGAACACAACACTTACAGAACTTCAGGGTGGGAAGGGAGTAGATTTGCCAGAAGCAAGATCTCCATTTCCAACAAGATTCATAAATGTATCAGTTTCTATAGGATATTTATTTTATCATTTTGTTACCAAATCTCTACCAAATTTCTATAGATTAAGCCCAGAATATTACTATAATTAATTTTTATTTTCTTATTATAAGTTAACCTGAGAAACTATAGCATTAACCAATGTGCTCTTTCTTTCCGCTTCCATTATTTGTCTGTACCCAGCAATTTCTATGGAAGAAGGTAAGAAATAGTATTTGAAAAAAAACAACAACAACAAAATAATCTCATCTCCAAAGTCTCATAGACATTTTGTATAGTTTTCTTAATTCACTTTAATCCTGTTCAGCTATTTATTAAGCTCTTCCTGTATACCTATTAGTGTGCCAGTCACTAATACCCTAATTTGTAAAAAAGATGTCAGTCAAAAGAAAGCACACATGATGTTATTGTCCTAACACTGAGAGGAATAGGAGAAAAGAGAGAGAACATTTAGATGCAGCTCATGGTAAAAATTCAATAAAAGTTGTGAAACTGGTTTACTGTTTTGTGTCACCTGTTTTACACACACGGTCTTAAAAATAACCCTGTAAGGAATTTCAATTGTTCCCATTTTATAGATGAAAAGACTGAGGTTCAGAGAAGGTAAGAATATTGGGAGGTATTGCAGGGCAGTGTAATCTGGATTGAAGCTTCTGTCTGAAGGGCCCTGCATCAAGGGCAAATGGAACTTCCAGGTATTATTTCTCTCTTTCTCCAAGCCCAGACACGCAGGTGACTCATTCTGATGCCAAACACACACACTCACAAAAACTGGAAAGCAAGATGCTACCTGCTTGTGGAGGGGGACAGAAGAGAAGAGCAGTCCCCTAGGCATCCCTATATTTCAGTCCTAAAATTCAGTCCTGAATCAGGCCACCATCACAAGACACCACAGACTGGTGGTGCCTTAAACAACAAACACTTATTTTCTCAGGGTTCTGTCAGCCCGAAGTCCAAGATCAGGGTTCGGTGGGTCTGGTTTCTGGTGAGGCTTCTTTCTGGCTTGCAGATGTTTGCCTGTCCTTGGGCCCCAACCTTATGACCTCATTCAACCTTAAAGGCCCTGTCTCCAAATACAGCCAAACTGGGGACTAGAACTTCAACATACAAATTCAGGAGGGATAACAGTCTGTCCATAACACATACCCTTGCCAACAGTGTGGAATTGTTGATTTTGAGAGAGTAAAATCAGTGTCTGTCTTAGATCCCAGAGTTGCAAGTTAGAAAAATCAGGGCTACTTGTGTTGTTATTAGAAATTCACTCCTGTCCTCTGTAAAACAGGAATAATAATTGTAGTTTTCCTTTGCTTAAAAAAAAAACACATAAAACCTCTAGTTATGTCTTAGGAACTAATGGATTCACTGTTGTTATAAAATACTGATTTGAAAAGTAATGTCTCAATAAATAAAAGGAATTGAATGACAGCTATGTTACTTGTTTACCTGTGTCCCTATCTCTATAAAGCAGTATTATTTTATAAAATTTTTTATATTACACATTTTACTTAGATAGTTAATGATATGGTCTGTAAGGAGGTGGTGATAAGTTTATTATGACTTGATAACATTATAGCTTATTATAAAGACAATTATTTGCAGTTTTGGAACATGATAAGACTTAATTATTAAACCACTATTTATTGTGGTGCCTGGGTGGCTCAGTTGGTTAAGTGACTGGTTCTTGATTTCAGCTCAGGTCATGATCTCAGGGTCTTGGGACCAAGTCCCTCATCGGGCTCTGTGCTCAGCTCAGAGTCTGCTTGAGATTCTCTCTCTGCCTCTCCCTCTGCCTCCCCACTAAATAAATAATAAATAAAATATTTTTTAAAACCCTTTAAACTACTATTTATTGATCACTTGGGAAGTGCTGGGCACTGTGTTAGGCGCAAGATGTACAGTGCTGAAAAAAATTATTTTTTCCAAACATATATTCAAATCAACTATTTTGATATTAAAAGGAAAATTCAGTTCAATTTAATAATTTATCAGGTACCTATTACGTGCAAGACACTGTACTAAACTCTGTAAAGTATAAAAATTAGCAAAACATTTTCTGTTTTCAAGGAGCTATCTAGGAGGGCAAATAAAGCAAATATGCAAATGATTGTATTACAAGGTGGAATAGATGTGCAGTAGCAGTGAATTCAAGGTAGGAGGAAGAAAATGCTATGCAGTTCATGGCAGAGATATCCATTTTAGTTAGCGTTTGAGATGGACCTTGAAGCATTACAGGCAAAGGAAACAGCATAAGCAAGGGCACAGAGGAGGCCTGATGGAGACCACTCTAATGGGGCTACAAGACATGGGAAGGAAAGAAGTAGCTAATAGCCTTCAAAGTTGGGCTTGGGTCATGTTGTAGAGGGTTTTGGATATTAGGATGGGATGGGTGGTTTTAAAAATTATAGTCTCTTATCCTGTTATGGATAGCCCAGCTAAAGGTAAAAATAGTTAACATTTATTGCATACTTACCATCTGTCTGAGCTTTTCATTATCTCAATTAATCCTCTTATATGGTAGGTATTACTACCGTCACCATTTATAGATGGAAAACTGAAGCTTGAGGTAAACTAGTTGGCCCACTCAAAAAGATGATTTTTTTTTTTTTTAAGATTTTATTTATTTGTCAGAGAGAACACAAACAGGGGGAGCGGCAGGCAGAGGGAGAGGGAGAAGCAGGCTCCCTGCTCAGCAGGGAACCCGATGTGGGGCTCCATCCCAGGACCCTGGGATCATGACCTGAGCCAAAGGCAGACGTTTAACTGACTGAGCTACGCAGGTGTCCCAAAAAGCTGATGCTTTTAAAATTTTAACCATTTTATGTTATGTAGCCTTCTATACCATAGATTTTCACTTTCATTTAATACAGTGGAGTCGTTTTTATCTCTCCAAGTGAGCAAGCATGAGGAATAGTTGTAAGAGTAATGTTATTATAAGATGGTCTGCGTTTTACTGACATAGATCTATACATTGGGAATTTTGTTTGTGATACTAATACATTTTAAGTTCTATTTTTTCCTTTCTATCTTCTTTTAGATGACATGAAGATTGATGAGAAGTGTGTGGAAGCAGGTAACATTTCCTCCTGACAGATGTACCACCAGAAGGAATATGAAGTACCTCAGCTGTAGATTTTCTGAAGCAGAGTTAGCCAAATGGGGCCACAGGCCTTTCCTCTGGAAGAAATGTGTAAAACGAAGCCCTCCTCCCCCACCACATCCTTTCTCTGTGGTTCTGGCACTTGGAAGGGAAGCACAGATGTGGGAATGTATCCAGGCTCTAAACCAACCTTCTAGAAAGTGTTCTAGAAAGCAATGTCTTGGAAATGATCACAGGAACACTTAGTAATACTCAGGTGTTACATTCAGTAACATTCAGTGGAATGTCTGAAAACTGCCATGCTCTTTGTGAAATACTATAAAATATTGAAATGCCAATTTTTAAAAAGCAACATATATTTTTTATTATTGTTTGGTAACATCTTCTGATAGATTCTAGTATAGCTAATTAGTAGTGGGTTCCAAATTTTTGAGAAATATATGAAAACTTTTTGTGTTTCTATACTTAAATTTTTTTTGTAAATTGGGAAAAGATTTCCCAAATTTAGTGACAGAACTGAGATTGGCTCTGTTGATTGTTGATGCTGGGAGACTATTGGGAAGTCTTTAGTCCGACAGGTGAGTTTGTCTTGGCTTTCTGGGCTAATCTAGTTTTTAGAAATTAAAGAACAATATGAAATCCTTAAATAGCAGATATTTCAAAGATTCACATATACTTCCCAGAACAACTACAGAATAATGCTGACACCATATTTTTTCTATCAAGTTTTTTAAAAACTCGTGCCAATATTCATTTCTTTCTGTAATTTAAAATTTTTATTAGGTAATATGTTCACATACTTTAAAATTCAAAAACTACAAAAGTATAGAGTTCCTCCTTTTCCCTGCTACCCTGCTCAGTTTTACTTCTTGAGGCAACAAATGCTCTGTTTCTTGTTGATTCCTCCAGACATATTCTGTGCATATAAAAGCGATGATGTGTATTTTTTCTCCTCTCCCCACCATCATCCTCACCATTTTTAAAAAAACACGCTTTTTTTTTTTTTTTAAAAGACTTTTTTGATGGTATGCTATACACAGTATTCTGTTCCTGGCTTTTTTTCTTAGCGTTATAGATGATTCCATCTTAGCACATAAAGAGCCTCTTCCTTTGTTTTTAATAGCTTATTGGTGAAATAAATTATTGTGCATTTATACAATCACTTATCAGTAGACATTTGAGTTACATCCAATCTTCTCTATTACAAAGAGTGCTACAATGAGTAGGGTTGTAAACACATTGTCTTTGCAAACACATCCATGTAAACACATGGATGAGTATGCCTAGACGCAGTATTGCCTGATCCCAGGATGAATGCGTTAGTAGTGTTGCTACATATTTCAAACTGCTCTCCACATACATTCTAGTTTCTTAATCTTTAATATTTCTTTAAAAATGCTAATAAAGGGGTGCCTGGGTGGCTCAGTTGTTCAGCGTCTGCCTTCGGCTCAGGTCATGACCCCAGGGTCCTGGGATTGAGCCCCACATCGGGCTCCCCACTCTGCCGGAAGCCTGCTTCTCCCTCTCCCACTCCACCTGCTTGTGTTCCCTCTCCCACTCTCTCTCTCTCTGTCAAATAAATAAAATAAAATAAAATGCTAATAAGAACTGTTTTAACTGATGAGAAAGTTGGTTTATATAAAATCTTTTCTCATCACCTAAACAAGCCTATCCAGTCAAAACATTTATATACTCATCCTCCTTGCCATACTCGGTTGCTTATACACCCGGCCCCACAACGTCAGGCAGGGCGTGTCCTTCCTCCGTCTGTCACAGCAACGCTGTGCGCTGTCTGACGTCCATCGAAGCTGCCTGTGACATTCTACCTTTCCCTTCCCACTGAGCCTCTTTTACATTCTATTTGTTCTCTTCTAATTTATTTATTTTAAGCTCCTGCAGCACCCCTGCTTAATGTCATAGCTCAACTGCGCTAATACCATGTATCTCATTTAAGGTTTTACTATGCCATAGAGACCCCACTGACTTGGCCTTGATTTAGGAAAGAATTTTAAAAGTTGGTGAGTACGCAGGAGCATAGGGTCAGGGAATTAGACTGTTAAAATATAGACTCAGTATGGATAGTAATATAATGACACTCTTGGTTTTTTTGTCTCCGTGGGACACCATAGATGAAGAAACATTTGAATCTGGTAAGTAAAAAATGAGTATTTGGTATTGATTTTTAAGAGTCTATTCTAAATTTTGGTATCATTTAAACACACATTTAGGGATATCATACAATAATTGTTTAAATACCTCAACAGTATAGTGGTGAGATATTATAAGCTTCACCTTCACTGGTGCTTCTTATTGGGGACATTTTGGAGTTCTGTGGGATGGATAGATGGACTTGGGAAGTGTGGCGCCTAACTGATTTACTTCCCATTTATGTTGTTTCTAAATTTCCTGTTTTCAGTTAGTTGGTCATGTTAGGGTACGTACACTTGGCTCAGTGTTTGGAACTGGTTTAATTTTTAATGCCTCTGGATTATAGTCCTCCTTTGTTCTATGTTCAACTCCTCATTTTTCTGGAAGACAGTCTACACACTCACACTGTGGTTGAGGCTCAGAGGTATTTGTGGGGTCTCTGAACCGAGAGGCAGTACGGTGGAGTGATTAAAGCCAGGGACTGGAGCCCAACTTTCCAAGTAGGAATCTTGCTCCCTTCCTCATTACCTGTGGGTCCTCCATCACTTTACCCCTCTGCCCTTCACTTGCCCCATGTCTAAAGTAGGAAAAATAATTTATATAAGTAAAGTGCTTAGAATGTAAGTGATACATGAGCGCCAGCTAACATTATTGTGAATCTTGCTCTGGATGGGCGTTGAGCAGCTACGTCTCTAGTAACTGCAGAGGAATGCATGCAGCCGCCCTTAGTTACTGGGAGGTACCCCTTCTGGACTCCTCTTAGTCAAATGATTGAGAACTCCCAAGTACATTCTGAACTCAACTCACTTGGGAGGTCTATTAAGGAACAATTAGCACCCAGCTGTCATGTTTCCTAAGTAAGAAACTCTTGATATTTATTCATGATGCTTAATTCTGTTACTTAGAGCTCTTAGTGGGTAGTTCCATCTTTTCAGTTTGGGGCTCAACTCTTCTCTGAATGTGGTATCATGTGACCTCCTTGAATTTCTTCAGGGGGTAATGATAACAGTCTAATTAGGAATGCCATTTTTAAAAAGCAACAGAG
The DNA here is from genome assembly GCF_011800145.1 of Mirounga leonina. Classification (NCBI taxonomy): domain Eukaryota; kingdom Metazoa; phylum Chordata; class Mammalia; order Carnivora; family Phocidae; genus Mirounga; species Mirounga leonina. The sequence goes on from NW_023270377.1 coordinate 32,988,807, forward strand.
AAGATGGATGTTTTAAGGCATCTAGAAAACGCTTTGTGTTCAGTTCCCCCTGTCTCCAGTGGGGCAGCTGGAGAAGGACGTGAGTCACTGGACCCAGTGAGGGGTTAAGGAATGAGGATGCTCAGGCCAGAGGCTGCCGCAGTGCCCACCCCAAGGCCCACTTCACCAGACCGCAGCATACGGCCTCTGGGAGAGGAGAGAGGAGGCTCACAGCAGTTACCTCCCTCTAATTTTTCTCTCTCAAGCCCTATTTTGTGCTGACCAGTAGAGAGGAGTCTCCCTAGACAAAAAGCCCTCAGGGAGAATGTAGATAAAAAACTTGTAGAAAAAGTTATTATTCTCCCAGCAGCACAGTCAGGTCCAATGAGTTCGCCTTGCCAGGCCTACCCGAGTTACAACCTTCTCTAGGGGTGACATGAATGCCTTGCCTTTGTCACTGGTCTTTATTGGATGGCCAACTTGATCTTCTCAAAGACTTAACTTTGTCATGTCTGTTTCTTCACTTACCCAAATACCCAGAGGAGCTTTCAGAAGGTAACTGTTTTCATTTCCTGGGTAAGCCACATAGAGCTATATTTAAGATCTTTCAGTGCCTCAATGTGCATGCTTGACAGGATAAATTTTAAGATAAGAAATATTTTAAGGGTGAAATTGGCGATGAGATAGTCAATTTCACAGAAAAATATTTAAAAATGAACAATGAAAGTAGTTAAGCTTTATGAATATATTCCTAAGTAAATGTTTCCATAGGAGACTCTTAACTACAGAGAACAAACTGATGGTTGCTGGAGGGGAGGTGGGTGGGGGATGGGCTAAATGGGGGTTGGGCGTTAGGGAGGGCACTTGTTGTGATGAGCACTGGGTGTGATATGTAAGTGATGAATCACTAGATTCTACTTCTGAAACCAATATTACGCTATATTTTATCTAACTAGAATTTAAATAAAAATTTGAAAAAGAAAAAAACTAAAAAAAACCCCTGACATACTTCAGTTAGAAAAATGTGCTTACTTAACAGAAAATGGAATTGATATTGGTGCGTTTTCTTTATATTTTAACATGTACGTTTAAAAAAAAAGGTTAAGAAGAAAATGTATATGTCAGTTCATTCTACGGACAATGGCTCTTTATATATTTCAATGATCAGAACAGAGTTGCATAAGTGAAAAGGAACATATATTCATAAAAAGTAATTTGAAAATGACATTTTTATAACATTTTTTCCCCTGGAGTTTATAAGAATTTTTCTGAGACCCCCGTGGAAGCCAGGAGTTTAAATAAATTCTAGGTGCTTCAGAGCCACTGGGATTAGTGTTCCTCACCCTTGTCTCTCAGATTCCTGGTCAGTCAGACACAACAGGCAGCCATAGAGGAAGTACTAATTTTATACAGAATAAGCCATTTTATCAGGGAGAAAATAAAAACCCACCTCTCACAAAGGGACTAATCATAGGTCCTGCAGAACACCATTTCTACAAGTTGAAGCCAAAGCCAATTCACCTGTTTCCTTTTTTAAGTCAGTTTTCTTTGGGCATGTTTAACAATGTATACCTAATTTTTATTTGTTTTTACAGTGACTCAATATCTTTCTTATAACTTGAAACAAGCCTAAAATAGCTTTTTGTTTCAATTGTACTTGACAGAATAGATTTGGCGTATTGCTAAAATTCTGAAGAGTGTTTCCACATAGTTTGGGTTCATGTGATAGACTGGAAGGTGCTTAAGACAGTCTTCAAGAAGCCATTCAGGATGAAGTCAGCTGTGCTGACATCTTCTGAAATGGTGTCACTTGCAATTTGAAGATAGTTTCATGCATCTGTTCTAAGTAACCTTCTCCTTCTCCCCCTTCACATATTCTGGTCCTGCCATTCTCTGTGTTCCAGACAAGGAGGAATTTGTTGGCTCTGGTCAGAAGTTCTTTATCGGTAGGTAATGATTAATAAGAGGTGGGTCGTTGTCACTTGTCAAGTTTTATTCATACCATCCTGACTCTTCTGAAAGCTTCTTTTGCCAATGAACATTTCCAGACTTGTTCCTTGTTCTGCTTTCCTCTATCCCCCAACTCCTTTTTTTGGGTCCATATTCTGCTGTGTTGATCACTCATTATAATTCATCTGGTTGCCACTGGATAGCTCTTAATTATTCATCAAACACAAATCCTTGGTTCTCTTCCAGACTGTTTCATGACATACTTATGTTACTCTAAAGAGACCAGTTCTCTGACTACTAAACTTGGTGTTGATGGCCACATTTCTGTAATCCGTCAACTGGTCAGAGCTTTCTGAAGGACCCATTTAAAGGTTCCTGTAAAACCATGCTGGGTCTCCTCCAAGAGACAGTGGGGGAACAGCAGGGTCGGTAAAGTGAAATGTTGGTTCCTCGGGCCTGGATACACATTGGAATCATTGAGAGAGCTTAAAAAAAAACAAAAAACCATGGGACCACTTTTCTGCATCCCTTCAAGAATACCTCAGCCCCAATGCCATTACATAAGCCAAAAGAGCAGACGTCTGCACAAAGGTGGGGAAGAAGCAGCCTGGGGTGGGGCATCACTGAGCCGTGTGAGGAGAGCTTTTGTGCAGGGGACAAGGGTCGCCTGGTACAGGTCGTCAGGGCCAGAGCAAAGTGAGGAGGACCGCGGCCTCCCCTGGGCTCTGACACTTCGCAGCCTCTACAAAGATGGCCTCCTCACCTCGCGTGGCCTCTGACACTTCCTGCCACGTTGCCGATACCATCCGTCCCTCGTCCTGCACAGGTGCTTTCGATTAATACAAGTAAATGTACTTTGGACCATCGGTCAGGTTTCTCACTGTTGAGAAAGGAGTTGCATGTACGGCAAGGGTGGGGGCAGGTGGCTGGAATGAATCCTGTAGTGTTGAGCTTGCATTGTAGGTCTTGGTGCGAACTGGTGTGCAACATATATAGATAGATACAGATGTGTGTGTGTGTGTGCACGTGTTTATATACACACAGAGTCCAGAACTCTATCTCTGGGAAGGACCTGGGAACAGCTCTTTTTTGAAAATACCAGAAGGCCCTGAGATTTGGTAGGCAGATGAAGCAGGATTCTAGAAGTTCAGAAACCAAGGCTAGTGTCCAGCTGTGCCACTGATCACACCGTTGTGAGCAGCCACCGGACTTGTCTGTGTCTTAGAGTATCCATCTGAGAACTGTGGGTAATCAGCCTGGGGCACTGTTTCCCTCATGGCCCAGGCCACTATCCTCCGGGGCACCGCAAGGGCCTCCCAACTGCTCTCCTGTGAAGCTACACTTTACGTCCTCCTCACAGCAACAGAGGACTTCTTCAGAAACGTAAACCATGTCACACCCATTTCTCTACCACCCAGTGACTTCTCAGCGCCCTTGGACCACAATCCAACACTCAGCTGGAGGCCCCTGCCACCTCCCCTGCTTCCTCACCAGCCCCATTTCCTACCATTCTCCCTGCTGCTCACCACCTTGCCTCACCAGGGCCTCCTTGTGCTTCCCCCCAACACTCCGGGAACACTCTGTTCTCTGCACCTTAGCAGTTGCTGTTCCCTTAGCCTGGGTTGCTTTTTCCCTAGACGCCTCCTCACCTGGCTCCGTGACTTCATTCCCACCTCTGCTCAATGTCACCTTTTCACACACACTTCCCTTGAACCACCTGCGTGAAGAAGTACCCCTGTCACTCTCTATCCACCCACCTTCTAAGCCCTTATTTTTGTTGATGTGTTTACTTTTCTCTCTCCTCCTCCGTGAAATGTAAATGTCAGGAGGAAATGGGTTTGAGGTAGTGGACCACCAGGTCCCCAGCACCTGGCACATGGGGGGCACTGGGTGCAGCCTAGAGGCAATATGTGGGGCTTTCTGCTATTTTTCCTTCGCGTTGCTTCCTCTTTTCTACCTTCAGACAGGCGTGATGATGCTCGTTAACACTTGCCGATGGCAGTCACCGCGGGCTCCATCAGGCGTGGAGGAGAAGTGATCTCTCCTGCCTGCATGTGACGTCCTGTGCCTTCCCGCCCTCGCAGCTGGCTTCCGCCGCAGCATGCGCCTTTGTCGCCGCAAGTCCCACCTGGGCCCGCTGCGCGCGCGGCTGGGCGGCCCCAGCGCGCCGGGCGCGCCCTACGAGGAGGTGGTCAGGTACCAGCGCCGCCCGTCCGATAGGCACCGCCTCATCGTGCTCGTGGGTACGTCCCTGCTCTCGGCGGCCCTCCTCCTCCACGGCGAGCTTTTCCCGCTAAGATTCGGCGGTTTGGCGTTGGGAGTAGTGGCAAAAGTAGCGTTCTTGAGCGACTCCCCTATAAACGCCTGAAAAAACCCCCTGTTTTGTATGTGTGTGTTTATAAATAAGACTTCGTTGTCTCACGCTTTCATTGCGTACAGTTGAGTGTGGTATGCCCCGGTATGTAGGTACTGGGGTAATAACAGATTGTATTATGATGAAGCTTGTTTCGTTTTTTAACCTGCTGAGAGTTTGTTTTCTAAGCATAGATGAGTATTCCCCCAGACTGCATTATCAGTCTGTATCAGAAATGAAAATCCTTAAGATCTATTTCCCTATTTGTTTGTTTGTAAAGATTTTATTTATTTATTTGACAGAGAGTGAAAGCAGGAACACAAGCAGGGGGAGTGGGAGAAGGAGAAGCAGGCTTCCTGCTAAGCAGGGAGCCCCATGCAGGGCTCGATCCCAGGACCCTGGAACCATGACCTGACGACTGAGCCACCGAGGCGCCCCTCCCTGAGATATTTGTAATCACCTTCTTTAGAGAAGTGTTTAAAGTCTTTTGGACTGTATGTCTGGTGCTAAAGAACAGGGCAAATACAGTACTGGGGCGACCTGCTTTTGTGACCAGGAGCTCTGCAAAGCCGGTCCCTGCAGCAGTGGGGATGTAGGTCTTGCTGCCATCTCTGTGTGTATTCCACCTGTGACCAGGGGAGGCCCTGGTACAGCAGAACAGCGTGCCTTACCGCCAGGCCCGGCCACAGAATTGGCAGGGCTCAGGGCAAAATGAAAATACAAGAGCTTCTTTAAACATGACTAACATTTCGGGGTGCCTAGGTGGCACAGTTGGTTAAGACTCCAACTCTTAGCTTCAGCTCAGGTCATGATCTCAGGGTGTGAGATAGAGCCCCACCTTGGGCTCCTGGCTGGGCGTGGAGCCTGCTTAAGTTTCTCTCTCCCTCTGCCCCTCCTGCTCGTGCCCTCTCTGTCTCTCGGTCTCTCTCTCTCTCTGAAATAAAAAAATAAATCTTAAAAAAAAAAAAAGTTTAACATTTCAAGATGGTACAGGGAGAACATTAAACCAAGTGCAGTATCCTAAGCATGGGCCCTATGTAACTGCATGAAGTCAGCCCTGACTCCAGTTACACATGGGGTGCTGACTCACAGAACCCGTAAATCTAAAGGCTGATTTCTGGGTTGTGATGTGATAGACACTTCATTTGACTGGAAAGGTAGGTTTTCTCGGTAGATTATCTGAAATGAGGCCAGAGAATTCTCAGAGTGCCCAACATTAGATGACGTTTGCTGGTGTGACCAATTCCTGTAATTCCCCGGCTTATTTCTGTGATGTTGAAGAAGTGTGGGTTACTCCGTTGGTCCCCAGGAAAATTCCTAAGAGCTTTCTGGAATTGTTTCAGTTGGTGAGAAGAAAAGATATTTAATTTCCTGAAAAACATTTGCTCTCAATTGTCCTCAATAGAAGAACTGAAATGATTATGTCACCACATAATTATATTTATCTATGTCTAATGATTTCTGTATGTGGCCTTTTGTGTTTAGGACCTTCTGGTGTTGGAGTCAATGAACTGAGAAGACAACTTATTGAACTTAATCCTAAGCATTTCCAAAGTGCTGTGCCACGTACGTGTAGTTTTTCTTTCCTAGCAGTTCATGTTTTGGTCAAACTGTCTTTGCCTCCGCAGATGCACCAATCTCAGTTAACTATGCCATACCATTTTTGTTGTAAAAACAAAAGACACCAGGGATAGTCCTTATATAATATTTCTAACTATATTTATTTTAACAGAGGGAACTGATTCATGGCCATGTAGCTCGCTAGGCTTTTAAAAGGTGACTGTCTCTTTTCCATTTCTTAACAATCATATAGATGACCCTTCAGGAAAACTAGTATTTAGTAATAATAGCTAAGTAATAATAGTACTTACTGCCTTCCTGGCACTGTGCTTGGCTCTTTAAATACCTTATCTTATTTTTTAAAATTTTAATGTATGCAGGTGTAATTTTATATAAACTGTAAGTATGATCATACCATCCATGGCAGGGAAGAGCAAGTACACGTGGGTGCTTTCCCTTCACTTCAGTTCAAGAGAGGAACTTAGAGAAACACTTAAGAGCTTAGTATGTGTTCCCTGCAGTCTGGGGTACACAGATGACCGGTGTCAGATTTATTCTTGAAAAATCTAAAGAATTTAGAGGAGTGGCTAGGAGCTGTAGTTTGGGAAGTAGCTGCCCTTTTAGAAATCACAAATGACTAGCTGGAATAGAGACAGATTTGAGATACTTGGTGGTGGTGGTGGTGGTGGTGGGGTTTGCAGAATAGCCCAGAGTCCTCCAGGAGAGCAGAGCCACATTTAAATATCTGCCAAGTCTAAAGGAAACCTATAGTATCCAGCATCAGCGTCAGGAAGTAAGAATTTTCCTGCTCTTTCCTCTCTTCTCTGCATTCTAGCCTTGGATAGCTATAAAACTGGGGAGGAATAGTAGAAAGGCAATGAAAGGGAAGGGAAGAAGTGAATCCTACTTCCTTTCCTGACTTTTAGCTTCTCTGACTGCAGCTTTTGTGGCTGTAGCAAGTCTGAGCCAGGTGTGGGGAGGAGGAGAAATCCAAAATAGAAATGAAATTAATAATTTTGATTATTACATAGGAACGGAGTTTTAGTTATTACATTGAGACTGCATTTTGTGGCACAAAAGATGGTGCCCCCCCTTTTTTAAATCTAAGAATAATCAGAAGAGTCATGGTAACTGCTAGATTCTCATCCAGGGCCAGGGGAAGGTCTTGTACCACAGAAGGCAGTGGGGGACAGAAAACATTGCTTTATGGTCACATACCTTAGGTTATGCTTTCCAAACACTGTTCACAAGTGTAAGAATGGACATTGATCTCCAAAACAAAAACTACAAAATGAAGCACCAATTTTCAATAATCTGGATAAAAATAAAATTCCCACAGAACACAGAGGAACTGTAAGAAGTATGACTAGCCATCATTCAAAGTGAGAAAATGTTGTGCATATTTTGCTTTTTAAATTGAATGCATAGTTTCTAAGTTTAAGATGAATACCTCTAGTTATGCACCAGTTCACAGATTTTTAACCTACCATATAAAATATAGTCCAGTAGAAGCCACGGAGAAGGAGTCAACTTAAGTTTATATTTACATAATTTACTGTAACCTGAGAGCTATAGTGTTTTATTATAATTTTTTTTCAATACAAATCTATAGGAGAAGTGGCATAACTGTAGAAACTCTAACGATCTGCAGAGAGGCTTGAATAAAGAAAAAACAGGGGCATCTGGGTGGTTCAGTTGGTTGAGCATCTGACTTTTGGTTTGGGCTCAGGTCGTGATCTCAGGGTCATGCGATCAAGTCGGGCATCGTCTGTATACACAAGCAAGTTAGTTGCTCTCTAAAATCTTCAGTTATGGGGCACCTGGGTGGCTCAGTTGGTTAAGTGTCTGCCTTTGGCTTGGGTCGTGATCCCAGGGTCCTGGGATCGAGCCCCACATCGGGTTCCCTGCTCGGCAGGGAGTCTGCTTCTCCCTCTCTCTATCTCTCTCTCTGCTCCTCCCCCACCAAATAAATAAATTCAGTCTTTAAAAAAATAAAATAAAATCTTCAGTTACTTATCAGTAAACTATGGATAATAACATTTCATCTGGCTAGGTGGGGGAGGAATGAAATGGGATCTTGGGAAATGCACTATCTAAACAGAAGATATCTTATGTGCTGGGGGCTTTTAGGCATCTTAAGCCTCACACATAATTCATTCATGCCTATTTTGAAGTAAGAGCAGGTACCCCTTCGGTCCTCCCCATCCTGACTTAACACTTAACACATTCATGTCCATACCATGAGCACTTAATAAAGGTTTCTAGATGAACTGATTTAGATATGAGAACTTCTTTCTTATCCTCAGTTCAGGATCCCTCTTTTTGGTTCTAGCATTTTATTTATCTGTTTATGTATTCGTTTATTTATATTGATTGGACATCTTTATCCAGATGTATATTTGTACTAAATCAAAACAATTTGTAGATTCTAAAGACTTTTTTAAAAATTCCGTATTTTGATAGATACTACTCGCTCCAAAAAGAGTTATGAAATGGATGGACGTGAGTATCACTATGTGTCAAAGGAAGCATTTGAAAGCCTCGTGTATAGTCACAGGTAAGCTAGACGTTCAGAATCTAATTCCCTCCTTTGGTTATTTTACCTTCAAAATAGATCCACTATTTTTATGCGTTACCCAAATTCCTTTTGGGGTAATTCCTTTTGTTTTCTGGGGGAATTCCTTTTGTTTCTGAAGAGTTAAGCAAGAACATGTAAATTGGTAGACTTGTACACTAACTCATTGGGTTTGGAGTGGGAGCAGAATTGAAATTGCAAATTTTAGAGACTTTGGAGAAAGAGTTAAGTCCTAGATCCTTTAATATTTTTTTCCTGTCAATTTTCCACTTGTGCTGGCGAAGTCCACATATTTACATCCTATCTATGTTACTACTAGTAATATTTCACTTGTAGAAAGAGTTCTTGTTCTCCTTGTGGCACCCTTGCAGGATGCTCGAGTATGGTGAGTACAAAGGCCACCTGTATGGCACAAGTGTGGATGCTGTTCAAACAGTCCTTGATGAAGGAAAGATCTGTGTCATGGACTTAGAGCCTCAGGTAGGTGTGTGGTGGAAGGTTTCCCATCTCCCCAAAGTAATGAATGAATGTCATGAGTTTTGTGCACATGCTGTAAGTTGTAGTTGAGACATTTTATTCTGTTAGCCTTTTAGGGATAAGACCACTTACCATATCTAAGGGCCAGGATCTTATGTGAAGGAACAGTTCACCAGTATCTTGTCTTTAGTTAGGAAAGGAGTCTTGCTTCTCAGATACAAAAAGAGAACTGAGCTGGTGGCTATAAAGAAAAGTTCGAATCCTGCTTTGACCTTGATCACAAAGGCATCAAGGAAATTGGTGGAGGGAATATGTTGCTTGACACAAGGAGGTGAGGTTCCTATGTGATTGTATCTACAGCTCCCTCTGAGACCATATGTGGAATGAGGCAGGAGTGAGCCAGGTAAGATAAAAAGCACACAATGTGTAGGCTCCATTTTTTTTGATCCTTGTATTTTGGGGTTTTTTTTGTAGTCATTTAAAAATAGACCACATGCGCTAAAGAGAATCAGGGGATAAGACAGTTGTTCTTCCTTGGGTCAAGGCTGGTGGTCAGTGTGAACATGTCAGTAGTATCCAATATAAGATAATAACAAGAGGAAAGGGAAGTGAGGATGAAACAGAACTGATCCACCTTTAGAGTTTGTCTTTGTCTTTGTGCCATGAGATTATGTATAGAATCCTATTCTCAGATTTCAGAAGGGTGTCATGACTAGTAAGAGGAAGAGCCACAGTTTAAACTTAATTTTGATTTTCTTAATTATTAAAATGTTTATTTTTTAGAGTTGAGGAATTGGGGGCAAAGGAGAATAAATAAAAATAAATTGCTAAAAATAATTGATTTCTTTTTTTTTTTTTTTAAGATTTTATTTATTTGACAGAGAGAGAGACAACGAGAGAGGGAACACAAGCAGGGGGAGTGGGAGAGGGAGAAGCAGGCTTTCCGCTGAGCAGGGAGCCCCATGCAGGGCTGGATCCCAGGACCCTGGGATCATGACCTGAGCCAAAGGCAGATGCTTAATGACTGAGCCACCCAGGCACCCCGATAATCGTTGATTCCTGATCTGAGAAATTTTGAGAACATTTGTGTTTACTCTAGGAAATTAAGACTTCTATTTTTAAATGTGCACTTAATTTTTCTGTGTAGGGTATTCAAGTAGCTCGAACCCAGGAACTGAAGCCTTATGTCATATTTATAAAGCCACCTAACATGAGTTGTATGAAGGAATCTCGGAAAAATGCCAAGATCATTACAGACTACTTTGTGGACATGAAGTTCAAGGTAAGATACAGAGGAAATAGATGAATGTATTTTTTTTCTAGTAAAAAGTCACTGTATTGTTTCCACAACATCCCTATGTTAAGGAATGTGATTTTTGTTTCTAATGAAAAATGCCCTTATGATTTATCCTTTTTACTGGACATGATTTGTAGACATTAAAATAAAGTATAATAAATGCTATGATGCTGCTCTTATTTTTTTCTTTTTTCTAGTCTAGCTTAAAAAAAAAAAAAGAACTCAAACCAGAGTTTGCAAAGCCACACGGAAACTGGGTGTGCATAAGACTGACGTTTACATTTTATTATTTATTGAATGAAAAAGTTTGAGAATTTACTTTAAAAATGCTGTAGTGAATGGGGCACCTGGGTGGCTGAGTCGGTTAAGTGTCTGCCTTTGGCTCAGGTCATGATCCCGGGGTCTTGGGATTGAGCCCCCACCCCCCTCGAACTCCCTGCTCAGCGGGGAATCTACTTCTCCCTCCCCCTCTGCCCCTCTCCCCCTGCCTCTGCCCCCTCCCTGCTCTTGCATGCTCTTTCTCTCAAATAAATAAAATCTTTTTAAAAAATGCTGTGGTGAATATATCTTATCTGTAATATGAGGTATCTCTATAAAATGTATTTCTAAATGCAAACATCATGTATTAATGATGATGGAAATTATAGAGAGGCCGGGACAAGTGGGATTAATCAGTGAACTCTTCCTAGAATAGGTAATTTTTTTTCAGTTTTTTTTTTAAATTAAATCCACCTTAACTATTTTAAATAATCATAAATATTCAGCAAGATGTATAAATCTTATATGTAACAGCTCAATGAATTTTTACCTGTGCATGCACCCAGATAACCATCACCTAGATCAAGATATTATATTCACTTATTTTGTGTGTGTGTATGTATGGTAAAAAACACATAAAACACAAAACTTACCATCCTAACCATTTTTAACTGTACAGTTCAGTAGTGTTAAGTATATTTACATTGTGAAACAGATCTCTAGAATTTTTCATCTTATAAAAGTGAAATTAAACATATAGAATGCATCACAAATTTGCATGTCTTGCATGCATAGGGGCCATGTTTATCTGTATTGTTTCCAATTTAATACATGTGCTGCTGAAGTGAGCAAGATTATATTATTATATAATCCCTTGTTATTATTTCTATCTTCATATTTTTTGTGACTACTGTATGAAAGTCTGATTCTTCAGTTTGCATTTCAGACAGTGGAGTCCATGGATATATTCTCTGAATCTTACGGGCATTTAAAATTGTGTTCTCATTTTTATGGTGATCTAAACAAATTAACAAAATTGTTTCTGGGTCATGAGTATGGTCATCTTGTAAAGGAGTACCGCTACGACATTTCAGCGCCTGCATTTGTGTTTATGATTTTTTTTTTTTTTTTGAGAGAAAGGGCGGACTTGCTTTATTTTTATACCAAACCCTCAGGTGCCCAACTAGAAGGCTTTCGTCTTGAAAGTGATAAAAGAAAGGAACCTCCCTAAACACTCGACCGGCAAGCTCTGCTCGGGGGGCACAGAGGCTGCCAGCAAACAGACGTGCAGGCGGAGTGCATGTAAAGCTCACTTTCTAAAGTACAATTTTGCGTGGCCTGTTCCACGGTTGGCAGCAAAATCATTAGAATTTTAGGCAAAATGGGCCAACCACACACCCCAAGGGATCTGGAGTCTTTATCTCAAGCGTAAAAAGTGCAGCCACGCATGTTCCGGGGCCGTGGGGAGGGCACGAGCCTGTGGGAGGGGGCGGGCGGGGCCTGCACGTCCCCTCGGGAACCCACGCGCCTCACAAGCACAAGCGACCACACCAGCTCCGAGGTTGGGAGGACGACTTTACAGCTCGGCGCCAAGGGAGAGCTAGCAGGGAACAGGGCACAGTAACGCCCACGCCACCTGCCCCGCGGAAACCCGAGGCGCCTGCGCGGCGTGGAGCGGGGCACGGGCTTCGGAAACAGTAGGACGCGCGGGTGACCCAGTGGGCGGACTCCTCCTTGGAGCGCTTGGCGGAGCTGTGAGTCGTGAAAAGGGACTTGTAAACTTCCGATTCTTCCTGTCGGCAGTGGACCTCTTTGTGGTTCCACGCAGAGGCTTCCCGACTTTTCCAGAAGAGCTCCCGTTTGCTGCTGCACTTTTGGGAGCTGAGTTGCCTTTCTTCTCTCTAGAATCAAGGCTGGTTTCTTCAGGCTTCCCCGTCTTAATTTTTGATGGCCCTGGGGATTCTTCGCTGACACCTGGCTTTGAGACAGACTCTGCCGCCTTGGGTTTCTTTGCTTTCTTCCCCAGCCTCGCCCTCAGCCTCCTCTCCTCCATCCTCCTCTTCAGCGTTTCCACGTCCTCCTTGGTGCCGTTGAGCACGATGACGTAGTCCTCCTGGAAGGCAGCCCCACGTGTGTGACAAACTTCTGCTTTTATCTCTTTCAAGGCTCGTTCAGAAAACACACAACCACAGCACCGCAGGAAGCAAAACCTGTGCGGGCCATTCATCTCCAAGCCCACAACGGGGCAGATGAAACGTGCCCGCTGGACGTCATCGTGTTTGTCACCTTTTGTGTTTTCTTTGTCCCCGTCCCAGGCAGGATTATCAGAAAGCCTTAGTTCTGTCACATTTTTAATGCTTTTAATGTGAGATGCTGCCTTCCCAAGAGCCTTTTCAGAAGATTTGTCCCATAGAAACTCAATGACGGCATCTTTGTTACAAAGTCCGCCAAGTTCACAGGCAACTATTGGTCGCCTTAATATTTCTTGACTTAGAGTATAATAGTTCCATTGGGCCACTAATTCAGCATCTTGGTCAACCTTCTCCATCTTCTTCAACCCCTTCACCAGTTCGTGTCTCTTGGGGATTCTTCCTCCGTTGCAACCCATCGCCAGCCAGGAGTCAAGAGTCAGTAGCGATATCTATTTGTGTTTATGATTGCACTGGCAACAAGTTGTACTATTTTATTTTTTATTTTTATTTTTTTTAAATCTTTTTTTTTTTTAAAGAGTTTATTTATTTATTTATTTGACAGAGACAGAGATAGCGAGAGCGGGAACACAAGCAGCGGGAGTGGGAGAGGGAGAAGCAGGCTTCCCGCGGAGCAGGGAGCCCGATGCGGGGCTCGATCCCAGGACCCTGGGATCACGACCCGAGCCGAAGGCAGACACTTAACGACTGAGCCACCCAGGCGCCCCAAGTTGTACTATTTTAATTGTTGTGGACAAATAAGAAAATAACAGCAAGGAACTTAACGCATAGTGCCAAATGAAGGTCAAATGACCTTCACTAAATGAACGTTTCGTATTACTGGAAATGGATAATATTAAAGGTGATTTAGGTCATGTCAGCATGAAGCAAAGGACAATTAGGGTATGCCTAATTCACTAGAACCAGGTCATACCATCCTCATGTTGAAAGTGGCAAAATAATGTCATTCTTATCAGTATTTAATTTCAGGAACTGTATTTTACTTTATAAAACTTCATTTGCAATTTATGTAAAAGTTTTCTATTTAACTGGTAAATTTGTTTTTTTTTTCTTTCTCTTCCTTTCTTCTTTCTTTCTTTTTTTTTTATGTACAGTTTGAAAGCTTCAAGTGTTTAGATAATAGAATAAGAAAATTTGAGTCCAAATGGGAAGTTGAGGGGATTGTTCTGGCTACCATTACTTAGTTTTGCAAAACCTTGACCAGGGAAACATTAAGTAAGGCTAAAGATAGAAACATAAATTTTGTGGTTTAGAAGAGAGGATGTTTATTTGACCTAAGTGTTTTCGTAAATAGCTTCACAACTGAATATAACAGCAAAACAAATTGGGTATCATTTCTATTTATCTCATTAAGTCTGTTGCTATCCATATATATTTTTTTTAAATCTCTCATAAAGGATGAAGATCTACAAGAGATGGAGGATTTAGCCCAAAAAATGGAGGCACAGTTTGGCCAGTTTTTTGATCATGTGATTGTGAATGACAACTTGCAAGATGCATGTGCCCAGTTGTTGTCTGCTGTTCAGAAGGCTCAGGAGGAGCCTCAGTGGGTACCAGCACCGTGGGTTTCCTCGGATACTGAGTGTTAAGGAAGCCTCCTGCTTTGTGCCAGAGTTGTAACTATACCCATCTGTAACAGAGCTCTGGAATAACGGCTGCAAAGCAAAACAACAGTATTTGCTCCCTTTGTAATGTATGCAACTTTAAACGTGGTGCAGTTTATTCATTAAGCTTATTTGAAAAAAAATATTTGCAGTGTATGCATGTAGAATTACCTCCTTGGCTTTCAGGAAAAAAAAAAGTTTTCCTTTACCTCATATGCAGCAGTGGTAAGAATACAAACAATGTTAAGCCACTGAGTGTGAAACCCTTTTATAGATTTCGTATGGTCTTTGTACAATTCAGATAAAAGAGCTTCCCTAAATAAAATAAGTAGTACTTAATTTCAGAAACTGTATTTAACCTCATGCAATTTCTGTTTTATGAAAACGGCTTTTACAAAAGTGCCTACTTGACTGACTCGGCAAGAAAAAAGGGTTAATGTACACATTTCACATCTAACATGAAAACGTACAGAAATGGCACTGCCCTCATCATTTATACATCAGTCTACAAGGAAAAAATTATTCTTCTGATCAGAGCTGTAACCATCATTAATTTGCCTAAAAGCCAATATCCACATCACGCCTAAATTAGGAAAGGGCAATTGACTTTAGTCCTAGAGATCGGTATCTGAGAAAACCGTAAGATGAGACTGCTATTCCAGGAAGTCTTATTTTTCTTTCATCCCTAGGTCTTGAGACTTCCAGTCAGTCTTGCTGCTCCTGTATCTGTCTTCTGCATCATTCTCTAATGTTCCCCATACCCACACTCTACCCCTCTACCCCTCCAATATCTTTCTTAACTATAAAACAAACCAAGTGCATACTTCAAAATATTTTTAGTTTTTTACTTGAAGTGATCTTTAAAAAAAAAAAAAAAAAACCCAAGAAAAAATTAAACCCAACCTTCCCCCCCACCAAAAAAAAAACCCAACCAAAGAAAATTAAGTCATTTTTAATGATAACGTGAACTTGGATCTGATTTATGCTGTGGGTTTGGTTGGTTGGTTGGGTTTTTGTTTGTTTGTTTGTTTGTTTTTTTGAGAAAAATCTTTCCCAAACGTGATTTACAGAGATGGAGGATAAGCAACTGGTGAAATTTTGAGAGTTGCCTGTATCAACACACAGACACACACACACACACACACAACTGGAAGAAATCTGATATTTGTATCAATACATACCCATCCTGAAACATTGGGCTTGGGGGCGGGGAGAAGGGGGCATCTCTAGCACCCTACAAAGGCGGTGCACGAGTTGTGTCTTTCCACAATGTCAGCTTTATTCACTCATAAAGCAGGGTTTACACAATTTTAACAGGAGTAGGATTCCAAACTGAATGACATCTCACTGCCTGTTTAACTTGGCTTCACATACGCCACACAAGAAACGATACAAAGTCACATAATAAACGAGATACAAGGGTAAGAAGTTAAAGAACCAAACGCCAAGTCAGTGAGTGAGTGCCTAGTTGAGAGGAAAACTCAGTCTGGTAGGGGTCAGCTCTGGGTGCTTACTGCTTATTATGTTCAAGCAGTGGAGGGGTCTCTATTTTGTTGAGATCAGTCGGGAGGTTGCCTTTCAAATGCAGTCAGGCTTGGAAGACGAGTCAGCGTCTGGAGAATCTGACAGGTTGCTACAGAAATCCTCCTCTTTTATTTTTTATTATTATTATTATTTTTATCTAAAGGAGTTTAATCGGTCTTTAGCCCTTCCAGACTTCTGGTTCTAGTGATTATCAGTTCCTGGTTCTTCCAGGCAGTCTTGGCCTTGCTGATCATCAGTTCTTGGTACTAACAGCATGTTTGGATTTGAGCAGTGTCTATACTCACTCGTGGCCCTTGGCTGCCTTCCCGATTCATTACGTCACTGCTTGAAAAGCGTGATTCCATTCTGAGGTCTACAGGGCTAACCCGGCCCCTCCCTAATTCTGACGCCTCGAGGGCGGGGCATGGCCCAGCGAAGGCAGGCGGAGACCTAGCCCCCAGAGCCGCGGCCTAACCTGACAGCGGGTAGCCACCGCCTGTCGCAGGTGCCGCACGCAGAGGCGCGGGGAGCCGGGCTCGGGCCGCCGGCGGTTGCGCCGAGGGAGCGCGGTGGGGAGAGCGCCATGAGAGCGGAGTCGGGGCTCCGGCTGGAGGCCCTGCCGGTGAGCGGTGAGGGGCGCTTTCCGCCACGCGAAGTGACGGAAGCGGAGGGTGCTGCCCTAACGCCTCAGCAGCCCCTGGGGCGGGGCCGATGCCCAGGGCTGGGGGTCGCAGAGGGACAGCCCTGCTCCTGGTGTCTGCTCGTCCGCCCCTTTGATGCTCACAGGCTTGGACCGGAGCGGGCGATGGAAGTTCGTCCCGAGGCCGGGACCCGAACTCCTGGAGCCAGGCGAGGACCCGGGCGTCAAGTTTCCGGGGGCCTGAGTGTCCATGTTGCTATGACGACGCCTCTCTACGTTGCCTTCCCAGCCCCTGGGTGTTCCGGGACAGCCAGCTAGGTCTTTCCTGCGGACTCCTCCTGGAAGGCGTTTAGCCACCCAGGAAAGAGATCGGAGTTTCCGAGTGGAGACTTTTAATCATGGTCTTTTCCCACCTCCCTCGAACAAATCACTGTAACCACTTGGAAAACCATGGGTAGAACCGTGATTGCTGCCCCGCGCCCGCTGGAGACTCTCTTCCCAGGCATGTCAGCCCCTACTCCGACGTCCCCTTTTCCACAAGGCTAGACCGCAAAGGCCCGACCAGCTCCCTGCGCTGGCCCTCGCCCACCTCTTGCAGAGCAGGGGCTGAGCGCCACCGCGGCCGGTGCCGCGCAGTCCGATGACGCACGGCGCCTGCGCGCGGCCGGCCGGGGCCGGAGCCCGAAGGGGGCGGGCTGTGAGCTCTGGGCGCCTGGCGGCCGGCGGGTGGCTGCCGGGAAGCCCGGCTTTAGACGCAATGGGGAAGAAGCAGGTGGTAAGCGAGCCTTAGTTACGTTTGAGTTATTAGGCTTTTGTGTTCGGTTGAGCCGTCCGACTTTTGAGGGGCTCAGAGGTTGGCCTTGTGGCTGGGTGACACGTCATTTTTGCGGGACTTTTGAAATGTGGAAGTGTCTTGTGAACGGAATCCTTGGACAGAACGCGATCCGTAGCATCTTTGCGATAGCTCTTTCTTAGGACTGTTGTTCTTCTCCAGTTGTAATTTTAATGACCGGATGGTGTTAAGACAGCCTGCTTTGTCCTAATCTCGTAGCCTTCGTATTAATACACCGAACGAACGGATTGCTAAATGGGACGGTAATGTAACCCTTTTGAGTCAGTGTCCTCTGCAAGCCGCATGAGACACTTGGAACATTAAACAGATTTCGAGGCATTTCTGTTAGTATTTTAGTTTGAAAGATTCCAGAATGCTTCCCAACTGTAATCTCTCTGAACTGCAAACACAACTTTTCTTTTCATGTAAAGTATCATTTATAAGGTGTGTGTTTCTTTTTTAATTCTCTCTACCCTGAAACGCGTTCCTCATGCTGTTTGCACAGGGATTTTTTTTAAAAGTATGTTACTGTGTGGTTTAAAACCAATGGGGCGACCCGCTCCCTGCGCTGGCCCTCATGCCTTATCTCTCCTAAAAGGCTTTGTATTTACTCCCCTTTGTCTCCTTTCTTACTCAGGTCTCAGCTCAAATATCTCTGAGAGACTTTGCTTAACTAAAGAACACTCCACAGCCTCCCTCATTTGTGTGTGTTCATAATCTTCTAATACTTAACCAGTACAATGGAAGTACCAAAAGCGGGGATTTCTCTGTTTTGTTCATTAATGTATTTGTAGTCCTTAGAACAGAGCCTGGTCTCTGGATAGAAAGGAGTGTAGGAAGGAAGGAATTTTATATGAAATTTAGAAATGGTAGAACAAATTTAGAATTGCCCATCTGATTCTCATTAGTACTTCCTAGGTTTCATTGGATGTACAGGGTTATCAAAAGATTCGAAGTACTTGAAGTAAAGATGTTCTGAGACTTTTACTTACAAGCAATTTTCTTTTCCCCATAGCGTCCTCCACGAGCCCTTCCACCTGTGCCAAGGTAAAAATAAGTTACAGTAATTTTATCATTGAGTTTTAAAAATGCAAAATGAATCAAGTGAAAAAATTGACTAGTACCATTGCAAAATTATAATAATTCAGAGAAGACTTCTTGAAAATTTTAGGATAAGGCTTCCTAAAAGCTTAAAGGTAAAAAAAACTTGAATCATTAGGAAAGCAGTTGTAATTAAATGTTCTGTTTCAAAGCCTGAATGTCAACATGCTTAAGATAATGGATCCATTCTGAATGTTTTAATGTCTTGTTTATCAGACTTTTGATCCTCTTTTGTTTGCTAGAATAGTTTCCTCAGAGTTTAAGCTGATTTTAATCAGTGACAAAATAAGAATTCTTAATCTGCTTAATCCACTTTATTAATAGACAGTAGGTAATATGTATATGTAAGTTCAGAAAATATTGGGGTTATTTTGTTAGCGGTTTTATTCGCTTTTTACTTACAAAGAATAAGCTAGTTTATAAACTAGCTGACTGTGTGAAAACTTACTTTATTTTAAATTTATAATGACCTAAGTCAGTTTTCAGTCTGACAATATAATAGATTTCTAATTAATAGTTTCTTTTTTTTTGTCTTTGTCCAATTAAATTTGGTCGGTGTCATGTAAAGTGCTAATCAAGGTGAGTTAGTTCACTCTTAATGTAAAACTTTTAAAATTGGGAGTTCAAAAGTTAATTTGATTCCTTAATGTTTTTCTTAAAGTTGAATCTGAATGGTATAATTTATAATATTGCAATATCCTTTTATCAAAATAATCTTATGACTCCTATTTTTTAAATGAGGTTTGATATATAACAGTAGTTGTATGATTGATATTTGATTCATTCCTGAATG
This sequence comes from Mirounga leonina, assembly GCF_011800145.1. Taxonomy (NCBI): domain Eukaryota; kingdom Metazoa; phylum Chordata; class Mammalia; order Carnivora; family Phocidae; genus Mirounga; species Mirounga leonina. The sequence goes on from NW_023270377.1 coordinate 33,007,960, forward strand.
GAGTCACCCAGAATATAACCATTGGCTACTTTATAGTTCTGTAATAGGGACTACATTTTCTTTTGTCTCATTTAATCAGGATAGACTGGGTTATGCTATACTAACCTCAAGATCTCTGACTTAATATCATACAGGGTTATTTCTGGTTAATGCAGAGTGCACTGTGACAGCAATCCAGGGCAATTGTCTTTCACCATTCTTCACTAATGATGTAGTGATTCAGGCTACTTCCATTCTGTGCTTCTGCCGTCTTAACATGCTTCAGCAAAGGAAGAGAAACCTGGAGAGTTACTCACGGGCTCTTTCAGTGTTTTGGCAGATCGGTTCTGCTCACAGTGTATGGCCCAAACCAGTCACAGGCCACATCTTAGTGCAAGGGGGCTGGGAAATGTAGGGGATCAGATGAAGATTTTGTGAGCCCACTTTTCTGATATTAGAAATGTTACAGTTTCCAGTATTACTGATCGACAGTGAGCTACTGGCACCACATTATAGGCTTTCTTTGACTTTGTCACTTTCTTCCTTTTTTTTTTTTGAGTAGCCTCACGCCCAACATGGGGCTTGAACTCTGGATCCTGAGATCAAGAGTTGCATGCTCTACTGACTAAGCCAGCCAGGCACCCCCAAATTTGTCATTTTTCTTGTCTTCTTCCCCTAATGTGTAGAAGTTGGCTGGACCTAGGGAAGAGAGGGAAAAGTCTTCCCTACTAAAAGTTCCTTTTGACTGTTCTCTGCATTGAATTTTAGGCAGCCTTTTCTGTCGTTTTTTCTGTTTTATAGGTGATATTCCACTTAGTCGTCCTAAGAGAAAGAAGCCCAAAACAAAAAACACACCAGGTAAGAAGTTGTTCTTTTTTGTGTGGGATCACAAGTCTTTCCAGGACCTCAGGAATGACAAACATCACAGATCAGGGAGAGGCAAGGCCCCAGCAGTCCCAAGTCACTGCTGTGTTGAGGATAGAATCAAGGTCAGTTTAAAGTAATAGGATTCCTGGTGGTAGTGAAGAATAAGGCAGTGGGCAGCCTGAAGGGTGTCTAGAAGCATCCATGGAATAAAGGATTGTGTCACTTAAACTCTTACTTCCACAACATTCATGGACTCTTTGAGGTCTTTTATACCTAGAAAGCATAAATTGTCTTAAGCTATGATTGGTTCCAGACCTTTGAATGGGATACTGGACACAAGGTCCTTGGATCCCTCATTTCAGTCAGAGGATCTCTTTGTTAGAGCAAGAGTCTGAAGGCAGGGCCATAGCATCCATGTACTGGAGGTTCTGTAATGAGCAGGTTCTTTGAACTTCTTTTTGTCTTCGTTATCCGCTAATAATCCTGGATGTTCTGTCAGTAACTTAAACTCAGCATGTTCAGAATTCATCATTACCTTCAACAAGAAATCAATTTTTACCTCTCACAGATTTCTGTTCATGGAATTCTCCACTCTCCTGCTCACTCAGGCTTGAAACCTCAGTCTTTTTTTTTTTTTTCCTTGAGAATCCCTTTCTTTTAATTTTTTTTCTATTCTTTTTTTATTATTATTATGTTATGTTAATCACCATACATTACATCATTAGTTTTTCATGTAGTGTTCCATGATTCATTGTTTGCTCCATGCAGAACGTGCCCTCTTTAATACCCAGTGCTCCATGTGGAATGTGCCCTCTTTAATACCCATCACCAGGCCTTAACTGGTCCTTTCACTCTATTTGCTGCCTCTTACAAGTCTTAAGATGTGAAAATATCTGGATCTGTATGTAGTGATATAGTAAAAAGAAACTTTGAGTATTGATTTGATATACCAAGTACTGAATTTATTATAATTTATAATTTGATATAAGTGTGGGTTAAGACCAATTCTTATAGTTATAGGTAAAAAGGTAACAAAGGACAGTTAATCATCCTTTAGGAACCATTCTGGTTCCCTTTTTTTTCATTTTTTTAAGACTGAGTGTGATCTCTGCTCAAATTGTCCCGTTTTCCCACTCGCTTTTCTGTAGGTAGTGCTTCTTTGGAAGGCCTTGTTCAGGCTTCTGTTCGCAGGCCATCTGAGGGCAGTGAGCCACCAACTAAAGAATCCACAGAACAGCCAGAAGAAGCTCCTGTTCAAAGGAGACAGAAGAAGACGAGGCTACCTCTTGGTATGTGAAGAAACCAAGGTTAGGTTGTGATAGTAGCTGTGATTTTGGGGGTATGATTACAAACTTCTCTGTTCCCATTTTTTCCCACCCATATCCCTTTGGTTTTTTTTTCTTTATTGAAATTTTTACCATTAGAGTAACTCCAATAGTTTAAGTCAAGAACACTGGAGAAGGTCTCTTTTGGTCATATGTCCGTATATTATGAGGGAAGGGATACAAATTCAGGATTAAAACAGAGAGTTCAGATCTTGGTGTGTGTAAGAATTTAATATATGATAAAACGGACATTTCAGGTCAGTGTGGTAAGGATAGATTCAGTATTAACAATAATACAATGAAAGAAGAGTCATCATTTATTGAGTCTTACATTGTCCCAGGTACTAATCACAAGGTAGACAAAATAGTAATTGGCAATCTTTTTTCAGCATATAAAATTCAAAAGTGTTAGATAAAAAAGTGTTGATGAGAAAGGAGTACATTCATATCCTGCTGATAGGAGCATAAATTGGTATAGCCTGTCTGAACTTTTAGGAATAGAAGTAACTATAGTAGCTACCACAATTAAAGGATGTTAACTGTGCCATTATTTATAAGAGTACAAACTGGAAATAACCAATAGCTAACAAAGTGGTACTGGCTAAATAAATCATGTTTTATCTATTTAATGTGCTTCTGTGTCCATATCTTGCTCTTTTTTTTTTTTTTCAAAGATTTATTTATTTGAGAGAGAGAGTACATGTGCACATGCAGGGGGAGGGGCAGAGGGAGAAGGAGAGAGAGTCTTAAGCTGACTTTGTGCTGAGCGTGGAGTCTGATGTGGGACTCGATCTTGTTACTCTGAGATCATGACCTGAGCTGAAACCAAGTCAGGTGCTTAACCAACTGTGCCATCCAGGCGCCCCCATATTTTGCTCTTCTTATAAGGATACGAGTTATTGGATTTCAGGTCCATCCTAATCCAGCATGATCTCACCCTAAACTGATTAGACCTGCAAAGACCCTATTTCCAAATGAAGTCTCATTCACAGGGACTAGGGTTAGGACTTGAACATATCTTTCAGGGGGGACACAATTCTACCCAGAACACATATATATGCATGTGTATATATAGTAAAAACAATGGAAGGATATAGCAAAGTGTTGACAATGTTAGATTTTTTGGAAGGAAGAATTAGGGATGATTTTTTTTTTTTTTTAAGATTTATTTATTTATTTGACAGAGAGAGAGCACAGCAGGGAGAGCAGCAGAGGGAGAAGGAGAAGCAGGCTCCCCACTGAGCAGGGATCCCAATTCGGGGCTCTATCCCAGGACCCTGGGATCATGACGTGAGCTGAAGGCAGGCATTTAACCGACTGAGCCACCCAGGCATCCCTAGGGATGATTTTTATTATCTTCCTTTCTTCATTTATATTTTATTAATTTTTCACAATAATATCGAGCATTATGACTTTTATAGTAATTAGAAGAAAGACGGTTTCATTAGAGTAAAATAAAGGGAAGGAATAAAGATTGGGAGATTAGCTCTTTCCTACTAACATTGGCCCCTGATGAATAATTTGTTACAAAATAATTTCCCTGACCAATTACCTACTCTCTTAGAAAACAGTGAGTCCTGACTGGATGAAAGAATTATAGGAGGAGAGGGCAGAAACTGGAAAGTCCATAGAATGGAGCACAATTTTTAGAGGCAAGTTGAAGTGGGTTACTGTAGTGCCTGGGCAGAAGAGAGGAAAAAGAGAGAAATGATGCTCAGATAGTTTTATGATTTATTTCTATGATTTATTTCATTACTGGCAGTAAAAATAGTTGAATTAAAGCTACCATCTTAGTTAATTCAGTTAGGGTACAAATGTGAAAATCAAGATGGATACCAGTACCTAGTTTTACAATTTATGAAAAATGTATTTACAGAAATGAGTTGACCATTTCTAGAAAACTCAGTACCCAACTAAGTTGTGGGCCAAAGAGCACCTGTCACTGTCATTCCAGAATGCACCACCAGGTATAGCTTTATAGATTTCTGGGTTTATATTTTTGTTTTATTTTTGTTTTGTTCTGGATGACTGTGGTAGGCTCTACTTATGTTGTATTTTCAGTTTGAGCTGTAAGTATTTTATTAAAACAGAATTCTGGGGGCTTTGAGGACCTACAGGAAGCCATTGCCAGTATTTTCAGATTGGAGGAAGTAGCTAGCAGATGAGAAGACTCCACCGACTTACTTAAACTTAATACCCTGTGCTCAAGAAGGAGTTAACGTAGCAGGCCTGAAACTGCTTTCATTAGAAAGGCCTGCTTTGCAAGGTTGCCTCTTCACTGGCCTGTGGAACTTGGCTGGTAAATAGTTCCTACACTGATATAAAACTATCCCTAAATTATAAGGGTGGTTTACTGTGCATTTGTGTACACAATATGATTTATGCTGACCACCTGCTTTGCTTCTGGGATTCTGGAATTTTGGTATGTGCTAGGCAGGGGGTGCCTTTGTGATCAGGTGCCAATAAAAGCCTTGGGTGCCGAGTCTGTAATGAGCTTCCCTGGTAGAGAAAGTGTCACACATGTCAACTTGTTGCTGGAGGAATTAGCACATCCTGTGTGACTCCATTGATAGAGGACTCTTGGAAGCTTATACCTGCTTTCCTCTGGACTTTGCTCCATGTGCCTTTTCCTTTTGCTGATTTTGCTTTATGTCATGTCCCTCTAATAAACTGTAACTGAATGTGAGGACTGTGAGTGTAATGACTTCTGAGTTCCATGAGTCCTTTGGGTGAATCACTGAACTGTGGGTAATCTGGGGGCTCTCCCAACATTCTGGGTGTTGGATTAGTTAACTTTTTCCATATTTTTTGGCATTGCAATTTCAAAATTTTTGGTGTTTAGAGCTATAAAATTACAAAAATTAGTAAAATGGTGAAAAAATTTTGGCCTAATTAAAATTTTTAAAGTTATCTTTTCTTGTAAGTTTTATATACTTTTCTTCTTACATGATAGTAATTTGAAAATTTAATCTACTTTATTTTCAGAATTGGAGACTTCCTTAACCCAAAAGAAGACGTCTAGTTCATCTTTATTACGAAATGAAAATGGTATTGATGTGGAACCAGCTGAGGAGGCAGTTATTCAAAAACCTCGAAGGAAGACAAAGTAAGAATTCATTTGTCCTAAATATTCTTCAGGGATACTGTGCTACTTAATTCAGAGCTCTCAAAGGTACCTTTTGATAAATTTGAAAAGAGTAAACAACCAAAGAAGTAAAATACTTAAATTATAGATCCTAGGAGCTATCTCTAAAAAAGAGGAACATCAATAGAAAATATTATATACGTAGCAAAAATTAAATACGAAAGATACTGAAATTTGAAGATTATATTAATAAAGTAGGCTATTGTGATATTTTCTCATGTTAATAGAATTCAGATTATGATTATTTCAGCAATAAATCAAAATGTATATTTTAGTATAGGAAATTAAGTGTTGGATAAAACAGAATGGCATACTTTAAAGAAGTACACTGGAAGTTATATAACACTATTGTTTGTATTTAGAAATCACCCTACAAATCGTGATCAATATTTATGTAGAATCCTATCATTTTAAGTTTGGAAAGAACCTTATAAATGTAGTTCAGTCACTTCATTTTCCAGATGAGAAAACTGAGGCCCACAGAAATGTATGTGACTTGCTGCACATAACAGTTAAGAACAGATCCATTTGTGTTATACACAAACAATGAATCGTGTTACACTACGTCAAAAACTAATGATGTAGGGGCGGAGCAAGATGGCGGAGGAGTAGGAGACCTGGATTTCACTGGTCTCAGGAATTTAGCTGGATAGGGATCAAACCATTCTGAACACCGACAAACTCAACAGGAGATCGAAGAAGAGAATAGCAACAACTCTCTGAACAGAAAAGCAACCACTTTCTGGAAGAGTCATATTCTATCCCTTCATAGTAGTTACCCTTATTTTTGGCATATATATATAAGTTGTTCTCTCTTTAAAATTTTGAGATACAGTTTCTAACAGATCAAAATATACCCTAAATCTCTAGTGTATGGCTTTGATCTAGTCTCCTGCCTGATCACATTCTCTCCCCCACTTTTTTCTTTTTTTTTTTTAAATCCTCTTCTTTCTTTTTTCAAACAACTTCTTATCTTATCAATTCCTTTTATAAAATTTTTTATAATTTTCATCTTTAGTCATATTCCATCCCTTCATCGTATCAACCCTTATTTTTGTACATATATAAGTTTTTCTTTCTTTAAAATTTTGGGAGGCACTTTCTTCTAACAGACCAAAATTCACCCAAAATCTAGTGTGTGGCACTGATCTATGCACCAGCCTGATCATATTTGATCATATTCTGGTTTTTTTGTTTTGTTCTGTTTTTGTTTGTTTTTATCTTTTTCTTTTTCTTTTTTTCTTTTTTCTTTCTTTCCCTTTCTTTTTCCCCAGTTTCAGGTCTTTTCTGATTTGTTTAGAGTATATTTCCTGGGGACGTTGTTACCTGTTAGCATTTTGTTCTCTCATTCATCTGTTCTCCTCTGGACAAAATGACAAGACGGAAAAAATCGCCTCAACAAAAAGAACAAGAGGTGGTACCGACTGCCAGGGACCTATTCAAAGGACATTAGTACGATGTCGGACCTAGAGTTCAGAATCATGATTTTAAAGATACTAGCTGGGCTTGAAAAAAGCATGGAAGTTATTAGAGAAACCCTTTCTGGAGAAATAAAAGAACTAAAATCTAACCAAGTCAAAATCAAAAAGGCTATTAATGAGGTGCAATCAAAAATGGGGGTGCTAACTGCTAGGATAAATGAGGCAGAAGAGAGAATCAGCGATACAGAAGACCAAATAATGGAAAATAAAGAAGCTGAGAAAAAGAGAGATAACTACTGGATCACGAGGGCAGAAATCAAGAGATAAGCGATACCATAGGATGAAACAACATTAGAATAATTGGGATCCCAGAAGAAGAAGAAAGAGAGCAGGGCAGAAGGTATATTGGAGCAAATTATAGCAGAGAACTTCCCAATTTGGGGAAGGAAACAGGCATCAAAATCCAGGAAGCACAGAGAACCCCTCTCAAAATCAATAAAAATAGGTCAACACCCCAACATCTAATAGTAAAACTTACGAGTCTCAGAGATAAAGAGAAAATCCTGAAAGCAGCTCGGGACAAGAGATATGTAACCTACAATGGTAGAAACATTAGATTGGCAACAGACCTATCCACAGAGACCTGGCAGGCCAGAAAGGACTGGCATGATATATTCAGAGCACTAAATGAGAAAAATATGCAGCCAAGAATACTATATCCAGCTAGGCTGTCATTGAAAATAGAAGGAGAGATAAAAAGTTTCCAGGACAAATAAAAACTAAAAGAATTTGCAAACACGAAACCAGCCCTACAAGAAATATTGAAAGGGGTCCTCTAAGCAAAGAGAGAGCCTAAAAGTAACACGGACCAGAAAGGAAGAGAGACAATATACAGTAACAGTCACCTTACAGGCAATACAATGGCACTAAATTCATATCTTTCAATAGTTACCCTGAATGTAAATGGGCTAAATGCCCCAATCAAAAGACACAGGCTATCAGATTGGATTAAAAAACAAGACCCATCGATACGCTGTCTGCAAGAGACTCATTTTAGACCCAAAGACACCTCCAGATTGAAAGTGAGGGGGTGGAAAACCATTTACCATGCTAATGGACATCAAAAGAAAGCTGGGGTGGCAATCCTTATATCAGACAAATTAGATTTTAAACCAAAGACTATAATAAAAGATGAGGAAGGACACTATATCCTACTTAAAGGGTCTATCCAACAAGAAGATCTAACAATTATAAATATCTATGCCCCTAACATGGGAACAGCCAATTATATAAGCCAATTAATAACAAAATCAAAGAAACACATCGACAACAATACAGTAATAGTAGGGGACTTTAACACCCCCCTCACCGAAATGGACAGATCATCTAAGCAAAAGATCAACAAGGAAATAAAGACTTTAAATGACACACTGGGCCAAATGGACTTCACAGATATATTCAGAACATTCCATCCCAAAGCAACAGAATACACATTCTTCTCTAGTGCCCATGGAACATTCTCCAGAATAGATCACATCCTGGGTCACAAATCAGGTCTCAACCAGTACCAAAAGATTGGGATTATTCCCTGCATATTTTCGGACCACAGTGCTTTGAAACTAGAACTCAATCACAAGAGGAAAGTTGGAAAGAACTCAAATACATGGAGGCCAAAGAGCATCCTACTAAAGAATGAATGGGTCAACCAGGAAATTAAAGAAGAATTAAAAATTTCATGGAAACCAATGAGAATGAAAACACAACTGTTCAAAATCTTTGGGATGCAGCAAAGGCAGTCCTAAGAGGAAAGCAATACAAGCCTTTCTCAAGAAACAAGACAGGTCTCAAATACACAACCTAACCCTACACCTAAAGGAGCTAGAGAAAAAAACAGCAAATAAAGCCTAAACCCAGCAGGAGAAGAGAAATAATAAAGATCAGAGCAGAAATCAATGAAATAGAAACCAAAACAACAGTAGAACAGATCAACGAAACTAGGAGCTGGTTCTTTGAAAGAATTAACAAGATTGATAAACCCCTGGCTGGACTTATCAAAAAGAAAAGAGAAATGACCCAAATCAACAAAATCATGAATGGAAGAGGAGAGATCACAACCAACATCAAAGAAATACAAACAAGTATAAGAACATATTATGAGGAACCATATGCCAGCAAATTAGATAACCTGGAAGAAATGGATGCATTCCTAGAGACGTATCAACTACCAAAACTGAACCAGGAAGAAATAGAAAACCTGAACAGACCTATAACCGCTAAGGAAATTGAAGCAGTCATCAAAAATCTCCCAACAAACCAAAGCCCAGGGCCAGATGGCTTCCCAGGGGAATTCTACCAAACATTTAAAGAAGAATTAATACCTATTCTTCTGAAACTGTTCCAAAAATAGAAATGGAAGGAAAACTTCCAAACTCATTTCATGAGGCCACCATTACCTTGATCCCAAAACCAGACAAAGACCCCATCAAAAAGGAGAATTACAGACCAATATCCTTGATGAACATGGATGCAGAAATTCTCACCAAAATACTAGCCAATAGGATCCAACAGTACATTAAAAGGAGTATTCATCACGACCAAGTGGGATTTATCCCTGGGCAGCAAGGTTGGTTCAACATCCGCAAATCAATCAACGTGATACAATACATTAACAAAAGAAAGAACAAGAATCATATGATCTTCTCAGTGGATGCAGAAAAAGCATTTGACAAAGTACAGCATCCTTTCTTGATCAAAACTCTTCAGAGTATAGGGATAGAGGGTACTTACCTCAATATCATAAAAGCCATCTATGAAAAACCTACAGTGAATATCATTCTCAATGGGGAAAAACTGAGAGCTTTCCCCCTAAGGTCAGGAACGTGGCAGGGATGTCCACTATCACCACTGCTATTCAACATAGTACTAGAAGTCCTAGCCACAGCAATTAGACAACAGAAAGAAATAAAAGCCATCCAAATCGGCAAAGAAGAAGTCAAACTCTCACTGTTTGCAGATGATATGATACTTTATGTGGAAAACCCCAAAGACTCCACGCCAAAACTGCTAGAACTCATATAGGAATTCAGTAAAGTGGCAGGATATAAAATCAATGCACAGAAATCAGTGGCATTCCTATACACCAACAACAAGACAGAAGAAAGAGAAATTAAGGAGTCGATCCCATTTACAATTGCACCCAAAACCATAAGATACCTAGGAATAAATCTAACCAAACAGGCAAAGGATCTGTACCCAGAAAACTATAAAATACTCATGAAAGAAATTGAGGAAGACACAAAGAAATGGAAAAACGTTCCATGCTCATGGATTGGAAGAACAAATGTTGTGAAGATGTCAGTGCTACCTAGAGCAATCTACACATTCAATGCAATCCTCATCAAAATACCATCAACTTTTTTCAAAGAAATGGAACAAATAATCCTAAAATTTGTATGGAACCAGAAAAGACCCTAAATAGCCAGAGGAATGTTGAAAAAGAAAAGCAAAGCTGGCGGCATCACAATTCCGGACTTCCAGCTCTATTACAAAGCTGTCATCATCAAGACAGTATGGTACTGGCACAAAAACAGACACATAGATCAATGGAACAGAACAGAGAACCCAGAAATGGACCCTCAACTCTATGGTCAACTCATCTTTGACAAAGCAGGAAAGAATGTCCAGTGGAAAAAAGACAGTCTCTTCAACAGATGGTGTTGGGAAAACTGGATAGCCACATGCAGAAGAATGAAACTGGACCATTTCCTTACACCACACACAAAAATAGACTCCAAATGGTTGAAAGACCTCAATGTGAGACAGGAGTCCATCAAAATCCTAAAGGAGAACACAGGCAGCAACCTCTTCGACCTCAGCCGCAGCAACTTCTTCCTAGAAACATCACCAAAGGCAAGGGAAGCAAGGGCAAAAATGAACTATTGGGTCTTCATCAAGATAAAAAGCTTTTGCACAGCAAAGGAAACAGTCAACAAAACCAAAAGACAACTGACAGAATGGGAGAAGATATTTGCAAATGACATATCAGATAAAGGGCTAGTATCCAAAATCTATAAAGAACTTATCAAACTCAACACCCAAAGAACAACTAATCCAATCAAGAAATGGGCAGAAGACATGAACAGACATTTTTCCAAAGAAGACATCCATCTGGCCCACAGACACATGAAAAAGCACTCAACATCGCTCGGCATCAGGGAAATCCAAATCAAAACCTCATTGAGATACCACCTCACACCAGTCAGAATGGCTAAAATTAACAAGTCAGGAAACAACAGATGTTGGCAGGGATGCGGAGAAAGGGGAACCCTCCTACACTGTTGGTGGGAATGCAAGCTGGTGCAGCCACTCTGGAAAACAGTATGGAGATTCCTCAAAAAGTTGAAAATAGAGCTACCATACCATCCAGCAATTGCACTACTGGGTATTTACTCCAAAGATACAAATGTAGTGATCCAAAGAGGTACATGCACCCCAATGTTTATAGCAGCAATGTCCACAATAGCCAAACTGTGGGAAGAGCCAAGATGTCCATCGACAGATGAATGGATAAAGAAGAAGTGGTATACATATACAATGGAATATTATGCAGCCATCAAAAGGAATGAGATCTTGCCATTTGCAACGACGTGGATGGAACTGGAGGGTGTTATGCAGAGCAAAATAAGTCAATCAGAGAAAGACATGTATCATAGGACCTCACTGATATGAGGAATTCTTAATCTCAGGAAACAAACTGAAGGTTGCTAGAGTGGGGGGTGGTGGGAGGGATGGGGTGTCTGGGTGATAGACATTGGGTATGTGCTATGGTGAGCACTGTGAATTGTGCAAGACTGTTGAATCACAGATCTGTACCTCTGAAACAAATAATGCAATATATGTTAAGAAAAAAAAAGAAGATAGCAGGAGGGGAAGAATGAAGGGGGGAAATCAGAGGGGGAGATGAAGCATGAGAGACGATGGACTCTGAAAAACAAACTGAGGGTTCTAGAGCAGAGGGGGGTGGGAGGATGGGTTAGCCTGGTGATGGGTATTAAAGAGGGCACATTCTGCATGGAGCACTGGGTGTTATGCACAAACAATGAATCATGGAACACTACATCAAAAACTAATGATGTAATGTATGGTGATTAACATAACAATAAAATTTTTTTTTAAAAACCCACTAATGGTTTAATGAATGGTGACTAACATAACATAATAAAATAAAATTAAAAAAAAAAAAAGAACAGATCCATTTAAGTAAAAACCAAATTTCTCAACTCCCAAGTCTAAGGCTCTTTTACAGGTACCTCCTTATGTGGGTCTGTAAAAATTCAACAATAATCCACTTTTCTTACATTCTTCCTGATTATAGGAAAACCCAGCCAGCAGAATTACAGTATGCCAATGAACTGGGTGTAGAAGATGAAGACATAATTACTGATGAGCAAAGAGGCCCAGAACAACAGTCTATATTCACCGCACCCACTGGCATTAGCCAGCCTGTAGGCAAAGTGTTTGTGGAAAAAAGCCGTAAGTCGTTCTTGTTTTGGAACATGAGCTTTCTGGGATTTACACAAGGATATCCTTTGATTTAGGAACATTTCTGGAGATCTGAATTAGGGAAATAAAGATATGGACAAAAATTTAAACACAAAGCTAATCATCATATTATTCTTGAGAGTGAAAAACTGGAAACAACGTAAATATAAAATAGAAGGGGTATGATTTCAGTCAGTTATGGTATATCTATATAATAAAATCTGCACCATTAAAAATAATGTTTAGGGAGAATTTTTCATTTCATGGAAAGATTTAATGAAAAACACACACGTATGTAGTTTGATCTCACCAATAGAAAAATGTGTAGGACAAAAGACTAGAAGGAGTTATGCCAAAATATTAATGCTGGTTATTTCTGGGTTATGGGATTGTGGGTGATTTAGAAAATCCCCCCCCAACCGCCCCTTAATCCATTCCTTTATTCTTGTACTTTACCAGTTTTCCACAATTGGTGGTGGTGGGGGGGGCAGGTAATAATATAAATGTTATAATTAAAAATAAATGAGAGAAGATACATGATGGTATTACCATATTAAATAAGAAATACAACCATATAGCTCCAGATTCTTTTGGAAGGTAGTTCTGACATTGTATAGTGTGCATGGATTATGAGACTGCATTTGCAGTGTTTAAGAAAAACATACAGAAAGCACGATCATGACTATATATATCTCGTGGATATGCTATGAGTGTGCTGCCTAAAGAACTCAAATGAACCATAAACATTAGTCCTAAAACTTTATAATTTAGATTTCGTGTACACCATTTTAGAATTTCTATTCTGTAAGATGTCATGTAAGGGATCTTCAAGTTCTTGGCCAGTGAGAAACTTCTGATCCCGGGAGGCTGACTTCGCCAGGGTCTCAGAGTTGGTTAGTGCGGAATTGGGACTTGAGTGGAGGTTTCATGACTTCTAGTCAAGTGCTTTGACTAGTATACTATGTTGCTATTTAATTTACTTCTCTTTTTAAGCAATATCACTCAATCCTCATTTTTAAGGACTATCTATTTTTTATAGTCTGTTTATTAAACAGTGTCATTCAATCCTCATTTTTACTCTTGTTTTCCTTAGCACAGAAACTTCCCTACTAGAGTAACTGACCATAAAAGACACCTGTTGTCTGCCCAGAAGTTGTCTTTTTTTAGGGAAAAGTAGGTGTTGCACCTCTGTCTTTCATCCTCCAAAATACTTGACAGCCAGATTTGGCAAAGGTAATTGAAGAACCTTTCCTGCTTCCTGTGGTCCATTTGTAGGTTGGTAGATCTGCAAGAAGGAGCCTCGTGAACAGTACAAGGAGAAAGCTCTGTGCACACGGTGTTGCGGTGCTGACACTTGAACTGATGCTTGTCACAGGAATCTTCTCAAGTTTATGAGACAACCTCTTTCTTCTCTGTTGTCACAGAATGCCATGCTACACACACCGGCATCTTTTCCTAGGAAATTCAAAGTGTTTTCAAACATCGACTTAACTTTATAGTGTTGACATTTAATAAACTTCTAAAGTCTCAAAATTAGACTTTTGTAGATTATGTCATGTTAAAGCTTTTTAGACTTTGTTCTGAGTGGGAAGTTCCTTTTTATATTTCATTAAATATAATTGATTTCTAAAAACTGTTACTTTAACATCTGTTTTAAGAAGAGAGGAGAGTATATGGACTTTGTTTATTTTCCCTAAAGATAAAAAGATAGCATATTAAAGCAACCAAAAGAAAAGAGCCTTCTCAAATAGGGACTAGATAGGGGAGAATTTTTAGATAGAAAAACAGACAAATCTCAGTCCCAGGGTTCTAATGGTGTGAAATAAGATAAAAAGATGGCCAGGGTTCTCTGTTGCTAGTTGTTAATAATTGTGTAATATGTACATAGGGCGATTCCAGGCTGCTGATCGTTCGGAGTTGATAAAGACCACAGAAAATATAGAGGTGTCGATGGACATGAAGCTTTCCTGGACAACCAGAGATGTGGCACTCTGGGTGCACCGGGCTTTCAGGTGGCTGCTTGTGTTGGACTTGTCTTAAAATAAATAGTCCATCATTTTTTTTAAAAAGTGTTGATAGCTCAATATTGTTAACAAAATTGACAACTTAAAACAGTCCGTAGGTATATTTTTAAAACATTTAATTGGAGTTAAATCATCTGCCTATCAGTGCAATAAAAAGAAAAGGCTTGTTTTTACTTTTTTGAAATGTTGAGTTTTATTCTTATATGTGAAGAGATTTAAAAAATATTTTAGCTTTTTACTTTAGTCATACATGTGTAATAATTAAACCCTTTTCCATTCAGGATGATTGGTCTCTTTTCTCATGGCTTCTTGGCCGGCTGTGCTGTGTGGAACATTGTTTTCATATATATTCTAGCAGGAGATCAGCTTTCTAACCTCTCAAACCTTCTGCAACAGTACAAGACCTTAGCATATCCATTCCAGAGTCTTCTCTACTTGCTTTTAGCCCTAAGTACAATTTCAACTTTTGACAGGTAAGACTATTGTGACTGTATGTATATCCCTCTAACTTTTCTTCAGGTGGAAATGTTGAGCAAAATCTGTCCCTGACTATGACAGTTTTCAAAATAGAATTATAATATATTAATACTATTTTGACTTTTAAAAGCCAGTCTGTTTCTGTTGGGGGTGGAGGGATGGGAATACTCTCAACGAAAGCATCCTCAAAATCTAAACCCACTCCAGCATCAACTCTAAGTCTAAAATTTCATCCAAATATATCAACAAAAACAGTCCCAAATATCATCTTGCAAATCACCTGAACCAGGTATAGGTGAGACTCTGGGTATTGTATGAGTTTCCTAGGGTTGCTGTAATAAAGTACAGTTGATCCTTGAACATCACAGGGGTTAGGTGTGCCGACCTCTTGCAAGTCAAAAATTCATGTATAACTTTTGACTCCCTCAGAACTTAACTAATAGCCTACTGTTGACCAGAAGCCTTACCAATAACATAAATAGTCGATTACCACATATTTAGTATATATTACATACTGTATTCTTCTAAAAAGGTAAGCTAGAGGGCACCTGGGTGGCTCAATTGGTTAGGCAGCTGGCTCTTGATTTCAGCTCAGGTAATGATCTCAGGGTCCTGGGATCCAGCTCCATGTTGGGCTCAGCACTCAGTGGGGAGTTGGCTTGAGGATTCTCTTTTTCCCTCTGCCTCTCCCACACTGGTGCATGCATGCGCTCTCTCTCTCTTTCAAATAAATCTTAAAAAAATAAAAAATAAAGTAAGCTAGAAAAAACAAAAATTATGAAGAAAATCATAAGGAAGAGAAAATACATTTACAGTCCTGCACTATATTTATTGAAAAAAATCTGCTTATAAGTGGACCTATGCACTTCAAACCTGTGTGGCTCAAGGGTCAACTGTACTACAAACTGGGTGACCTAAAGCAACAGGAATTTACTCTCTCTCAGTGTAGAAGCTAGAAGTCTGAAGTTAAGGTGTCGGCCAGGTTGGTTCCTTTCTGGAGGGCTGGTGGGAGAGTCTCTTCCACACCTTTCCTTAGTTTCCAGTGGTTGCTGGCAGTCCTTGGAGTTCCTTGGCTTGTAGGCGCATCACTCCAACCTCTGCCTTTGTAGTCATATGGTGGTCTTCCCTGTGTGTCTCTTCTCTTCCTCTGAGAACACCAGTTGTATTGAATTAGGGCCCCTTCAAATGACCTCATCTTAACTCGATACATCTGCAGAGACCCTATTTCCAAATAAGGTCACGTTCACAGATACGAGGGGTTAGAAGTTCAACATGTCTTTGCGAACACAATTCAACCCATTAAGAAAAACAGCAACTTATAGCCTGATGATATGGGTAAAGAAAGAGGTAGAATCTAAAGAAATTTTGCAGATCAAGTTTAATTTGTTTCTTTAGAGTGTCTAACTCCAAAGGAATGTTGACTAAATATTAATTTAGTTAAATGTTTTATGTGGCTTTTGTAAATAAGATATTCTTTCATGTGTATTTAGTAGAAAGTGTAGCTACTTAAAGCTTAATAGAGCTTTAGCATTAGAATAGAGAAGGAAAAAACTGTAATCAAGAGAGTTTTGTGAGAAGTTTACCAATGCACTGTGACGAGAGGCTTTTGTATTTTCTAGGATTGACTTTGCTAAAACATCAGTAGCAATCCGAAATTTTCTTGCCCTGGATCCAACAGCTTTAGCATCTTTCTGTGAGTAAATACTTTCATTTGATAATTGTGTAATACTTGAATTAGACTGTAATTTTGAACCAGGAAAAGTTTAATTTTACTTTTAGAAAGATTTTATATTACCACTTATAAACATTACTTAACAGATGTTCAGCGGAATTTGCAATTAAGAAAACATGACCGGTGTAATTTTGATAGAATTATTTTTCAGTAGAGGTTGATCTAGATAACTGTTAAAAGTTGAATTTGTTCTCTGTTTCTTAATGTTTTGATTTTGTAATCTCTACTTGATAGCAAACAGATTCAACTGGTATGGCATTTCAGTAACAAATATTATTTTGTATCTTTTTGATAATTTGGGATATGTTTTGTTCTAAGTTATGAGAATATTAATAAAACTAGTTTTAAAACCTTGAGTAAGTAATTTGCTTTCTTAAAAGATCTTCTGGGTTCTTGTAATTTCTAATGATGAAATAGTGAACATGTCAGAATACCCTTCTGTACCTGTATTCTTTAAAAATAAAATAAGACTAGCTTGCCTATTGAAATTGATCAAATGGATTTCTTTTATGTCATCATCCCCCAAAGTATAGATTATTTTTGACCTTACGTAATCTATAAATTCAAAATAAACTGGGTTGTTAAAAATACATTATTAGTAATTTCATTTGTCTTTTTCTCAGTGTACTTTACTGCTCTTATATTATCTCTGAGTCAGCAAATGACAAGTGACAGAATCCATCTTTACACACCTTCTTCTGTTAATGGTAGCCTCTGGTAAGATTCACAATAGCATTAGCAATTGTTGATGGTAATAACAGCAACAATGGGAGTAATGGTACTATTCTTATCCTTCATTCTTTTACATTTTCTCATTTATAAATAATAGTGAAGGCCCTGTTTTTGTTTCCAAAATTATGGCAAGAAAATATCCATTACATTGGTTAGTGGATAACTATTGTTATTTCTCTCTGCATTTTTAATGAAATGTATTCTTTTTATAAAAATCTATTTTAGATCTATTAGGTTACGGTTATAAGATCAGTCATACACAATGAACTAGAGAAGCCCTGTACCCTCACTCCCAGTCAGGAGGTCTAATACCCCAGAGTAGTGATGGCAGTGGGTAGCTGGGATGGAGTCAGAAAACCAAGCAATGCTAGAAAGAGAGCAATCTAGGGAGAGCCAGCCTCCATAGGTCAGAGGCATGAGGCTCACGGGCGAGTTGAGAGTCCAGTTCACAAAAGTAAGAGGGGCAGTCTTTTTTTGGGAGAGTGGCTAGGGGCATGAGTAGCATCACAGTAGTTGAAAGGGAAACTTAGAAAAATTGGCAATACTAAATTTTCACTTATGTCGATGTATAAAGCATATTTGTTTAGAGTTCAGTAACCTTTGAACCTTGGTTCCCATGGTGTGTTTGTGTGTGTGTGTGTGTGTGTAGTTATTTTATAGGGAAATTATATAAGATATATTTATTTCATGCTTTACTTGTTATTTCTCTAGGCGAGGACTGCTATTTTTTTAAAGTTCATTAAATAGATATATTTGGATATATGAACCCAAATGAAGATATTTCTAATGAGTATTTCTATACCTTTAGGGCAGCAGGTGTCGAGGAACAGGTTCTCCAGCCATGGATTGTGGTGAATCTGGTGGTGGCCCTTCTGGTTGGACTGTCTTGGCTTTTTTTGTCTTATACGCCAGGCATGGATCTTAGTGAAGGTATTAAAGAAAAAATAGTGGGACACCTGGGTGGCTCTGTTGGTTGAACGTGTCTGACTCTTGATTTTAGCTTGGGTCGTGATCTCGGTGGTTGGGTCATGATCTTGGGGTTGTGGGATTGGACAGTGCTCAGTGTGGGGGAGTCTGCTTCTCTCCCTCTGCACTCCCCCCACGCTCGTGTGCACACTTGTGCTCTCTCTCTCTTGCAAATAAATCTTTAAAAAAAAATAAAGAATAAAGAAAAAGTAGCATAAGAATATCATGAAATCTGTTGATTTTATAAATGTTCTTTTAATGGATCTAGCTTATGATATTCTGATAACAAAGATGTATTTAAAATAAAATAATATAAGGAGGAGTGACAATAAAGTAGTGAAACAATGCCAAGAGAAACAAAGTATCTAGAAGAGTCCGGAGCCTCAAAGTACTTATGGAAAGTCACCTGTCACCCATGTGCATATTTGTATTTAAGAGGTATTTCTTTTCTTGGAATCCTTCAAGTATTTTATAGAGTCTTTGCTCATTTCTCCTAGTTTCCTTCTGATCAAAGTATCTCTTAATTTGACATAAACCATGCTTCATCTACGTAGCCGTTGTCAGACACATATTCGTTCTTACCTCCTCCTCTACCTGGCCCAAGTTCTTCACCCTGCATTGTCTAATGAAGTATTTAGTAGTCCTAGCTTTAGCATGCTCAGTGCAAAGTGAGATTTACTAATCTCTAGTCCTTAGACTCCTTTTGGAACACCTGGAGAAGAGGAATCGTATCAGCAAACTGAAAGTCCTTGAGCACACTGCTTTAGAACTGCTAAGTTTATTTCCTTGGCAGATGTTCCGCAGTTTCACCCTTGAATCTCTTTGATATTTTCTGGACTTTGGTTATGGTTTTATTCTTGATTGGTTTAATATCCTGAGCCTTTCACTGCAATTTGGTCAACTAAGTACAACCTCAGAAGTCTTAGAATTGAGAACCATCCCAGTATTTCCATTTGTAAAAACCGAGACAAAAGATGTAATCTGGTGCATTTTTATTCATGAATGTACCTTTTTGCATCATAATTCTCATGTTGCTTCACTGAATATTCTGTTGCTTTATTCCCTTTGGTATATTTAAAGTCTTTTTAAAAGTCGTCTTAGGCTTTACGTATTTTGCTGTTTTTTGTTTTCACTCAGCATAGTTTTTAGTCATTCAAGGAATTTTTCAATCTAATATTTATATCAAAGGACTTTATTTTATTAAATTCCTAAGGTCTTCTTTTTCTATATTTCTTAATATTTTGATAAATTACACATCTATGCTAAGTAATAGTTTAAATGTAGAAATGTCAACAAATAACATTCTACCTGTGGTTGGGATTGTGTAGTATTGAGCCTCAGTCACAAAGTGTGTGTTACTTACTAAATATTTCCAGAATCCTGCTCTCTTTTGTGAGTCATCATATAACATTTTATTTCCATGTGGATAAAAAGAGTAAATATAAAATGAGGATGATACACTTTGCTTATTGGGTTGTTGTGGTGATTAGGTGGGATAACACATTTAAGATATCCTGGCACACGCTTCATGTTAGTTCCATGTCCTTGCTCTGCATGTGTCCCTCCATTGTAGATTACCATGGTCACTGTAGAATTAGACCTTTCAGCTGTTTAATGACCCTGGCTTAGCTAAGTGACTTAAATTTTCTGGTAAGAGTTATTATATTGTCTCCATTATATATGTTTTATTTTTCGGTGGTTTACAATACATTTAAAACTTGAGCATTTTAAAATGCAAAACTTGCACATTTGTCATTCACTCACCTTTTAAATCAGATTTCATTATCAAGAATTGTTATTTGTACTTGAGGGCTTTCTATTATATATATTAAATATGTCAATATTTTGAGAGACTGTTTAAAAGTAAACTTTTTGAGGTACTGGGAAACCATTCTGAGTATGATCTGTTCCATTTTCTCTCCCAGAGTTGATGTTCTCCTCTGATGTGGAAGAATATCCTGAAAAAGATAAAGGACTCAAAGCCTCTTCATAATGCCAGCTCACCTTCAGTGTAGTAATGGCCCAGTATTTAGAATTTTTCCTATTCTTGTTTTTAAATGTATTTTTATAAGCTATGTACAGGTATATTTGGAATTGATTTTTTGATTATATAGTACTGAAAATTTTCTCAAGATTATGGAAAATGTTAAAATTGTATCTGCAATTCATAACCAAACATTAATCTCTCTAGCATTATCATCTTAATGACAAAGGAGGTAATGAGCTCGAAACCAGCAGGTGAAAGTGTTTATTTCCTGTTTTCTCAAATTAGTTGCATTTATAATCATTATCTTAAAAAACTCTTCTACAGAAACAGCCATTACTTTAGTGTTATAAAATATATATCAGGTTTAAACATAAAATTTAGGGAATAGGAAAGAAGGGGGCAAAAGACCTTTATTTATTTTTAATGCCTCCTTACTGAATAAATTAAAATATGAAATGTGTCTTTTTTCAAACTGGCTTGGTGGTTGTGGTTATGTATCATGTAATAAGTATAATGTAATTCAGCTTGAAAGATGCTTTACTTCATGACTAATAAAAAGAAAATATACCTTTTCTGTTTGAAAAGTTTCATATTGGGACTACACCAAAATAAAAAGCTTTTGCAGAGCAAAGGAAACCATCAACAAAACGAAAGGAAACCTATTGAATGGGAGAAAATATTTGCAAATATTGATGTATTTGATAAGGGATTAATATCCAAAATATATAAAGAACTTATACAACTCAACACTAAAAAACAAATAATCCAATTTAAAAATGGGCAGAGGACCTGAATAGACATTTTGCCAAAGAAAGCATACACATGGCCAACAGACACGTGAAAAGCTGCTCAGCGTCACTAATCATCAGGGAAATGCAAATCAAAACCATAATGAAAAATCACCATACACCTATCAGAATGGATAACAAGTGTTACAGAGGATGTGGAGAAAAAGGAACCCTTGTGTAATAGTGGGAATGCAAATTGGTGCAGCCATTGTGGAAAACAGTATGGAAGTTCCTCAAAAAATTAAAAATAGAACTACCACATGATCCAATAATTCCACTATGGGGTATTTGCCCAAAGAAAACAGAAACACTAATTTGAAAAGATACATGCACCCCTATGTATATTGCAGCATTGCTTACTATAGCCAAGATATGGAAACAGCCCATGTCCATCCACAGATGAATGGATAAAGAAGATGTGCCATATACATACGGTGGAATAGTAGCCATTTTTAAAAAAAGAATGAAATCTTGACATTTGCAACAATATGGATGGACCTAGAGGGTATAATGCCAAGTGGGATACGTCAGTCAGAGAAAAGACAAATACCGTGTGATTTCACTCATATGTGAAATTTAAGAAACAACAAAGACAAAAAAAACCCTGACTCATAAATACAGAGAACAAACTGCTGGTTTCCAGAGGGGGAGATGGGTGGGAGGATGGATGAAATAGATAAAGGGGATTAAGAGGTACAAGCTTCCAGTAACAAATAAGTCATAGGGATGGAAAGTACGGCATAGGGAATATAGTCAATAAGGTTGTAAAAATGTTTGGTGAAGAAGGGGGCCACAATCAAGGGACGTGGGTGATCTCTAGAAGCTGAGAACAGTCCGTGACTGACAGCAAGAAAATGGATGTGGGCTCAATCCTACATCTTTAAGGAACTGAATTTTGCCAACATCCCAAATGAGCAAAGAAACAGATCTTCCCCTAGAACCTCCACAAGGGAATTCAGCCCTGCTGACCCTTGATTTTAGCATGACCCATGTCAGACTTATGATGGACAGAATGCTAAGATAGCCAATGTGTGTTGTTTAACCTGCTAAATTTGTCGGAATTTGGTAGGGCAGCAATAGAAAGTTAATACAAAGTTGAAGGGGGTTTTGCTCCTAACATCCTAGAAAATGAAGAAGCTCTGGAGCTGCCGTGAAACGCAATTGGGAATGCTGGCTGTGTTGATAATAGTGTGCCTGGCATGGGCGCCTTTAAATTCTTCAGGTCTGGGAAGTAGGGCCTGGACTTCAAATCTCCCGATCACCCCAGTGAGTACATATTCCCTGAGCAGCTGGTGGACCTGTATGAGTGTTATCAGGAGAAGCTTTGGCCATGATGATTGAGAAACTTTGAGGAAGTTCACTGCCAATTATATGTCTCCACAAGTGGCTCAAAGTCATCTTTTTTTCTCACCTTTCTCTCTCCATCAAGTGTGGGTAGGGTGGCTTAGTGGAGTTTCTGAGGTGTCAGTAGGCAAGATCCCCAGTGAGGTTTTTGTTGTTTTTTGGGGTGTAAAATATTCAGTAATTAACACCTACCTCTCCCCATTCCCTATAAGCCGAACAAAACATAGAGACTCCTGGGCCCATCCCCAGAGATTCAGATTCCGTAGGTCTGAGGTGGGACCTTGAAAACAGCTTTTTAGAAGATGTCCCAGGTGATTGTGATATAGCTAGTAGACTAACCAACACTTGGGACCTCTGGCCTCTATACACCATCTGTAATCCATTAGGAAACGTAAAGCTTGGATTATGATACATGATTTGATTTCAATCAAATTGCTAGATTTGTGAGAGGACAAAAAAAATGAGAAAATGTATAATACATACTACCTGCCTTCTAGAGGCTCCTAATCTAGTCAGAAAACACAGATAGGCATAGGAGTTATAGAATCTAGGAAAGTATTGTGGGTAAGTTTGGGTGTGGGCATGTCCTTTATAGGATGGATGGGATTTCTACTGGTGGAGATGGGGGCAAGGTAAAGGCCATATGCATGAGTGAGCTCTGAGGGCTTATCATTTGGAAACTATCAAGTGTAAAAATGTTGAAAGACTAGTGTTATAGCAACTGTAATGTAGATTAACCTAGATTTAATAATTGTTAAAATTTTGCCACATTTGCTCATTTGCTCATTTCCTTATACACCCCCCCTTTTGTTCTTGCTTCATCTTTTTTTTTAAGAGAGGGAGAGAGAGATGGAGAGGTGGGGAGCAGAGGGAGAGAGGGAGAGAATTTCAAGCAGGCTCCTTCACTCAGCGTGGAGCCTGACATGGGGCTCAACCCCACAACCCCGAGATCATGCCCTGAGCCGAAATCAAGAGCTGGACACTCAACTGACTGAGCCACCTAGGCACCCCTGTTCTTGGTAAATCTTTTGAAAGTAAGTGGGTAACATCATGTCACAATATGTAAACATGCATGTTCCAAAAATAAGAACATTTGTTTACATAGCACAGTATCATTAAATAGTCTATCCTCAAATTTCCCCAGTTGTCTCTCAAGAAGTAGTCAAGGTTTATATATTTCATTTGCTTGTTTTATCTCTTAATTTTAAATGGCCTTCTCACCTTTTTCTCCTCCCATGACATTTTTAACTGAAAAATTTCCTGAGATAAATGTAGATTCATGCAGATTTGAGAAATAATACAACGAAATCCTTTGTACACCTCGCCAGTGTCTCTGAATAACATTTTACAAAGCTGTAGTATAATATCATATCTGGAATATTGACATTGATAAAACCCACTGGTCTTATTCAAATTTCCCTAGTTTTACTTGCACTGGTGTGTGTGTGTGTGTGTGTGTTAATTTCTATACAGTTTTACGAGTCATGTAGGTTTGTGTATCTACCTCCTCAGTCAAGATACTGAACAGTTAGTTCCCCAAACCGCGGGAATCTCTCACTGTTGCCCTTTTATATTTCCCTCCCACATCCCCATCTCTGCACCTCTAACTCCAATCTCTGGCTGTCTATGCTGTCTTCTATTGCTGAAATTTTGTCATCTCAAGAATGTAATCTTTTGGAATTATCTTTCTTCTGCCCAGGAGATTCATCCAAGCTGTGTGTTCATTTCTTTTCATTGCTCAGTTGTACTCCGAGATAGGTACCTGCTGCAGTTTGTTTAACCATTTCCCTCTTGGAAAACATCTGAGTTGATTCCATTTTTTGGCTGTTATAAATAAAACTGCTAAGAACATTTATGTGCAGGTTTTTGTGGGAATGTGTGTTTTTATTTCTCTGGGATACTGCCCAGCAGTGCAATTGCTAGGTTGTATGGTAGTCACATGTTTAATTTTTTAAGAAATTGCCAAACTGTTTTCCAAGTGGCTGTAACCTTCTGTATTTCCTCTTCACTTTTTTTTTTTTTTAAAGAATCCAAACCATTTTGTTTTCGAGTGTCCCACCTACATTTTGTATTTGTTTGATTTTTTCCTAATAGCATCATTCAATTTGTTTTCTATCTCCTGAATTTCCTGTAGACTGGAGGTTAGGTCTAGAAGTTTGACTAGATTAAAGTTAGATATTTTCTATGTTGCATCACATGAGCCCTAAGGAAGTCATCATGAGCTGGTGGGCAGCATGTCTCATTGGCACAGTAGTTAAACACCACACCGCACAGACCCTGATGACAACAAACATGTATTGAGGGTTTTGGGCTCTTGTGTCATGAGTCCTGAGGGGTACAAGATGAGGATCAGGTTCCTGCCCCCAAAGAACTATCTTTTGAAATTAACTAATTCTGATAGCATGAACCCACTAATAGTGTTATGCCAAGTTGTAGCTTAGAGACAACAGTTAATTCTGCTTTGAGGGTATGTATAGGGGGTTATAAGATGTAACTGAACGCTGAAGTTTGAGCTGGCTCATGAATAAAAGAAAAACAGATCCCAAGTAGAATAGTAATAAATAATGATCCTGAGATAGAGTGCATTTTGGATACCCTTCGTTTCCAAATTAAGGAATTCAAATTTATGGCTAGAAAAGAAGCTCTGAAAGTTTCTAGTTTTGTTTCTATTTTTATTTTTTGGTTTTGTTTGTTTTTAAAGGTAACCTGTATTAATATTGGGGCAGTGGAAAGGGTGGATGACAGCAGGCTGGGAGATCCAGGAGTAAATAATTGCAGTTGTGTATGTGAAGTGTCTTAAAGTAGGTGCCATTAAAAGAGAGAATAGGATTCGAATATTTAGGGTTAGAATTAAAAAATATGTCTGAAATTTTAAACTTTTGTGGCTATGATATTGCCATATTAAATGAGTTTGGAACATACTAGAGGTCTGGGAGGGAAGATGAATATTAATGTGTATTATGAGTGTATGGGACAGTAAAGATGTCCAAGTAGACTGTTGGAAACATAGTGTCTGGAGCTCAGGGGATAGCGTAAGGAAGTGATTATTGATATTGTAAATCTCCCAGAAGGGATTGGTTTAGGGAAAAGAGGCTTACGATGGTTTAAGGGGCGGACAAGAAAATGAACTAAGGTGTTCAATCACAGTGCTGAGGAGACTTGCTGTTCACCAGCATGCTATGACTCCCTTACAAGGGAGACTGAAATGGCTTAGGCAAGGGCTTGCAGCCGATCCTCCAGGTTCATTAAGCTCACACTCTCCCAAAACCAGCTCTGGCCGGTGAAGGGCGGGGGCGGGGGAAATCACACGTGCGTACGCATGCGCGGGAAAAGCCCTGGCCGGGTGGCTAGAAGACTGCGCCTGCGCAGTAGCAGGCCGGCAGTTAGGCGCAGACCCATCCAGCGGAGGATGGAGGAATGGAGCCTCCCCAAGAGTTACTTAAGGGTTCCAACACCGCTGATAACCGTGGCGGGCAGGTCCGTTCCCTGTACACAGCCCCTATACTTCAGAAGAGTCCGAATGTCAACCTGGAAATCATGCACAGCAGAGCGTCGGAGTTTTCTTCGGCTCGTAAATTCCAGGACCATAACAAGACCATGTATCTGCCCAAGGATGAGAACAAGGAGGGCGCTGGGTACCGGCTGCTGAACGTGAGTGGGGGCCCGGCCGGAGGCGTCTGTCCCCTACTTGACCACCTAGAGGGCTGGGGAAGGACCGAGGGGTCAATGCATGCAGATGGGAGGGAAAGAGACCTGCCCTGAATTGGAAGGTGTTAATAACTGAGGAAGCGCTTACTTGTGGGACCTTGAAGATTATTTAACTTGTCAGAGCCTGTTAGATTAAGACAATAATTTAGATAATAATTATGACAGTTTACCTTATAGGGCCGTCTGAAGATCTGAGGGAGCTAATGATGTAAAGTGCTTACCACTGCAAAGCACAAAGAGTCAGTAAGTGTCAGCTGCTGTCGTCGTTGACGTCAGTGATGCTGTCCTCACCATCATTAGGATTTCATTTATATGGTTAAAGGGCTAAACTCCAGAAACTTCAGTTACCTTTGTTTTCAATTCCTGAGGTTCTTACAGATGAACTTATAGGAGCAAATCTGCATCCTGTCTGCAAAGTGAATTATTGGCCTCCTGTTATTAATTAGAAAGATTAATTTCTATTTGAAATGTGTGAAACGCTTGAGTTTACCATATAGTGGTATAACCAGAGGATGGAGGAAATGGAAAACGAAAATCAAATTGAAACTCACTTTTTCAAAGTGTTAGAAGATCATTAGGAAATTTTACATTCTCCGTTGGTCTTAAGTTATTATAAGAATAGCACAGATAAAAGTATCAGGAACAAACGGTATACAAAAAGATGATGTCCTCTGTAAAGTTAAGGAGTTGAATTACTTGATCTCTATAGTACCCTCCTACTTCCAAAAACTTAGAATACTCTTGATTCATTGTTAAGATAAATTGAGAGCATTTTAGCATTTAGCTATAATAGTAGGAAAAATTGCAAAGGTTGTGTAAGAGGGATGTGCTTGGAAGTTTAGGCCATAGAAGGTGTTTGTTGTATGTCGTACTAAGGAATATGGACTTTATTTTGTAGAACGGTGATTTCCACAATTTTTTTGAGTATGAGGATTCCTTTTTATTGTGAAAAATGAAAGTTTCTCACAGAAGGGTAACTGGCTCTTTACTGTCTACTGACTGGGAAAATCTGTAATGACAAAAAGCTACCATGCAGCAGTGTTTTTAATTTGCTTATAGGTACAACAGCATCTACATACATTCAAAGAAGAGTAGTGCACCTATATGCAAGGTACAGTGTTTACCCAAGTTTGGTTTCCCAAATCATTTGACCATAGAATATTTTAATATTTTGACAGAACAACAAAAAGAGCTTAGGAAATGAAATGTGCACTTGGATTTAGTCATAATGACCTCATAGATGAATTCTTTATAGACACAGATGCAGAGGAATGAGTTTATGTGCTATAGATGTTCATTATACAACAAATTTAGAGTAATACAAGTATATGTTATTAAAATTATTATAATAGCTATAAGATACACAGTGTAGACCATTGAACACAGAATGGATGGCCCTCTTTATTAAATCTGCCTATGCATCAGTACACATGGAACATTGTATATTTAGGCAACGGGTAGTCTTTCTATGATTTCTTGGCATTTTATGGCACATGATTTTTTGAAAGCAGATCATCATAGGGGGATATATAACAGCTATATGAATGTGTTTAGCATTTTATGTTCAAAACAAAACAAAACTTCTGTTTAAAACTTGGAAGCAAATACATCGCTGAGGTATATTTCACATTTTATTGGAATACATTTTAGAAAACAGTAGTTTGCAGATAATGCTTAGAATACATTTGACCTCAAGGATATTCAAAGTTGAGAACCGTGGCTACAGGAGATAGGAAAAGCTGGTGGGTTTTTTTTTTTTTTTTTTTTAAAGATTTTATTTATTTATTTGACAGAGAGAGAGACAGCGAGAGAGGGAACACAAGCAGGGGGAGTGGGAGAGGGAGGAACAGGCCTCCTGCGGAGCAGGGAGCCCGATGTGGGGCTCGATCCGAGGACCCTGGGATCGTGACCTGAGCCGAAGGCAGACGCTTAACGACTGAGCCACCCAGGCGCCCCAAGCTGGTGGGTTTTAAGCAGGGAGATGACATGGATCACATGTGCTTTGTTGAAAAAATTGTTTGACTATTCGGGTTTAAGGAGAGATTAAAGACCTAACAGGCAGTGAGGACAGTAAAATCTCTGAGGGAATGGAGAAGCATGGGCTCTAAAGCACAAGTAGTTGTATCCTCTTTGGATAGGAAGAAGGGCATCTCTTCCTCCAGGTCAGTGTTTATTTTATCCTTGGATCACCAGTATCCAAATCTTTGGGAGTGCTTATTAAAATCTAGATTCTTGGGGTGCCTGGGTGGCTCAGTCGTTGGGTGTCTGCCTTCGACTCAGGTCATGATCCCAGGGTCCTGGGATTGAGTCCCGCATCGGGCTCCCTGCTCTGCAGGAAGCCTGCTTCTCCCTCTCCCACTCCCATGCCCCCCTGCTTGTGTTCCCTCTCTCGCTGTGTGTGTCTCTGTCAAATAAATAAATGAAATCCTAAAAAAAAAAAAAAAAATCTAGATTCTTGGGCCTCCACCTTAGACCTACTGAATCAAGAAGGCTGGGGCCCCAGGAATATGCTCAATCTTAAACTACCCCAGCGGTTCTTAGATTCATGTTTGAAAATTACTATAGATAAGCGGCAAAAGATAGGCATGGATGTGGGGATTGTAGATTGAGGGTGTAGGTTGGAGAAGAAAGCAGCTGGAGCCAGAAGAGTTTCATGAACCGGGTGAAAGAAAAAGGAGGGATAATTGGAGGTCTTAGTGAGATTAAAAGGTGTATTGAATGTAAAGTACTAAGGGAATTGGAAGGATTAACTAGAGACAGTGCTCAGATTGCGGGATAGTGCAGTTTATGACTTGAGTAAACATGTGGATTATGTACCCGGCACCTTAAAGGTTCTTTAAACCTCGCCCATTCCTTTCAGCAGCTCGCTGCCTTTCTGCATCTTGGACCTTGTCTTCCCTCTGAGGATTTCACCTCTAAAATCCTAAAATCTAGTTTGCTGCTTCCTAACCTCTCATTACTTTACTTTTATTACACCTATGCTTTGAAATATGTACCAAGTTTTGTGTTAGACGCTGAGGGATGCAATGGTGAACAACACAGGCAAAGCACCTTCCTGGAGGAAGCTAACTTTCAAATTGGAGAGACAGTTACAGATTATGATTTGGACTGGGGATCAGAGAAGGCCTCTCTGAGGATGTGGCTTTTAAGTGAAAAGCTGAAGAGGCTAGCCATTGAAAGAGTTAGCGGAGTTGGTGGAGAGAGCACAAGAGGGAGTAAACAAGCGTGAAGTTTCTGCAGAGGGATAGTGTGGAATGTTCACGGAACATGGTGAATAAGAGGCAGAGTGGTGTGAAATGGGGCCATAGCATATATTTTTGTAGGTTTAAAATCCCTTACATTTGTTGTGTGTGTGAATTTTCTGTTCGCATTACTTTCCTAAGAGAATCTTGTTCTCCCCCCGCCCTTTTTTAAAGTTCTTTATTAGGGATATTAGATCTTCATCTGTGATATGTGTTACAAATATTTTCTCACGATTCAACAGCTGTTATTTTTTTTTTTTTTTTTAAGATTTTATTTATTTGACAGAGAGAGATACGGCGAGAGAGGAAACACAAGCAGGGGGAGTGGGAGAGCGAGAAGCAGGCTTCCTGCTGAGCGGGGAGCCCGATGTGGGACTCGATCCCAGGACCCTGGGACCATGACCTGAGCCGAAGGCAGACGATTAACGACTGAGCCACCCAGGCGCCCCTCAACAGCTGTTATTTTGACTGTTGATGGTGCTTTTTGCTATGTAAAAGGGTTCTTAATCTTATGAGGTCAAATTTATCAATCTTTTATTGCAGCTGAATTGTGAGTCTTAGTTAAAAACTGTGTACGTGCACCCAGGTCATAAATGAATTTACCTGTTACCTTTTAGTACTTGTGTATCATTTTTACACTTAATCTCTGATTTAATCATTTACATTTAAATGCCTGATTTCTTTGGATTGCATGTATGAGGTATGGATTTAATTTTTTTCTTAAAGTAGATGTCTCTAAACCATTTATTAAGAAAAAAAATCAGTCTTTGCCCCAGTGACTTAAGATGTCACCTTTATACTAAGTGACCGTATGTATTGGATATTTTTTTGGACTTTCTATTCCACTGGTCTATTTATCAATTCATATACCAGGACCATTCTATTTTATTTTAAAGACTTATACTGTGTTTTAATGTCAGGTAAGACTGCTTCCCTGCTTTGTAATTTTCCTTTTCTAGTGATACCCTGACTATTCTCACTTCTGAAAAAACACTTTATTATTAACTTGTTTATCTCAGTAAAGGAGCTTGTGTTCTTCTATAAGGGTTGCATTAAATTAGTAAGTTAGGTAACTGACATCTTTATGATGTTGACTTGCCCTGTCTAAGAATAAGAGGTATCTTTCCATTTATTCAGATCTACTTTTGTGTCTTTCAGAAGGGTTTTAATGGTTTCATTTTAGGAGTTTTGCATAATTCTTGTTAAGATTATTCCTAAGGTGGGGCTTTTTCTACACTATATCCTTACTTAATTTTTATGTATATTAGGGCTGTTGATTTCTGTATGTTAATTTCATAACCTGCTTCCTTATTGAATTTTTAAATATTCGAGCTAGTGTTGCTATTAATTCTGTAGCGTTTTAGATACAATCAGATCATCTTCCAATAGAGCCATTTTACTTTTTTTCCCCCAATTCTTTTGGCTTTAGTTGATTTCTCTTATCTAATTGCTTTGGCTCATGACACCAGTAAGATGTTGAAGAGTGATGGTGATAGTAGGCAACCTTGCTTTGTTCCTGATCTTAGTAAAGTGCTTCTCGTATTTCCCCAGCAAATGAAACACTGGCTTCAAGACTGGCTTAATTCCTACTTTTGAGAGTGTTTTAATCAGGAAAGGGTATTGAATTTTGTCAGAGGCCATATGAACATGTATGGAGATAATCATGTAATTTTTCTCTTTAGATCTATGATGTGGTATGGTATATTAATGATTTTCTTAATATTGAACCAATTTGCATTTCTGGAATTAATCCCACTTGGTTATTGCATATTATTTTCTTAATGTGGTGCTCAATTCTATTTATTATTATTTTGTTTGGTTTTTTTGTATCAGTATAAGTGGTATTTGTCTATAATTTTTCTTTATCAGTTTAGGTATCAGTGTTATGCTTGCTTCATAGAAATAGTAAAGTTTTCTTTAATATTCAGTGGGACAGTTTATGATGCCCTGGGATATCTGTTCTTTGAAGATATGATAGAATTCCCTGTAACACCTCCTGGCCCTGGCACTTTTTTTGTAGTGGCAGTTCCTTGCTAATTTTCTCTATTTCTTTTATGGAAATTGGTCTGTTTAAGCTGTTTACTACTAATGAGGTAAATTTTGTTAAGTTGTATTTCCTTAGGAAATTTTTCATTTCACTTAGGTTTTAAATATATTTGCAGGTCTGCAAAGGTCTTCTATGATTTTTCAAAGTCTTCTGTGTTTCATTGGTATTTCCATCTTGTTATTTCTTACTTGTGTGGGTTTTTGTTGTTGTTGTTGTTGTTATGATTCTGTTAAAGATGGTTTTCTTTGAGTATAGCTGACACACAGTGTTACGTTACTTTCGGTCGGTCGTACAACTTAGTGATGTGGCCAAGTTTATACATTGTGCTGTGTTAACCACAAGTGTAGTTGCCATCTATCCTGGTACGTTGTTACTACAATATCATTGATTGTATTCCTTAGGCTGTGCCTTTTATTCCCATGACTTACTCATTTCATAACTGGAAGCCTATATCTCCCTCTCCCTTCACCCCAACCCCTCTCTGCCAACCATCAGTTTGTTCTCTGTATTTATAAGTCTGATTCTACTTTTTGTTTGTTTATTCATTTTATTAGATTTCACTTATGAGTGGAATCATATGGCATTTGTCTTTCTCTGACTGACTTATTTCACTTAGCATTATACCTTCTAGGTCCATCCATGTTGTCTCAAATGACACAATTTCATCTTTTTTATGGTGGTGTAATATTCCATTGTATGTATATACCACATCTTCTTTATCCATTCATCTGTGAATGGACGCTACGGTTGCTTCGATATCTTGACTATTGTAAATAATGCTGCAATAAACATAGGGGTGCATATATCTTTTCAATTAATGTTTTTGTTTTCTTTGGGTAAATACCCAGTAGTGTGATTGATCATAAGGTAGTTCTATTTTTAATTTTTTGAGGAACCTCCATACTGTTTTCCACAGTGGATGCACCAGTTTTCATTCCCACCAACAGTACATGAGGGTTCCTTTTTCTCCACATCCTCACCAACACTTGTTTCTTGTGTTTTTTATTTTAACCATTCTTACATCTGTAAGGTGATATCCCATTGTGGTTTTGTTTTGCATTTCCCTGATGATGGGTGATGTTGAGCATCTTTTCATGTGTCTCTTGCCCATCTGTATGTCTTCTTTGGGGAAATGCTAATCAGGCCCTCTGCCCATTTTTTAATTGGATTGCTTGTTTTCTTTGTTGGTGAGTGGTATGAGTTCTTTATTTTGGATACTAACTCTTTATGAGATATGTTATTTGCAAATATCTTCTCCCATCTCATAGATTGTCTTTTAGTTTTATTGATGGTTTCCTTTGCTGTGCAGAAGCTTTTTATTTTGACGTACTCTCAATAGTTGATTTTTGGTTTTGTTTCCTTTGCCTTAGGAGACACATTTAGAAAAATATTGCTACAGCTGATGTCAGAGAAATCACTGCCTTTGCTCTCGTCTAGAATTTTTATGGTTTCAAGTCTCACATATAGGTCTTTAACCCATTTTGAGTTTACTTTTATGTATGGTATAAGAAAGTGGTCCAGTTTCATTCTTTTGCATGCAGCTGTCCAGTTTCCCAACCATTTGTTGCAGAGACTGTCATTTTCCCATTGCATATTCTTGCCTCCTTTGTCAAAGATTAATTGACCATATAATCATGAGTTTATTTTTGGACTTTCAATTCTGTTCTATTGATCTGTCTGTTTTTCTTTTTAAATTTTACTTAAATTCAATTTAGTTAATATATAGTGTATTATTAGTTTCAGAGGTAGGATTTAGTGATTCATCAGTTGCGTATAACACCCAGTGCTCATTACATCAAGTGCCCTCCTTAATGCCTGTCACCCAATTACCCCATCCCCCACCCACCTCTCCTCCAGCTACCCTCTGTTTGTTTCCTATAGTTAAAATCTCTTATGGTTTGCCTCCCTCTCTGCTTTTATCTTACTTTATTTTTCCTTCCCTTCCCCTATGCTCATCTGTTTTGTTTCTTAAATTCCACATACGAGTGAAATCATGTGGTATTTTTCTTTCTCTGACTGACTTATTTCACATATTTCTTTCTCTGACTAGTTCCATCCATGTCATTGGGGTTGACAAGATTTCATTCTTTTTGACAGCCGAGTAATATTCCATTGTATATACATAACACATCTTCTTTATCCATTCATCTGTTAATGGATATCTGGGCTCTTTCCATAGTTTGGCTATTGTGGACATTGCTGCTATAAACATTGGGATGCATGTGCCCCTTCAATCACTATTTTTGTATCCTTTGGATAAATATCTAGACGTGCAATTGCTGGGTTATAGTGTAGTTCTATTTTTAACTTTTTGAGGAACTGTGTACTATTTTCCAGAGTGCCTGCACCAGTTTGCATTTCCACCAACAGTGTAAGAGGGTTCCCCATCCCTCACCATTATCTGTTGTTTCCTGAGTTCATTTTGGCCATTCTGACCAGTGTGAGGTGGTATCTCATTGTGGTTTTGATTTGTATTTTTCCTGATGTCGAGTGATGTTGATCATTTTTTCATGTGTTTGTTGGCCATTTGTATGTCTTCTTTGGAGAAATGTCTGCTCATGTCTTCTGCCCATTTCTTGACTGGATTATTTGTTTTTTGGGTGTTGAGTTTGATAAGTTCTTTATAGATCTTGGATACTAGCCCTTTATCCATAATGTCATTTGCAAATATCTTCTCCCATTCTGTAGGTTGTCTTTTAGTTTTGTTGACTGTTTCCTTTGCTGTGCAAAAGCTTTTTATCTTGATGAAGTCTCAATAGTTCATTTTTGCTTTTGTTTCCCTTGCCTCTGGATACCTGTTTAGCAAGAAGTGCTGCAGCCTAGGTCAAAGAGGTTGCTGCCTGTGTTCTCCTCAAGGATTTTGATGGATTCCTGTCTCACATTTAGGTCTTTCATCCATTTTGAGTTCATTTTTATGTATGATGTAAAAAAACGGTCCAGTTTCATTCTTCTACATGTGGCTGTCCAATTTTCCCACACTATTTGTTGAAGAGACAGTCTTTTTACCATTGGATATTTGCTTTGTTAAAGATTAGTTGACTGTAGAGTTGAGGGTCCATCTCTGGGTTCTCTATTCTGTTCCATTGATCTTTGTGTCTGTTTTTGTGCCAGTACCATACTGTCTTGATGATTACAGCTTTGTAATAGAGCTTGAAGTCTAGAATTGTGATGCCACCAGCTTTGGTTTTCCTATGGCTATCTGGGGTCTTTTCTGGTTCCATACAAATTTTAGAATTGTTTGTTCCAGCTCTGTGAAAAATGCTGGTGGTATTTTTATAGGGATTGCATTGAATGTGTAGATTGCTTTGGGTAGCATAAACATTTTAACAATATTTGTTCTTCCAATCCATGAACATGAGATATTTTTCCATTTTTTTTGTGTCTTCCTCAATTTCTTTCATAAATGTTCTATAATTTTCAGAGTACATATCTTTGACCTGTTTGGTTAGGTTTATTCTTAGGTATCTTACGGTTTTTGATGCAATCTTACGGTTTTTGGTGCAATTGTAAACAGGATTGATTCCTCGATTTCTCTTTCTGCTGCTTCATTTTTAATGTATACAAATGCAGCAGACTTCTGTGCATTGATTTTATGTCCTGCAACTTTGCTGAATTCCTATATCAGTTCTAGCAATTTTTTGCTGGAATCTTTTGGTTTTTCTACACAGAGTATCGTGTCATTTGTGAAGAGTGAAAGTTTGACTTCTTCTTTGCTGATTTTGATGCCTTTTATTTCTTTTTGTTGTCTGATTACTGAGGCTAGGACTTTTAGTACTATGTTGAACAGCAGTTATAAGAGTGGACATCCCTGCTGTGTTCCTGACCTTAGGGGGAAAGCTCTCAGTTTTTCCCTGTTGAGGATGATATTCACTGTGGGTCTTTCATATATGGCTTTTCTGATGTTGAGATACATTCCCTCTATCCCTACATTGTGGAGGGTTTTTAATCAAGAAAGGATGCTGTATTTTGTCAAATGCTTTTTCTGCATCAGTTGAGAGGATGATATGGTTCTTATCCTTTCTTTTATTAATGTTGTGTATCA
This sequence comes from Mirounga leonina, assembly GCF_011800145.1. Lineage (NCBI taxonomy): Eukaryota > Metazoa > Chordata > Mammalia > Carnivora > Phocidae > Mirounga > Mirounga leonina. The sequence continues at coordinate 33,043,327 of NW_023270377.1, forward strand.
CATTGGTTTTTTAATTTTATTTTTTATTTTAATTTTATTTTCTTAAAGACTTTATTCATTTATTTGACACACAGAGAGAGATAGTGAGAGAGAGAGAGAGAGAGAGAGAGAGTGAGAGAGCACAAGCAGGGGGAGCAGCAGGCAGAGGGAGAGGGAGAAGCAGTTTCCCTGCTGAGCAGGGAGCCTGATGCAGGGCTCGATCCCAGGACTCTGGGATCATGACCTGAGCTGAAGGCAGATGCTTAACTGACTGAGCCACCCAGGCGCCCCTCACAGTGATTGATTTGCAGATGTTGAACCACCCCTGCAGCCCAGGCATAAATCCCACTTGGTCATGGTGAATAATCCTTTTAATATACTGTTGGATCCTATTAGCTAGTCTCTTGGTGAGAATTTTTGCATCCATGTTCCTCAGGGATATTGGCCTGTAGTTCTCTTTTTTAGTGGAGTCTTTGGTTTTGGGATCAAGGTGATGCTGGCCTCATAGAACGAGTTTGGAAGTTTTCTTTCCATTCTATTTTTGGAACAGTTTCAGAAGTATTGGTATTCTTAAAATGTTTGGTAGAATTCCCCTGGGAAGCCATCTGGCCTTGGACTCTTGTTTGTTGGGAGATTTTTGATTACTGCTTCAATTTCCTTGCTGGTTATAGGTCTGTTCAGGTTTTCTGTTTCTTCCTGTTTCAGTTTTGGTAGTTTATATGATTCTAGGAATTTAGCTGTTTCTTCCAGATTGCCCTTTTGTTGGCATATAATTGCTCATAATATGTTCTTATATTTGTTTGTATTTCTGTGGTGTTGGTTGTGATTTTATTAATTTGGGTCCTTTCTCTTTTCTTTTTGATAAGTCTGGCCAGGGGTTTATCAATCTTGTTAATTCTTCAAAAGAACCAACTCCTAGTTTCGTTGATCTGGTTTTTTATTATTATTATTATTTCTGTATCATTGATTTCTGCTCTGATCTTTATTATTTCCCTTCTCCTGATGGATTTAGGCTTTATTTGCTATTCTTTTTCCAGCTCCTTTAGGTATAAGGTTAGGTTGTGTATTTGAGACTTTTATTGCTTCTTGAGGAAGGCCTGTATTGCTATATATACTTCCCTCTTAGGACTGTCCTTGCTGCATCCCAGGAGTTTTGAATTGTCATGTTTTAATTTTCATTTGAGTCCATGTATTTTTTTTAATTCTTCATTTATTTCCTGGTTGACCCATTCATTCTCTAGTAGGATGTTCTTTAACCTCCATGTATTTGTGGTCCTTTCATATTTTTTTCTTGTGGTTGACTTCAAGTTTCATAGTACTGTGGTCTGAAAATATGCATGGTATGATTTCAGTCTTTTTGTACCCATTGAGTCCTGTTTTTGTGACCCAGTATGTGATCTGTTCTGGAGAATCTTCCATGTGCACTTGAAAAGAATGTATATCCCGCTTTAGAATGAAATGTTCTGAATGTATCATTTAAGATCATCTGGTCCATTGTGTCATTCAAAGCCCTTGTTTCCTTGTTGAACCTCTGCTTAGATGATCTGTCCTTTGCTGTGAGTGGAGTGTTAAAGTCCCCTACTATTACTGTATTATTATCAATGAGTTTCTATAAATTTGTTATTAATTGATTTATATATTTGGCTGATCCCAAGTTAGGGGCATAAATATTTACAATTATTCTTGTTCTATTCATCTATTCTTGTTGGATAGAACCCTTTATTATGATATAGTGTCCTTCTTCAGGACTTATTACAGTCTTTGGTTTAAGATCTAATTTGTCTGATAAAAGGATGACTACTCCAGCTTTCTTTTGATGTCCATTAGCATGATAAATTGTTCTCCACCCTATCACTTTCAATTTGGATGAGTCTTTGGATCTAAAGTGAGTCTCTTGTAAACAGCATATTGATGAGGTTTTTTTTTTTTTAATCCATTCTGATACCCTGTGTCTTTTTACGGGAGCATTGAGTCCATTTACATTCAGAGTAATTGTTGAAAGATATGAATTTAGTGCCATTGTATTACCTGTAAAGTCACTGTTCCTGTAGATTGTCTCTGTTCCTTTCTGGTCTTTGTTACTTTTGGTCTCTCTTTACTCTCAAAGGGTCCCCTTTAATATTTCTTGCAGGGCTAGTTTAGTGTTCACGAATTCCTTTAGTTTTTATCTTAGAAACTCTTCATCTCTCCTTCTAATATGAATGACAGCCTTGCTTGATAAAGTATCCTTGGCTGTATATTTTTCTCATTTAGCATGTTGAATATATCATGCCAGTCCTTTCTGGCCTGCCAGGTATCTGTGGACAGGTCTGCTTCTAGTCTTATGTGTCCACCCTTGTAGGTTAAGGATTTCTTGTCTCAATCTGCTTTCAGGATTTTCTCTTTATCTTTGTAATTTGCAAGTTTTAATATAATATGTTGTGGTGTTGACCTATATATGTGTTTGTGTGTGTGTGTGTGTGTATATATATATATTTATTTATTTTGAGGGGAGTTCTCTGTGGCTCTTGGACTTGAATGCCTGTTTCCTTCTCCAGATTAGGGAAGTTCTCAGCTATAATTTGTTCAAATAAACCTTCTGCCCCCTTTCCCCCCTCTTCTTCTGGGACTCCTATAATATGGATATTATTTCGCTTTATGGAATCTCTGAGTTCCCTAAGTCTACCTTCGTGATCTAATACTTTTTTTTCCCTCTTTTCAGCTTCATTATTTTCCATAATTTTATCTTCTGTATCACTGATTTGCTCTTCTGTTTCGTTCATCCGCATTTTTATGGCCTCCACTTGGGACTGCATCTTGGTTAAAGCATTTTAAATTCTGACCTCACTGATTTTACTTTTTTTATCTCTACAGTAAGGGATTCTCTAGAGTCTTCTCTACTTTATTCAAGCCCAGCTGGTATCTTTATACTCGTTGTTTTAAATTCTAGTTCAGACATCTTACTTATATCTGTATTGATTAAATCCCTGGCAGGGAGTACTACCTCCTGTTCTTTCTTTTGGGGTGAATTTCTTAGTCTCATCGTTTTGTCCAGAAAAGAAAGGAAGGGAGAAAAAGAAAACAACAACAAAAACAACAATAACAACACCGCAACAACAACAACAACTTCAGGAAATGTTTCTGGTATATGCTGTGTACACTCTGCTGTTGCGTTTTGGCTGCTCTTTCCCACTGGTCCATCCTCTAGAGAGTTCCTCCTTGCTTGTAGTGGGGAATGTTCGGACCTTTAACTAGGTGTGCTTTGATTTGTCTGTTAAGATAAGCCTGGAAAAGTAAAAGAGGGGGAAAAAAAAAAAAGCCAGATCCAAGACAAGAGAAAAGGAAAGGAACAAAAATGCAAACAAACAGACAAACAAAAATAAACCTGATTCCAAAGAAAAAGAAAGAAAGGAGGAAAAAAGAATAGGAAAAAAAAATAAACCTGATCTGAAAAATAAGAGAAGGAAACAAACCAACCAACCAACAAATGAACAAAAAATTATAAGCCTAATACCAAAAAAATTAGAGAAAAAAAGGGAAAAGTATATAAAATAAAGGATAAAAATTTTAAAATAAGAAATAAAATATAAAAAATTTAAAAATTTAAAAATAAGAAAAAAAAAAAAGCAAGCCTGGTCCTATTTCCACAAGAAGCTGACATTGGAGCACTTTTTAATCAGTAGACTTGGTACATGGGGGGGCCTGTGTTGGTCTTCCGAGGGAGAGGCCTGCTGGGCTGGCTCACAAGCTGACTTGCCCTAGTAAAGATACCCCTGCCAGGTACGGGGGTGTGGGGTTTAGTGTAGGGAACTCCAGCCTCCACTGGAGGTACTGTGTTGCTCTCTGAAGTCCAACTGTGCTGGTGGGCAGGGGAAGGAGGGGTGGTGGAGGAGGAAGATGGCATCACCCTGTCCTCTCGTCCCCGGGGTGGGGAACTTCTGGCCACTGTTCAGGAGGCCCTCACAGAAAAGCAAACAATCTCCTGTGTCCTGGACTTTCATCACATCCTTGCCCTTAACCTGTCTGTTCCTGGGGCCATTGGCATGCCCAGCACCGTAGATCTCTGTATTTTATCTCTAGACAGTGGCTGGGATACAAAACTCCACGTTTTAAAGGGCCTGGCAAGGGGCAGACCGAATCCCCTCCCCTAGAGGAGAGCCTCGAGGCCCACCCAGCACCATCCTGTCCCAGAAAAGCAGTTGCACAGTGCGCTCGGAGGCTGGAGTTTATTGTGATGCACAGCGGAAAGCTGCAACCAGGTTATCTGCCATCTGCATGCGACTCAGTCTCCTACTTTGTTCTGTCCCAGAAAAGCAGTCACACAGAGGCTTGAGTCTGTTGTGGCAGAGAGCAAAAAGCAGCGACCAGGTTATCTGCAGTCGGTCCGTGTGCTGCTCTCTGCTCAGTTCTGTCCCAGAAAAGCAGCTGCTCAGCATGCACATGGGGGTTTAAGTCTGTTGTGCCTCACAGCAAAAAGCTGGTACAATGTTCTCTGCCTCTGCATGCACCTCTGTCCCTGTTGTTGAGTGCCACTTAACGGCTCCCAGCTGACCTTTTGTCCTTGGAGAGGCAAAATGCGCTCTTCCAAATGTATTCCAGGAAGGGGAGTGATCTCTCCCAGTGCAACCCAGGGGATCTTTTCAGTGCTGCTTATTGTGCGATCCCTACCTGCTGTACTTTCTCTTGCTCTCTCCCTTGCCCTGACTTTGCACTGAGAAAAGGGTTCCCTTCCCTTTGAGGTCCCGTGGCTTGCCTCTCCCCCAGTTCATGGCTCCAAACCTCACATCTGCCATGTTCTCTCCCTCCAACTGTGCGGATTGTTTTCTTAATCTTCAAATCGTATTCCTAATTGTTCAAAATAGTTGGATGTTGATCTAGCTGTGTTTGAGGGATGAAGCCCAGCCCAGGGTCTCACTACTATTCTGCCATTTTAACTCCAGAAGCCTATGTGTCAGTTTCTGTGCCCATATCATACTGTTTTGATTACTACGGCTTTGTAGTATAACTTGAAATCTGGAATTGTGGTACCTCCGTTTTTGTTTTTCTTTTTCACGATTGCTTTAGCTATTTGGGGTCTTTTGTGGTTCCATAAAAATTTGAAGATTGTTCTAGTTCTGTGGAAAATGTATTTTGATAGGCATTGCTTTAAATCTGTAGATTGCTTTAGGTAGTACGTACATGAGCATGGAATATCTTTCCTTTAGTTTGTGTCATCTTCAACTTCTTTCATCAGTGTATTATAGTTTTCAGAGTGCAGGTCTTTCACCTCCTTGGTTCAGTTTATTCCTGCATCTTTTTTTAAAGATTTATTTACTTATTTGTCAGAGAGAGAGAGAGAGCACAAGCAGGGGGAAAAGCAGGCAGAGGGAGAAGCAGGCTCCCTGCTGAGCAAGGAGCCTGATATGGGACTCGATCCCAGGACCCTGGGATCATGACCTGAGCTGAAGGCATACGCTTAACCAACTGAGCCACCCAGGCATCCCTATTCCTGCATATTTTAAAATTATTTTTGGTGCAGTTATAATTGGGATTATTCCTTAATGTCTCTGCTGCTTTATTACTAGTGTCTAGAAATGCAGTAGATATCTATACATTGATTTTGTATCCTTTGACCTCACTGAATTCATCTATAAGTTCTAGTAGTTCTCTGGTGGAGACTTCAGGGTTTTTTACATACAGTATCATGTCGTTTGCAAATAGTGAAAGTTTCACCTCTTCCTTACTCATTTGGATGCCTCTTATTTCTTTTTCTTGTATGATTTCTGTGGCTAGGATGTCCAGACTATGTTGAACAAAAGTGGTAAGAGTGGACATCTGTATTTTGTTCCTAATGTTAGTGGAAAAGCTCTCAGTATTTCCCTGCTGAGTATGATCTTAGCTGTGGGTTTTTCATATATGGCCTTTATTATGTTGGGGTATGTTCCCTTTAAACCTACTTTGTTGAGAGTTTTTATCACAAATGGATGTTGTATTTTGTCAAATGTTTTTTCTACATTTATTGAGATGATCATATGCTTTTTATCCTTCCACTTGTTGATGTAATGTATCACACTGATTATTTTGTGAATATTGAACCACCCTTGCCTCCCAGGAATAAGTCCCACTTGCTCGTAGTGAATGACTTTTTAAATGTATTGTTGGATTCAGTTTGCTAATATTTTGTTGAGGATTTTTGCATCTGTGTTCATCAGAGATATTGGTTTGTAGTTCTCTTTTTTTGTAGTGTCTTTATTTGTTTTTGGTATCAGGGTAATGCTGGCCTTATAGAATGAATTTGGAAGTTTTCCTTGCTCTTTTATTTTTTTGGAATAGTTTGAAAAGAATAGGTATTATCCCTTCTTTAAACATTTGGTAGAATTCCCCTTGAAGCTGTCTGGTGCTGGACTTTTGTTCAGAGTTTTTTGATTATTGATTCTATTTCATTGCTGATAATTGGTCTGTTCAAATTTTCTATTTCTTCCTGGTTCAGTTTTGGGTGGTTGTATGTTTCTAGGAATTTATCCATTTCTTCTAGGTTGCCCATTTGTTGGCATATAACTTTTCATAATATTCTCTTACAGGTCCTCTTTCATTTCTGATTTTGAGTTCTCTCTCTCTTTTTTTTTGCTTGTTGAGTCTGGCTAAAGGTTTTTCAATTTTGTTGACCATTTCAAAGAACCAGCTTCTCGTTTCATTGATGTGTTCTGTTTTTGTTTTTTTTTTAGTTTCTATTTAACTTATTTCTACTCTAATCTTTATTATTTCCTTTCTTCTACTGATTTTTTTACTTTGTTCCTCTTTTTCTGGCTCTGGTAGGTGTAAGGTTGGGTTGTTTATTGGAGATTTTTCTTCCTTCTTGAGGTAGGCTTGTATTGCTATAAACTTATAACAGCTTTTCTCTATTCCAATGGTTTTCGACTGTTGTATATTCATTTTCATTTGTCTCCATGTGTTTTTTGACTTCCTCTTTGATTTCTTGGTTGACCCATTCATTGTTGAGTAGCATGTTATTTAACCTCGATGTACTTTTGTTCTTTCCAGATTTTTTCTTGTGGTTAATTTCTAGTTTCATAGTGTTGTGGTCTGAAAAGATGCATGATATGACTTTAGTCTTTTTGAATTTGTTCATACTTGATTTGTCACCTAACATGGTATCTATTCTGGAGAACATTTCATGTGCACTTGAAAAGAATGTATATTCTGCTGTTTTGGATAGCATGTTCTGAATATATCTGTTATATCCATTTGGTCCAATGTGTCTTTCAAAGCCACTTGTTGATTTTCTGTTTGGATGATCTATTGAGATAAGTGGGGTGTCGATGTCCCCTCCTATTATTGTATAACCATCAATTACTTCCTTATGTTTGTTAATAGGTACTTTACATATTTGAGTGCTCCCTTGTTAGGTGCATAAATATTTACAATTGTTATATCTTCTTGTTCCCTTTATGATTATGTAGTGTTCTTCATCTCTTGTTACAGTCTTTGTTTTGAAGTCTATTTTGTTTGAAGCCTATTAAGTATCACTGCCCTGGGTTTCTTTTCATCTTCATTTCTATGATAAATGTTTTTCCATCCCTTCACTTTTTTGTTTGTTTGTTTATTTTTAAAGTAGGCTCCATGCCCAGCATGGAGCCCAGTGCAGGGCTTGAACTCATGACCCTGAGATCAAGATCTGAGCTGAGATCAAGAGTCGGATGCTTAACCAACTGAGCACCCAGGCACCTCCATCCTTTCACTTTCAGTCTGCATGTGTCTTTAGGTCTGAAATGAATCTCCTATAGGCAGCGTATAGGTCTTGCTTTTTTATTCATTCTGTCACCTTATGTCTTTTGATCAGAAAGTTTAGTCTATATCGAAAGTAATTATCAATAGATATGTACTTATTGCCATTTTGTTGTTTTATGGTTATTTTTTAAAAAATATTTTTAAAATTTATTTGACAGAGAGAGAGAGAGAGCAATAGAGGGAACACAAGCAGGGGGAGTGGGGGAGGGAGAAGCAGGCTTCCTTTGGAGCAGGGAGCCTGATGTGGGGCTCGATCCCAGGACCCTGGGATCATGACCTGAGCCAAAGGCAGCTGCTTAATGACTGAGCCACCCAGGCACCCCAGTTTTATGGTTATTTTTATAGTTCTTTTCTTTTCCTTTTCTCTCTTGTTTTCTTCTTTCATGGTTTGATGGCTTTCTTTAGTGCTTGAATTCCTTTTCTTTATTTTTTGCATATCTATTATAGGTTTTTGATTTGTGGTTACCATTAGGTTTATATATAACATCTTGTGTGTATAACAGTTTATATTAAGTTGATATTGGCTTAAGTTTGAACCCATTCTGAAAGCACTAAATTTTTACTCTTCTCCCAACCCCTACATTTCAGATATATAGTGTCATTGTTTATTTTTATTTTTTTTCCATTGAGGCATTTTATTTGCACGTATATACTACATCCCTAGAAAAAGAATCCCAGGATTTTCCCTCCTTTGTGCTTTCGTCTTGCTTCTTCATGGTCCATGATGCCAGCTGAGGTTGTCAGTGCAGTGAAACCAAACTGGCAGGATGGGAGCAGGTTATTCTGCTGTTTTTCTAGATCTTTCAGTTGTACATCAAATCTGGGGCTGATCATTCCACACTTGTTTAACCTGTCTGTGAGGTTCACAACAATTTTCCCCACTCTGTGATCATCAGTGCTTTCAAATTCACCAATGTAACCATGCTTCATCATCACAGTGAGAAACCAGATGATGACTTTGGAGCATGGCCTAATAAGAACCTGGCACTGGCCTCTGTTTTCAGCATTGTTAATGCTCTTGAGAGCATCTTCCAGGACATTCATGTGCACCATTATGGCGGCATGGAAAGATGGTGGAAAGAGGACAGGAGGGGTGAGTGCACAGTTATGGGAAGCAGGTGGCCTATCGCTATAGTGTCATTGTTAAAATCCTTTTATGACTCTCTCCACCAATTTTTACAGATATACTTAATTTTACTGCTTTTGTGCCTTCTGCTTTTCTTACTTCTGTTTATGGTCTTTTCTTTCCACTTAATCCCCTTTAACATTTCTTGTAAGACTTGGTTTAGTGGTGGTGAATTTCTTTAACTTTCGTTCATCTGGAAACTCTATCTCTCCTTCTATTCTGAGTGATAGCCTTGCAGGGTAGAGTACTCTTGGTCGCATATTTTTGTTTGTTTGTTTGTTTCAGCACTTTGAATATATCATGTTACTTCCTTCTGGCCTGCAAAATTTCTGCTGAAAAATGAGCTGGTAGACTTAAGTGGTTTCCTTTGTATGTAATGTTTCCTCTTGTTGCTTTTAAAATTCCCTCTTAATAATTACTTATTGCCACTTTTGTTACCCTGTGTCTTAGTGTGGGCCTCCTTGGGTTGATTTTGTTGGGGGCTTTCTGTGCGTGCTGGATCTGGATATTTGTTTCCTTCTCCAGATTTGTGTTTCCTTCTTTCTTTTTTCTCCTTCTGTGATCCTTATAATGCAAACATTGTTACACTTGATGGTGTCACTGGTTCCCTTATTCTATGCTCATTTTGGGGGGGGCACCTGGGTGGCCCAGTTGATTAAGTGTCTGACTTCAGCTCAAGTCATGATCTCAGGGTCCTGGGATCAAGCTCTGTGTTGGACTCCCCACTCAGCAGGAAGTCTGTTTCTCCCTCTCCCTCTGCCCCTTCTCCTCCCCCTGCTTGTGCTCCCTCTGTCTCTCTCTCAAGTAAATAAATAAAATCTTTAAAAAAAATCTATTCTCATTTTTTTATTATTTTTCTTTCTCCTATTCCATTTGATTTTCATTATTCTGTCTCCCAGCTCACTGATCTATTCTTGTACTTCCTCTAGTCTACAATTTATTCCCTCTAGTGTATTTTTAAATTCATTTATTGTGTTCTTCATCTCTGATTCATGCTTTTTTATGTTTTCTCTTTGTTGAAGTTCTCGGGATTCTCTCTTTTCTCAAGTCCAGTGCGTATCTTTGTGACCAATACTTTAAATTCTTTATCAGGCATGTTACTTATCTCTTTCATTTGGCTGTCTTGCTTTTATTTGTGTTTGGGGCATATTCCTCTGTCTCCTCATTTTGCCAGGCTCTCTGTGTCTGTTTCTATGTGTTAGGAAAGCCAGCTACATCTCCTGCTATTCAAGTAGTGGCCTTATGAAGAGGAGGACCTGTAGTGCCCTATAGTGCAATGTCCCCTGTTCACCAGAACCAGGTGCTTCAGGGGTATCTTCTAAGTGTGCAGTGTACTTCCTGTTGTGGTTGAGCTCTGTTTGCCTTCAGTACCATCATCTGCAATGGCCTTGTTTGCTTGTTGTGGGCAAGGTTTAGTCCCTGTGCTGTAAGGGGCCAGTCTGTGGTCACCTCGGGCTTGAGTTGGGTCAGACCAGATGCCTACACTTAGCTTGTTTGTTAGAACTACAGTTGTAGTGAACTGCAGGACACTCTGCCTGCATTGTCCCTTGGAAGGCTTTGTTGGTGTGCAGGGCCTACAGTAAGACCAGATGTTTGCCCCAGTTTCTCTGTTGTAGGTTGCAGTGACCCTGAACTACTGGGTGCTCTCTGTGTGCTGCATCCTGTGAGGTTTTTGTTGGTGGTTGGGGCCAGTAGTCAGATTATATGTCTGCCCCCAGCATTGGGCCACAGTTGAACTGGTGTGTGTGTGTGAACTCCTCCCAGAGCAGGAGTTACTTTGGAGTGGTGCTGGCCACTAGGCTGCTTGCACAATGCCATGTTTTTGGCACCTCCTTGGATAGACTCCTCTCTAGTGGGGAGTGTTAAAGGGCATGGATCTGCAGGAGAAAGTGGGGGTGTGGTGCACTGTTAGCAAGCTGGTGGAAAGTGTTTGGGCTGCTTTCCACAAGTGTCAGTGAATGTAGACTGGTGGGCAGGAGAAAGAAATGGTACCAGCTAGCTCCTTTGTTCTTAGATGAGCTTCACAAAGGAACTTGCCCTCCCTGTGCAGGCTCTGAGACCAGCAAAGAATTCTTCCGGGATACCCCAGGTGCCTCAGAAACTTCTGCTTCTATGTTATAACTTGCAGGGTTTTTGTCATGCTGTCTTTTTAATGCCAAGGACACAGTTTTCTATAGCCCTTTGGCTCTTGAAGAGCCAAGCCTGCTTATTTTTAATGTTCCTGGTGTTTAGCCCCACTGATTGTAAAAACTTGCAAAGTTAAGCCCCTCTAGTTTCAGAGTCAAATGTTATGGGGATTCATCTTCCCAGTGCAGGTCCCCCATGCCTGGGGTGACTGATATGGGATTTGCTCTTCCTCTTCTTCATGCCTGCAATGTCCCTCCCTCCTGCAGTCAGTCTTGTGGGTCAGTTTGGTTCCTGAGTGTGTCTCCAGCCTTCCTACCATTTTTTGATGTGGCCTCCTCTCTACAATTAACTGTGGAAAGCCTGATCTGCCAATCTTCCCATCATTTTCTGGGTTAGTTACACTGATGTGGGTGTTATCTAGGTGTGTCTGTGGGACAAGATGAGACTAGGATCCTCCCACTCCACTATCTCCCCCAGCATTTGACATTTTAAGTATTATCTGCCATAGTGTGGACCTCCTTGGGTTCATCTTGTTTGGGACTCTCTGTGTTTCTTGGATTTGGATGTCTATTTCCATCTTCAGGTTAGGAAAGTTTTCTGTTATTATTTCCTCTAATAACTTTTTTTATACTTTTCTCTGTGTCTCATTCACCTGGGACTCCTATAATGTTTGTTCACTTCATGTTGTCCAAGAGATCTCTTAATCTATCCTCAGTTTTTTTTTTAAGTTCTGTTCTCTTTTTACTGTTCAGCTTTTGTGCTTTCCATTACCATTTCATCTAGTTCACTGATACATTCTTCTGCATTTTCTAATTTACTCTCAAGTCCCTCTAGTGTGTTTTTCATTTCAGTTATGGTAACTGATTGGTTCTTTTTAATATTTTCTATCTCTATATTGACAGACTACTGAGTTCCCTCTTTGCTCCAGTCCAGTGAATATGTTTACAATCATTACTTTAAATTCTTTACTAGGCATCTTGCTTATCTTTGTTTCAATTAGTTTTTTTTCTGAAGTTTTTTCCTGTTCTTTCTTTTGAAACATATTTTTCTCTCTCCCCATTTTGCTTGACTTTCTGTGTTTATATTTATGGATTAGGCAGAAAGACTACTTCTCCTAACCTTGAAGGAGTGTTTTTGTGTATGGTGTCCTCTATGTAGACTGTGTGTCCTTGGTGACTATTGGTGGCTGGCTGGAGCTGTGGCAGTATATGCTAGTTACTGTTTGAAACTGTGGCTTTTTATGGAATGAATAAATAAATAAGCCCAAAAAGAATTTTAAGAAGACAAGACAAATTTTAAAAACTTAAAAAAATAAAAATGAAGATAATTTTTACATAAAATTTACACATGTAGCTTATATTCTGTGCCCCAGCACCACAGAGGCTGGTGTGGTCTTTTAGACTCTGGGTTCACTGAGGTTGTGAGCTCACTGTGAGCCAGATCCTGTTCTGGTCTGGGCTTTTAAGGTGGAAGGAGAGAGAGCATTCCCACATCTCCTTGGCCTTTTTAAACCCTGGATTTTTTTTTTTTTTTTCTGTGCCCCAGTGCAATTGGGACTGGTGTGGTCTTGTGGATCCTGGGCTTGCTGAGGTCACAAGCTTGCTGTGACAAATGGATCTGCCCATTATCATGTCCAAATACTGCTCTAGTCTAGGCTTTGTTGTCTCTCTTATATACTAGTTCCTCTTTTAAACTGCAGGATTTTTTGTTTGTTTGTTTGTGCCCAAGGACAGAGGAATCTGTTCCCTTCCCAGTTCCTCAGTACTATCCCTTCCCACTGCCATTCGCAGTATCCTGGGGGTGGGGGTTACCTTTGTTACCACATCTCTGTTTCTCTTGCTGTTCTCCCATTCATCTATCTTTGGTTTTCAGAAGCTGTTCAGTCAGCCTTCAGTTTTTCTTCAGGAGGAATTTTTCTATTAGTAGGTATAATTTGGTGTGTTCTGTGGAGGAAGTGAGTTCAGGGTCTTCCTGTATCACCATCATGGACTGGAATGTCTTTTTTTTTTTTTTAATATTTTTTATTTATTTATTTGAGAGAGAGAGAGCATGAGAGGGAGGGAGGGTCAGAGGGAGACAGCAGACTCCCTGCTGAGCAGGGAGCCCGATGCAGGACTCCATCCTGGGACTCTAGGATCATGACCTGAGCTGAAGGCAGTCGCTTAACCAACTCTGCCACCCTGGTGCCTGGACTGGAATGTCTTAATTGTGTTTTATCCCCTTTTCTTGATTAAGTTAGTTAGTGGTTTGTATATTTTATTGGGAATTGATATCCTACCAGTATTGAATCTTTCCATCTGTGAACGTGTAATATTTGCCATGCATTTAGATCTTTAATTTCACTTAGAAATATTTTGTTGTTTTCAGTGCACAAGTGTTAATGTTTTTTTCTGCTAAGTTTATTATTTTGTTATGCTTCTTCTGTTAAATTTACTACATTTCTTCTGTTAAATTTATTCCTCAGGATTTTGTTATTTTGGTGCTATTTCAAAATATACTTGTTTTCTTTGCTATTATATAGAAATACAAAAGATTTTTTTTGTATTTTGTTCTTGTATCCTGATATTTCATTGAGCTTGTTTATTAGTTCTAGTAATTTCTTTTTGTGTGTGTGGATTTCTTTAGACTTTCTATATATATGGGAGTGTAATGCCTGTATATAAAGACCAGTTTTACCCCTTTCTTTCAAATGTGGGTACTTTTTCTTTTTCTTGTCTGACTGCATTGGATATAACCTACAGTACAATGCTGATTAAAAGTAGTGAGAGTGAATACTTGCCTTACCGATCTTAGGGGAAAAGTATTTATTCAATCTTTCACCATTGAGTGTGATATTAGGTAAGTTCCTTCCTATTCCTAGTCTGTTCAGAGTTTTTATTAAGAATGAATTTTAGATTTTGTCAAATATGTTTTCTGTATCTCTTGAAATGATCACGTGATTTTTGTTCTTTTTTGGACATTTTTATATTAATATTGATTAATTAATTGATTAATATTGATTTTCAGATGGAAAAATCCCACTTTGTCATTGCATATGGTGCTCTTTATATGTTGCTGGATTTGGCTTACTCATATTTTGTTGAGGATTTTTCCCTCTATTCATTTTCTCATCTTGCAATATCTGTCTGGCTTTGGTATGAACATAATTTTGACCTCATAGAATATCTTGGGGAGTGTTCCTTTGTCTTCCTCCTCACCCTCCTTTTTTTTTCCCTGAGAGAGTTTGCGAAGGATTTTATAATTTCTTCTTTAAGTGTTTGGTAGAATTCACCAGTGAAATAGTCTGGGCCTGAGTTTTTCTTTTTAGGCAGTTTTAGTTACTAATTCAATTTCTTTACTTATTATAGGTCTTTTCAGATATTCTTTCTTCTTGAGTCAGTTTTGGTAATTTGTGTCTTTCTAGGAATTTTTCCATTTCACCTAAATTGTCTAATTTGTTAGCATAAAATTATTTATAGTTGTAGTAGTTTATATGCCTTATATGGCAATGAGCTTGGAGATAACAGTGAATTTTAGGATTTTGAGATGGGGAGATCATCCCAGATTATCTGAGTTGGGCCCTAAATGTAATCACAAATGCCTTTATAAGAGAGAGGTAGAGGGGTGCCTGCATGGCTCAGTCGGTTAAGCTCTGCCTTAGGCTCAGGTCATGATCTTGGGTCCTGGTATCAAGTCCCAAGTTGGGCTTCCTGCTCAGCAGGGAGCCTGTTTCTCCCTCTGCCCTTCCCTCTGCTCATGCTTTCTCTTTCTCTCTCTCAAATAAATAAATAAAATCTTTTTTAAAAAAAAGAGCGGTAGAGGTATGCTGTTGAGGACGTATCTAGTAATGGAATTTCTGGGTCATAATTATATATATGCTCAAATTCAGTACATAATACTAAACAGTTTTTCAAAGAAGATAGACCAATTTATATTCTTACTGGCAGTGTATTAGAATTCTGGTTACTCCACATCCTTGCCACTTGATATTGTCAGTGTCTTTATTTTTAACTATCCGAGAAATATGTTAGTGTTATCTCTTTGTGGTGTTAACTTTTTTCCCCTGATGACTAATGAGGGTGAGTTCCCTTCCAAATGCTTACTAGCCATCACATAAAGTCTTTTGTGAAATGCCTATTGAAGTCTCTTTTTCATTTTTCTTTTGGACTGTTGGTCTTTTTCTTATTAATTTATATAAGTTTGTGTATATATTCTAGTTATAGGCTCTTTGTCACTTGTACCATACATGTTGTAAATATTTTCTTCCAAATATGTATGACATCTTTTGATAAGCAGAAGTTATTAAATTTAATGGAGTTTACTGTATCAAACTTTCTTATTTATGGTTATTGCTCTTTGTGTTCTGTTTTGGAAATCTTCTACTCCAACCTCATGGAAATAGTCTCGTGTATTATCTTGTTACTGTTTTTCCTTTGACACCGAGATCAACAATTCACCTATAACTGATTTTTGTGTATATGGTGTGAGTTATAAGTCAGATTTTCTTTTCTTTTTTTCTCTCTCACCTTCTTCCTTTTATTCTTTTTTTTTTCCGGCATGGTGATTTCTACTTGACCTACCTTAGAGTGTTTTTTCTCTACTATTCTGCAGTACCAACTTTGTCACAAGTGAAGTTCCTGTGTCAGGGTCTATTTCTAGACTCTAATCAGTTTCTTTGGTGCATTTATCTATGCTTTTGCTAATGTGTTCAAATATTAAGAAATAATGTCCTTATTTCTTTAATTTGAACCCACACAGTTCAAATTCTTGTTATTTGATGGCCATCTGTGTGTGTGTGTGTGTGTGTGTGTATATATCGTGAGGCAATAATATTTACCTATATAAATATATAAGTATAATATGAACATGCGTATTATAGTATTTATATATTTATATGTAAGTATACATACTTATTATACCTAAGTATATGTATCTCAGTATAATATATGTATATTATATAAATATAATAATGTAATAAAACTATGCCTTGCTTCTTTATGCTTTTACACTTATTCTAAGCTTCTCTCCCTCTAGTTCTTAATTTTTTTCCTCTTCAAACTCACTTGAAGTAATCATCACCTCCTTCCCTAACACTTTCTCCCCACTCCCCTTATTTGCCACGTGTTTATATGAGATACTTCGTAGGCATCCTGGATGGGTCTTGGTACTGGAATATCATCTCTTGCTTCTCTTTTGCTCCAGGGTTGTGGCCATTAGTATTTGCTAAAAAGTGGACAATCAAATGAGGAACTGGGGCGCCTGGGTGGCTCAGTCGTTAAGCGTCTGCCTTCGGCTCAGGTCATGATCCCAGGGTCCTGGGATCGAGCCCCGCATCGGGCTCCCTGCTCTGCGGGAAGCCTGCTTCTCCCTCTCCCACTCCCCCTGCTTGTGTTCCCTCTCTCGCTGTGTCTCTCTCTGTCAAATAAATAAAATCTTAAAAAAAAAAAAAATGAGGAACTAAGTATCGATTTTATCTAAGGCTTTCTGGTAATGAGTCTAAACTGGGAACTATTCTGGAACCGCCTCCTCCATCTCAAATTGAAGGCAGCATGTATGAAATGGAGAAGGTAGCCTGCTTCATTCTAAGCAGACTGTGCCTAGGTGGGAATATGCATGGAAACTGGCAGCTTAAAGCCTCCAGAAAGGCATACTTAGGAAAGTGAGACAAATTATAGGCATTTAGCTGTGACTCTGTAGAAGTAGTCTCCAAATTGTATTGACTGCACAGTATCAATAAAAAACATATGAACATCTACCACCAATGTTTGTGTATTTATTTATACATTACATAAGCGTACTGTAATTTACTGTATAAATTCTACAATATACAAAAAGTTAAAAATGATAAGCAGTATTTTGAAAAATAATTTCCATGTTGTTTCTTAGTGGTACAGAGCTCAATAAGCACTACTGTTTTTGAAAAGCATGATTTAATATTTGTGATGTAGTAATTTGAAGGTCTCATTCTAAGGCAAATTTATTATTTCAGTATATGGTTTTTAATGCTATTGTATTTGAAAAAGATACTTTCAAAGATTTGAAATTTCAAATGGAAGAGGTGCATCTTGGTTGTGCTTAGTAAAATCACATTTCTCATTTTTCATTTTTATTCTCCTTTTCAAAGTTTTTAGTCCAGGTTTTATCAGTAAAATGTCGTCTTTTCTGAGTAATTAGTTCTGGCAAACTAATTGGAAGGCGTTGCATTTTTTATATTTGAAAGGAAAAATGGTCTCCTAACCTGCTGAAACCCTTCTTTTGTGAGATTTTTAAACAGATGAGGAAATGGTTTCTAAGTTGTTGAAGTGTGATACCACGAGCTTGTAGGGTGATCATAGCACATTTGCACGCACAGAATATAACACTGGATGAAAATATTTCCAATACTTTTCAAAATGTTCTTAACACGAGTTCATTTCAAAAAGAGTTATTTTCGGGGTGCCTGGGTGGCTCGGTTGAGCGACTGCCTTCGGCTCAGGTCATGATCCCGGGGTCCTGGGATCAAGCCCCGTGTCCGGCTCCCCGCTCGGCGGGAAGCCTGCTTCTCCCTCTCCCACTCCCCCTGCTCGTGTTCCCTCTCTCGCTGTGTCTCTCTCTGTCAAATAAATAAATAAAATCTTTAAAAAAAAAAAGTTATTTTCACACTTATTAAAATGTCACTCCCTTACTCTGAAAAGACAGATTAAGAAATATCCATTTAAAAATATTTGCTAGTTTACATACTGTTGATAGTTATTTGTCACCCCAGAAAAGGTTAGCAAATTTGGAACATTTGTCTTTTTCTAAGACCAAAGTACATGGTATATCTTTATGTTTGCCAACTTTTGAAAAATATTTTGCCGTGAAATTTTTTATGCTCAGTCCTCATCTGTTTGTAAAGCACACTGAATATGCTACTTAAGGTAAGTACTTAGTTAAGTGGTCAATCCACGTAACAAATGCAATACCCTGAGCTCATGAAGGCAGTAGTACGACCTCTCTGAGTATAAAACTCACACTTTTCCTCAGAATATTTGTCTACTGCTTATAGTTAGTTGTATGTGCTTACTCTCTTATCTGTTAAAGAAAATTGTTAGATTCTAATATTTTCTTCCACTACTTTAGGGGATAATCCCTGGGCCTTGCTATGAGTGTCCTTGTTTCCTGGGGACAGAACCACAGAGGGTAAAAAAGAGTCATTGCTCCCGAGTTAGGCAGGGGAAAGAGGATTTAAAAAATATTTTTTGGAGTTAATAATTCCAGGTACTTGTAGTTTACAGAATGAATGGGAAGATCTGACCCATCAAATAAGTTATTCTTTTTTCCCATGTAGGAAATCTGGGTTGGATAAAGAAAAAGTAAAGATAAAAGTCTCTTTTTTCAGCCATTGTTCTTCTCATAGAGAAACTGTAATTGTTTTTTTTGTTTTTGTTCTTGTTTTTCCCACCTCTCTGTCTTCAACACCAGACTGAATTTCCTAAGGACAAGAACACTGCAAGCTGCAAGCAGCATAGTGCCAGGCATATAGTTGTGCTAACACATAGTACATATTAATGTAAAGACACTGAGGTTTCTGTTAGGGCTGAGAAGTAGGATTATACTGGAAAAGCTAAGCGTGTAGGCTAGTGGGTTTCCAAATAAAACCGTAATGGGGGAGAGTAGGTCAAAAAGGTCATTGGGGAAGAAGTGCAGAACAGTGTAAGTGAATATATAGACTTTTAAAAGATGTGCCATGAGGGACTTTTACTCAGAGTGGGGCCAAAAGTGACATAGTAGAATTAACTGAAATAAAAATTCTCTTGAGGTTCAGGAGAAATTCTAGGTGGTATGAGGAGGCCTTATGAGACTAGTCTTTAGAACTTTTGTTCAAGATTCTAATAGAATTTAGGCAAAGAGTTGTTTTGCTCATGTTGCTGCCACTGAAGAGAGCTCGGCTCAAATAAGGAAAGTAAAAAGGTAGTGATCTGAGGGGGGAGAAGCAGTATTTTTGCCACATAGTTAAGGATAAATTGAGCATGAGTGTTCTAAAGGATTTCCCCCCCAATTATCTTGTATTTATTAAAATGCACATTCAAAGTAGACTTCCATTAGTAAGGTTATCATAACATTAGGAAGCATGAGGGTCCACATTGAATACACATATAATGTACCACAGTTTGGTGTTTTTGTGACAATATAGTTAATTGTCACTCAGTTACCTTAAACTACAAATTATACAAATATATAAAAATTATACATATAAAACCCATTAAGCCAATCAGATGCAGCAATAGCAAAATGACCCAACATATGTACAACAAATTTTTTTAGTACAACTCAAGTGTTTGTTATATACTTTGAAGCAAAAATTTCAACATAACTCAGGATTTATTACATACATCAAATATTGAACAGTTGATTCTTGAAAAGACACAAAACAACAGATTCCTGGGAAGTTAATGTTTATAAGTAAGGCCATGTTGATTCAAGTTAGCAAAGGTTGGGGATAAATATAATTCTTTTCAAGTTTTGTAATCGGTTTTCCCTATTCCCCTCACATTTCCCCTCCATTCATCTTCCTCTGTTTCTCTTTAAAATCTATACGAAAATGTCTTGTAATTTTTAGAAGTTAACCATCATGTGTAGTGACCAGAGCCCTTAGGAACAAAGTTAAATACCAACCCACAAATATCTGTTAGTGAAGTTACTCTGGAGGAAATGACACAAGTCAAAACCAAAAGCCATTTGTCCATTGCTCCATTCCCGTTTACTTGCTGTTCCAAATTATTAAATTGCAGTTCCTTCTGTGGCTGATTAACTGAATGAATACTGGAATAACTTGCAAGCAGGATCACTGCCATCTGTGAGATACAGTTCTTGGTCCATATCAGATTAAGACTAAAATGTGGTAATGATGGTCATTTTTAGTTAGCAAGCAGAGCTCATTATTCATGGTACTATGCCCTTCTCTCCTCTCTCATGATTCCCTGAATGATTTTATATTTGTTTACATTTTGCTTCTCTGCTAACTTACTGGTAACCTTATTGAGGGTAGGGATGAGATTTCTACTCATATTAATATTCCACTGCCTAGAATAATACCTTTTACTTAATAGATTCTCATAAGATATTTGTTGAAATGAACTTTTATCTATTTCTTCTTTGCCTTCTAAAGTCTAATGTTAATTTATTTACATTGTAGATGCTGAGAAAAACTCTTAAAGGGTCTGAAAGTAAAGAACTGGAAATAACACCTGAAGTGCCAACTTTGATACCATTTGGGGACGTGGTATGTGAGACTCATCCTCCACAAACCTGTACAGATTATTTCTTAATTTATGTGAAGACTAGTTAATATTTATTATTTGATAATCAAAAAGTACATATAGAAAATGGTTCTCTCTGATAACATTTGTGAATTGTTCATTTTTTCATCAAGTCAGAAGAGCATTCTGTAATCACTGAAATTATGGAAAGCATCTTGATTCATAGGAAAAAAAAAAAATGTTCCCTATATAGGGATTCCCAGACTCTAGTTACATCAGAATCATCTGGTATACTTTTTAAAAACACTGATTCTTGGCCCCCACCTAAGATCTGCTAACTTAGAATCTGGGAATGGGGCCTAAGATTCAGTATTTTTATTGTGCTGGGCAGGTGATTGTATTTATTGTCAGATTTAGGAGTCTTTGAGCTATGATTGGAAAATTGACCCCACACCTTTCCCTCAAGTCCCAGGAACAAAAGCAAACATACTCATGAATCATACATACACACAAACACACAGGTAGGACCAAATATCTGGGCTGAGAACCAGAAAAAAAATCTGTTTTTTTTCTTTGGGTGCTATAGAATATAGGACATGAGGATCTATGTACATTCAGAACTATCAAATATTGTGACATTCTTTTACAGTTATCTCTCTTCCTGAACATCATTAGAATAGTTAATGGGTATGAAGTGAGAGAGTTTCTCTTGGCCTTCTTCTCTAGATCCTATCATATACTATACATTTTCTTGATTAAAAAATATATGATTTATTTAACACCATGATTTTTGGGGGGGAAAAGTAAAACTGTATTAATGTATACATTTTGTTTTTACAAAATGAGCACAGCGTGCATTTATCCACATAACTTTATAGCGCTTTCGTATATCACAGTCAAAGTCACTGTTCAAATCTACTTAGAAAAAGATTACTTGAAATCACTTTTGGCTGTAAGGTATCATGCATGCCATTATGTTGACGTACTGATTTCCGTAACCCATACTCTTGAGTATGACATCTGCAGTCCTTCAGAATTGATACTTTGATTTCATTCACACTTCCTAACTTCGTAGTTTGTATTTTCCTTAGTTGAATTACATATTGCTAGATATTAATAACCTTCTTTTAAAAGTCCGCTGGAAGTTTTTGACAGATGTTTGGCATGTGATAGCTCCTCTCGGTGTATGATTTGTCACGTGACTTTCTCTCTGAAAGTTCTTTGATTTATTCTGAGGTATTTGGCAAGGCTTGTCCAAGTGTCTGCAATGAGAGCTACATCACAACCCACTATTCCTCTTTCTGATAGAGCCCTTTTTTGGAAAAAATGTGTAAAAGCCTGTCTTAAAATTGGGTGCCTAAAGTGCTTTTGCGAACACCCTTCTAGTTGCTTTCCTGTTTTACATGCATGTTGGGGGGTTGGTGAAGATGTTGACATGTTTATAGCATTGGGCCACAGATGGGTCTCAGAATTTGTGGCAATATTTGTTATCCATAGCCTGTGAATGGTCATCATTATGTTTTTAAGTGTTAAATACTTTTCTACATTTGAAAAACCATGAGAGACTCTTAACTCTAGGAAACAAACTGAGGGTTGCTGGAGGGGAGGTGGGTGGGGAGATGGGGTAACTGGGTGATGGACATTAAGGAGGGCATGTGATGTGATGAGCACTGGTGTATATGCAACTGATGAATCACTGACCTCTACCTCTGAAACTAATGATGTACTTATTATATGTTGGCTAATTGAATTTAAATAAAAATATATTTGAATAGAAATTTTTCTTTTTTCTTTTATATGGATCTATGATATAAAAGTATAAAGAGCTATCGAAAGATAAGGAAAGTTAGGGTAGTTGCCCATGGCTTCATGTTCAATACTTGGCAGGCAGGCAATGATTTATGACAGAATGTTAATGTATAGCGTTATGCAATCCAACATTGTAGTTATACTGCCCTGTTTTACCCTCCTCATATATAACTCTGATTTTAAGAAATAAAAATGATTCATGGAATCACCTATGGCGGTACCATTTAAAATCCTGCCTAGATCATGTAATATGCCTTACACCCCTTTGCATTTGAAAACTTAGAACCTTTCCTTTAACATAACATTTCATATCAAAGTTTCCTTAAGAAGTAGACCACAGTACTTTCTTCTTTGGATTTCATCATTCACATGACATAGTCTTTTACTTAAATCCTGGATGCTAATTTCTTTTTCTGTATTATTTTAAAACCAAATCTTTAAAATTATTTACATACATTTAAAAATACTATTGGGTCATTTATTTTGTTTTACAGTGTTTAACATAATATTGCTATTGTTTTTACTTGGTTTTTAAGACCAAACATGGCTAAATATATTTGGCTGAAAGTGCAAATCAGTATTCAAATATTCCTGTATTTATTTTTTATTTGATTTTATGCTTAAGCAGGAGATATAATTTTATTTAACATTTAGAAATACTTTGTACAGAGAGAAGGAATATTTCACAGTCCTTGGGATGTTGTAGTGGTTGAATGATTGTTGTATGAATAGAGTGGTTTTAGGATACTGGATAAAAAAGCCCATCTGAGGCAAGGCATATTTTTTATTATTATATGCAGGATGCTACACTTTGTCAGTTCTCACCTAATATAAAATAACAATGATTCAAAGAGTGATGGTTAGATTTAAGTTAGTGCTTTTTTCTTTCTTCTTCTTCTTTTTTTTTTTTTTGCTTTCTATTCTTGTTCATTTTAATTTTACTTTGAATAAATCCTGCCTATTTTTCTTCTGTATTTCTGTTTTCTGGTGTTTTCCCTTAACTAGATATTTCTAATGAGAAACAATATTCTTAATAAGAGAAATTAGCAAAGTGGAGCTTTTAAAAATATATAGTTTGGTATAGATTAAAATGGAAGGAAAGTTAACTTTTAAAAACTCATTTGCTGTGTTTTTATTTTGATTGTTTTAGGTTGGCTGCCTTGCTGTTCATATAAAGAACTGCAGACATTTCACGCCTAGGAGTATCCTTTCTTTTGATTTAAGAACCATACCATGATCATATATGTCTGTTTCAGTTACATATTGCTGCCTTAAAACACTCCACGACATGGGCTCCTGGGTGGCTCAGATGGTTAAGCGTCTGCCTTCGGCTCAGGTCATGATCCCAGGATCCTGGGATCGAGTCCTGCATCGGGCTCCCTGCTCCTTGGGAGCCTGCTTCTCTCTCTCTCTCTCTCTCTGTCTCTCATGAATAAATAAATAAAATCTTAAAAAAAACAACAACACTCCACGACTTAGTGGCTTAAAACCTTCACCATTTTATTATCAATCACTGTGTGTATTCACTAGGCGCCACTTGTCCCCATGATCACAGCAGGCTCTGCGGTCAGCTGGCAGTTCAAAAGGGCTAGAATATCTAAAATGGCTCATTTCCGTGTCTGGTGTTTTAGTGAGGATGCCTGGAAGACTGGACTTAGCTGGGAAGCTGAAATGGTTAGACCTTTCTCTCTTTCCATAGAGTCCCAAGGTCTTGTTTTTCCATCATATTTTTTTTTCTGCATTAATTTTGATCTTTTAAAAAATATTACATTAAAATATTATTTATTTTGATTACTGAAGTTTTGGGTGTCCCCTTAAATTTTGGACCATGGCTGGTGCCGCTCTTACCCTGTCCTAGACCCAGCCCTGGTCATGTCCAGTGCATATTAAAGTAGTCACAGGGCCAGGCCGGATTCAAGAGCAGAGGAAAATAAACACCATCTTTTGATGTGCAAAGTGATGAAAGTTTTCCACCCATCCATAATCCACCTCAATCACTATATGAGCTTAAGGAAAAATATATATCTTACCAAAAAAAAGGAAAAATATATATCTTAGATGATAATACTAATTATTTCTAAGTAATAATTGTGCTATCTTAAACATTGTTTGAAGGATTTATTTATCTTGGTGCCTTTAAATAAACTGACTGCTCATTATCAGATTTTTCATGGCATAAAACCAGTTTCATTATGAAGGCTTGATGTTTCTTTTTTATATAAAGTGAATTTTTTTTTTAAGATTTATTTTTACGAGAGAGAGAGAGCACAAGTGGGGAGGGTAGAGGCAGAGGACGAAGCAGACTCCCTGCTGAGCAGGGAGCCCGATGTGGGACTACATCCCAGGACCCTGGGGTCATGACATGAGCCGAAGGCAGACGCTTAACTGACTGAGCCAGTCAGATGCTCCTATAAAGTGAATTATTGAAGAGAATTCTGCATAAAGAGATTTTTGAAGATAATTAGTTAAATCATAAAAACAAAGTTGTTTTATTTTTATTTTATTTTAATATTATCTTAGTCACCATACATCACTAGTTTTTTTTTTTTTTTTAAGATTTTATTTATTTATTTGAGAGAGAGAGAATGAGAGACAGAGAGCAGGAGAGGGAGGAGGGTCAGAGGGAGGAGAAGCAGACTCCCCGCCGAGCAGGGAGCCCGATATGGGACTCGATCCCGGGACTCCAGGATCATGACCTGAGCTGAAGGCAGATGCTTAACCATCTGAGCCACCCAGGCGCCTCATCACTAGTTTTTGATATAGTGATCCATGAACAAAATTGTTTTAATGCATAGAGTGCTATGAAAGATAAAAATACAGTATAGTATAGTGAAGTCTATAGTGAAATGAATAAGAGAATAGAAAACTGCTTTAAATTTTGCTGTCTTAATGTTAAAAATAACTCAAGTGACTTTTGAATTTTTGCATTTCCACATAATTATGCTTAGAAAAGTTTTTAACTATATATTGCAAATATTTAGTCACCTTAAAAATAATATGTAGAGGGGCTCCTGGGTGGCTCAGTTGGTTAAGCATCTGAGCCTTGATTTCGGCTCAGGTAATGATCTCAGGGTCACTCACACTGGGCGTGGAGCCTGCTTAAGATTCTCCCCCCTCCCCTCCCCCCTCACCACCACCCTGCTGCTAGCACTCTCACTCTCTCTCAAAAAAAAAAAAAAGAAAAGAAAAGAAAATATAAAGAAACATTTACAAAAGATTGTAACTGAAATGTGAGGATGGAAATACGAGAAGTGATCTAAAGAATAATCAACCTTCCTTTTCCTACTTACGTTGTGCCTACCATCGATGGGCAAAAATACTATTTTAAAAGACTTTAAAAATTGTTAAATATGCTCTACAATTACCTTCTTTATTTATTTGTTTGATTCTTAGGTTTTGCCTGAATTGCTTAATGGATTAATTTTATAGTGTGTTATTGTACAATTATAACAAAATTTGTTTCCTCAATATCTGTATTTTCAGTCAGTTTATATTACAGTAATTTGTTCATTCGCATCTCTATAAACAACATTGTGAAATGTACAAAAATGTGTAGCTTGCTATCCCAAAATGATGAAAAGAACACTACAATTAATTTTGATGACAGAAAGTACTTTTCTGTACAGGTAATGTTAAAGTTCTCTTCTGGATATAAGAATGCATTTTTATAGTTTCAAATAATCCACACTAATTATATCCCTTTTTAGGGATAGGAAAGAAACAAATGCAGTGCCTTTTTATTTGATATTTTACAGTATTTTACTTCTGTACTATGGGCTATATTGTTGTTGTTTTTTTCAATAAACAACTTACTAGAAAATGCATAATCTTGATGATCTTCTTCCCTAGGAGCTTACTGTTTATGGTTCTGTGTGTTCGTCAAACATGCATTTTTCTCTATCTTGCTCTCCTCCTCTCTATCCTCTTCCCCCCTGTCTTAGGTTGGGCTGCTGTAACGAATGACCATAGATGGGGTGGCTGAAACAACAGACATTCATTCCTCAGCTTTATGGAGGCTAGGAAGTTTCGGGATCAGGGTTCTGGCAGATCCGGTGTCCTGTGAGAGCCTGCACTCTGATTTCCTGATGGTCATCTTTTCATTGTATAGTGACATGGCAGAGAGCAAAGAGATCCTCTTTCTTGGGTCTCTTCTAGTAAGGGCACTAATCCAACTCATGAGGGCTCTACCCTTATGACCTAACTCCCTCCCAACACCACACCTACAAATACCATCACATTGGGGATTTAGGCTTCAGCATGCCAATTTTGAGGGGATGCAAAGGTTCAGAGCATACCCTTTCTCTTTTTTTCATTTCCTCCTCATTTCCCTCTCTCCTTTCTTCTTATATAAACTCTAATTGTTTTTGCATGGATTAACTTATTTAGTCTTTATAACAACCCCCCAAAATATATATATTCTCTTACTATAATCCTCATTTTGCAAATGAGGAAACAGGTACTGTTAGGTAAAAGAACTTTCTTAAGGTCCTAGAACTAGTAAGTGGTGGAGCTGGGAATGGAGTCAGTCTGGCTTCAGACTACACTTTATTAAGCTTCCTCTCACACCAGAGCTTCCTATGCTGAGTTTGCATCTCTTTGTAGCTAAGCTTCTTAGAATCTTAAATGTATCTCAGAGTTTTCTTTAAGTGAGCAACACTATTTCATGTAGATGTAGGATTCATTGGTTAGCCCAGTTGTTAGTCCTAATAGTTTTATTATATTGGTTAAATTTTAGTGAAATCCTAAAACATTTCCTCAATGCTCTATATTTTTTAACCTTCAATTTTAATCTTCAAAACTTTATTTTGCTTAAGTCTTGAGTACTGAAGATAGTTCTTTAAGCATAGTTTAAAAAAAAAAAAAAGACAGGCATAGTTTTGCTAAAGGCAATCTATACTATTTGTTTTACTTTGCAAATAGTTTTCCTGAGCTTGCCAAATTTTTAAGAATTTTGTGGGTGTATGTCCACTTAAATAAAACTTTTTGTTTTCTTGAGGAAGCAATGCAGAACAGAGTCAGAAATTTAGGATTGGTTAGTTTGAATAATTCCCTGCAGGCTTTAGGCTGTAGGGTCATCCCTAGTTGCTTGGTTCCTGGTCTCAGGATGATTTAGGGCCAGGGAAATACTGGCTCCATGTGAGAGTTAGATAAGGAAGTGGTTAGGGCTATAATTTTGGGATTAGTTTGCATATGAAAGAAGTGCTTCCATCTCACTAAACCCTTGCTGTCTCTAGGAGCTGGCTAGCCCAGGGAGAGAAAGTCTGTCTCTGGCCAGGCTTTTTCAGATGTCAAAACATCGTAAAATTCAGAAAAGAAGATTAAACATGGGAGAAAAAGTTGTTTTTCTTTGCTTTAACCATTGTAGAGCTGTTTGATTTTCAAACTGTGTATTTATATAACTAGGATAAAATAAAATACATTTTATACTTTGGGATACTTTTACCAGTAAGTTATTGAACAAAGACTGAGAAGGATGTTGGATGTCTTTTGATACTGACTATTTGTATTGCCTAGATTATCTGGGCTAGATATTGGATTACTTTTTATAATACAGTTTCAGTAGGGTGTTGAGGCTAAACTTTTGTGTAGAGTTAGAGAATGTAGGCAGTGCATGTTTCAAAAGACTGTAATTGATGTTACACATAAACAACATCCTGATTTTTGTTGACATTAGGGTATATGTGACCATGCGATTGAAAAGTTATAAGGCTAATAACATGTGAAAACTAACCATTAAGCATGTATATAACAAAATCTAGTTTATGGATGTACTTATTCAGAAATTATATCTGAAATTCATACTGAAAATGTGATAATTCTTTTCATATGTATTTTGTATCAAGGTTCCTAGGCGTCAAGATGATGAGCGGAATAATATTTACTTGGAACTAATGCAATATAAAAATACAGAAAAATATCCTCTCTTTTTAGGGAGTGTTCAGGTACACCTTTATGATGTAATTCAGGTGAGGATCAAGGTTATTTTTTTCACTGTGGTATCACATTGTCCAGTTGGTATTTGTTGTTATTATTTATCTGTATCTGACAGACTCCTTTTGGTTTATTATCTGCCTTCAAACTTATATGCTTTGGAAACAATGTCTCCCTCTGGCTATATTAAAAAAAAAAAAAAGAGTTGGCTTGGAACAGCCTAATATTTTAAAAATTGATTGTGTGGAAGGGCAACCTAGAGGACTAATAAGCATGTTTTATTATGTTTTCTGGAATGTTTTTAAACAGGACTCAGACCACAGACTCTCTTAGTTGACAGCCCAAATTTGAGTTCTTTTCTCCTTAGCTGGGCTGCTTGCAGTCTGCTGGGGCTGTGTTGTTTGGGGTCAGCCAGAGTTGGGGGCAGGGTTTGTACACACATTTTGTCGTTCCTTCTCTCTTGCTTTCTCCTGTCTAGGATTACCCTCTCTCTTTCCAGCAGCCATACTGCCCTGGACTCAAAGGAAGAGAACTAACTGATTAGTGAACAAATATAAACCATCTGAAGGATTTTCAGGGATGTTTGTTAGGAGGCAAAGCAAGGGAGCCTTCGAAGACTAATGGAGTTACATCAAAGGACATAGGAGCCAGATTGCAGGGGCTCCTGTTGGCCAATTTCAGGATAATTTGAATATCAAAAACATCATTACAAATTCTGAATAAAGAAAAATCCATAAATCTTGGTGATCTTAAGAAAAAAAAAGGGGTAGGGGAAGAAAAATGGAATTTAGGGCGCCTGGGTGGCTCAGTTGGTTAAGCGACTGCCTTCGGCTCAGGTCATGATCCTGGAGTCCCGGGATCGAGTCCCACATCGGGCTCCCTGCTCGGCAGGGGGTCTGCTTCTCCCTCTGCCCTCTTCCCTCTCGTGCTCTCTCTCATTCTCTCCCTCTCAAATAAATAAATAAAATCTTAAAAAAGAAAAATGGAATTTAAAAACTTTTAAACAGGGGCGCCTGGGTGGCTCAGTCAGTTAAGCAGCTGCCTTCGGCTCAGGTGATGATCCCAGGGTCCTGGGACAGAGCCCCGCATCGGGCTCTCTGCTCAGCAGAGAGCCTGCTTCTCCCTCTCCCTCTGCCTGCCGCTCTGTCTACTTGTGATCTCTCTCTCTGTCAAATAAATAAATGAAATCTTTAAAAAATAAATAAAAACTTTTAAACAGAAGAATGTCAGTGTAGAAAGAATGATAGAATTACAGATTGACCATTTTTGCAATTCTTTATAGTGAATGATGATTAGTTCAATCAAGACTTAAAATGCTACTTAAAATATTAGGTAAAAGGTTATTGGGGAGCAAGATATTTTCACATCACTGTAACAGTCTACAGATTAATTGTTGCAAAGGGGTAAAGGTGCCTCCACAATAGAGAGACGTTTTGGTTACCACTTCAACCAAGAGCTTGAATTTAGCATAAGTAATTATGGACAACTTAACATCATATGCTTACTATGGCAGTACAATATGAAGTATACAGCATTACGTGTGAATCGTTCTCATCAAAAATGTTTACCCCAAATCTAACCAAGCCGAGTCTAGATCTAACTTTTAGTTTATAGGAATTTAGGGGATAGGGAAAAACTTAATACCATGATGATATATGATAAATACATAATGTGGAACATACCAGCTTAGATTCTTTAAAAAGTTAAGGTCAGGGGCGCCTGGGTGGCTCAGTCATTTAATTGTCTGACTTTTGATTTCAGCTCAGATCATGATCTCAGGGTCATGGGATCAAACCCCAAGTTGGGCTCTGTGCTCAGCAGGAAGTCTGCTAGAGATTCTCCCTCTCCCTGCTCTCATGCTCACTTGCTTTCTCTAAAATAAATAAATAAAGCTTTAAATTTGTCGGCTATTTGGATCGTTTTCTGTTTTACTATTACACTCATTGTTACAGTGAATTTTCTTGAACCTACCTTCCAGTGCATTTCTGCAAAAAGTGTCTACATTATGATGAATTCCTCTCTATGAGTCTCTGATGAATTGCTACATCATATGGTAAAAAGACCATTATTATTTAATGGACAGAGTCGTCAGGGAAAGCAATTTTGGTTATTTATGGATTTCCCCCAAAAGTCTTAGGATTTTAGCTGTGATGTGTTCAAGATATGCTGTCTGTGTGTAATATCTGTCAGCATCCTTCTGTAGGCACTTCTACCTTAAGAATTGTGTCATTTTACTTATTAGAATCCCTCAGTTACCCTCTTTTGGTCAAAACTCAGATCCCAGAAGTACAAAGCTAACCATAAGGAGTTTGGTGCTTTTTGGATTTTTTGTTTTTGTTTTAGTTTTGATGCAGTTTCATTAGCTGGATGTTACCTTGGAGAGATGACTGTATAATAATATCTAAACATCTAGACATCAAACAATAGAGGAAAACAAGAACTATGAGACAATCACAAATATAGTAATTTTTTTTTTAAGATTTTGTTTATTTGTCAGAGAGAGAGAGAGAGAGCGTGCACAAACAAGCAGGGGGAGTGGCAGGCAGAGGGAGAAGCAGGCTCCCTGCCGAGCAGGGAGCCCAAAGCGGGCTTGATCCCAGGACCCCGGGATCATGACCTGAGCTAATGGCAGATGCTTAACAGACTGGGCCACCCAGTGCCCCAATAATAAATTTTTTGAATCCACTTTGTATCCACTCTATTTAAACTAGGCCTAACGGAGAATAGGTCCCATGGATAAATTTGGGCCACTATAAATAGGCACGTGGCCTTTAAAAAAAACAACAACAATAAACTTTTGAGATAATTGTAGATTCACATGCACTTGAAAGAAGTAATACAGAAAGATCCTTTGTATCCTTTACTCAGTTTCTGCTGATGGTAACAGCTTTAAAAACTACCCGTACTGTATTGCAACCAATATACAGAACGTGCCACCTCCACCAGGATCTCTCATGTTGTTGCCTTTTATAGCTACATCTCCTTGCCTCCTGCCTCTGCCCCCTCCTTAACCCTTGGCAACCACTAATCTGTTCTTTCTTTCTGTAGTTCTCTCATTTCCAGGATATCATATAAATGGAATCACATAGTATGTAATCTTTTAGTGTTGGGCTTTTTCACTCAGCGTGATTCTCCAGGAGGTCATCCAGGTGGTTGCATGTGTCAAGTTCCTTTCTTTTTTGCTGTTGAGTAGTACTGCAGGGCGTGAATGTACCACAGTTTGTTTGACCATCTGCCCATTGGAGGATATCTGGGTTTCCAGTTTGGGGCTGTTCTGACTAAAGTTGCTATAAACATGCATGTACAGGTTTTTGTGTGAACGTAAGTGTTCATTTGTCAGATAAATTTCTGGTGTGTAAGATAGTTGCATCTATAGTCATTAAAGGAAATGCCAAACTGGTTCCCAGAGTGACTAGGCCATTGTACGTCTTCACCAGAAATGAATGATCCAGTTTCTCAGCATCCTCATCAGCATTTGGTGTTGCCACCATTTTATACCTTAGCCATTCTGATGGGTTTGTAGTCATATCTCATTGTGGTATGAATTTGTGCTTCCCTAATAGCCAATAATGTTGACCATCTTTTCATGAGGGCCTCTTAATTGATTAACGATTCTACTTTTCCTGAACTGTTTACCTTGTGTATCTAGCAAGGTGCATAGGCTGCTGCGCAGACTCTACCACACTGGACAGTAAAAGGTCGAGGGAAGCATCATAACCTAGAATGATTCTAGTCCACGAATTTATGCTGATTTGTCTTGTCTCTAAAACTTGAGCTGTCCCATCTGCTCTTTGGAGCACATGCAAGGGTAGATTCTATTTAATTCTAGAACTACTCGCTAGGGTAGAATTCCTTATGCAGACTGGTCAAATCTAGCACTCAGAATTGGGAAGACTTGATGACCAGACCCAAACTACAGATCATGTTTGGAAGCATGGGAGAGCCATCTGAGTGCACAACAATTATTTCATGGCTATACATGAAGATGACACAAATGTATTATTATGATTACCAATTAGTATCAGTTACTTTCTGAATATAATTGGTCTGGTTGAGGAGGGCACCAAGACCTTGAGTTGAATTTTAAAAATCACATAGTAGGTTTTGCATAGCTTTGTAAAAAATAATTGGTCTGTAGCTTGTGTCATGAATCCCTTATTTCTTCTTATCCCTGATACATCTTGGATTCCTTGGAGGCTCTGGGAGAAACCAGAAACATTAGCTAATTGTTAAGGCCTAGGGTCCAGTTAAGGCATATAAGTATATTGCAGTTTATAATATTCCTGTATGAATTATAACAGGAATGTGATTATTAATTTTGGGATGAACTGTAGTACTACTTGTGGTTATTGGTTTGGCTATACGATCCTTACCAGAGAAGCCTAGGACTAAGTGATAAATTCAACAGTTAGAAAGACTGGTAGCCACTTACTTGAGAAGGGCAAGAGAGAATTCAAAGGTGTGGAATATTGTTAGAGTAATGTCTCCTAAAGAATCATACCTCCCTCTACCAGTGCCTTTGAGCATCTAGCATCAACCCCTGCCAGCCTTTTGTGGACTAGGCTTAGACATGTAACTTGCTTTGGGCAGAGCAAAACCAAATTCAGAACAGTTTGCCAAATAGCTCATTGCCACACATTGAAACTCACCAGAAGAGCTGAGTGAAGGCAAGCCCAAAACTCAGTGGATTTAGATGAGATGCATATTCAAGATGAATATTTTAATTGGCTCCAGTGAAGACTTAATTGGGCAGATCTCAGTGAGACCTACAGAAAAAACTTGAAGACATTTACCATAGTTAAAAGTATGACTAAAAGTTTACTTTATATCTGAGGGAGATGGATCAATCAATAGGTCAAGCTCTGTGATCAAAAGTAGAGGCACAGTTTATAAAAGAGAAGAAAAAGGCGGTCTTGGAACAGTGAGATGTCTCCCCACTCCCCACTTGGGGAAAAGGGACACTATCAAGAGCAAGAAGCTATAAAGAGATTGACAGGATCATTAAGGAAATCTATTTCAGTTATTTATGAATTTTCTGAGAATCTTGTGATTTTATATGAAGAACACATGCTAATTCTGTGTGATGTCTGCCATTGTATGACTGCTCTTATTTCCTTCATTATACGGCTTCACCAGAAACTGAGAGGGCAGGTGTGAAATAGGTTCAGCTCAGGTCATGATCCCAGGGTCCTGGGATCGAGTCCCGCATTGGGCTCCCTGCTCAGCGGGGAGTCTGCTTCTCCCTCTCCCTCTGCCTGCAGTTCCCCCTGCTTGTGCTCTATCTTGCTCTCTCTCTCTCTCTGTCAAATAAATAAAATCTAAATAAATAAATAGGTTCTGCAGATTGCTAGGTTTTGGGGATGGAGAGGATGTGTGAACCAGCTGTTGAGGTTTTCACTAAATGAGAATTAGTGACCAGAATGTCTGAAACACATGCCAGACAGCATGAAGCTTCAAAGTGGGAAACTGTTAATATCTGCATGAACTAATATGATCTGGAAGCCGTAGAAGGGGAGTGTAGAGGATGCTGCCCCACCTCCTGGACTTGAGGTGTGTGGGCCTTGACTTGAGGAGTCTGTGAGGGAAGCAGTATCCTTAGTGGGAAGCCAAGTCTGCGGTAAAGCAAAGAGGGAATGTTTGGCGGGGCAGTTAAAGATGTAAGGTTGTTTGTTAACCATGGAGTGGGGATTCCAGGAGCTGCAGTGAAAATGCTGGGAGGAAAGGGAACCGTGGGATGGTGGATGATTTGGGAGGACTGGTAGCACAGCAGAGATGCCCAGAGGTGGTGACCAAGGATACCCAAGGTTTACCTGGTTAGGAAGATCCTGGCAGTCCCCGAGGATGAGAGAGGCCCTCGGTTCTCTCACGAGTCAGCTACATATGCACATTTATGTTAAACCACACAAAAGGAGTGCAGCCGGGGCAGTTCCTTTAACACTTGGAGAAAGGGCAACTACAACTAGCAGGAACATTTTTGTCTAAAACGTAAATATTAACATTTGTTTTTGGTACAGCCTAGAATTTTTCTTTTCTTCCAAATGTTTGGTATAGTTGTATTTTAGCTATCAAGTTAACATGTGCATTAAAAATCATTACCTGATTTTTCAAAATTTATGAAATGGTTTAGATTATATACAGATGACTACATGAGTGACTCTGTATTTGAGAATTTTATTACTTTTTTCCAGAAAGGGTGCTTTATTGAAGAATTTGAAATGTTGAATAAAAGCACGGTAAGAACTTTACTGACATTTCCAAAGTTTTGTGCATACACTTAACATTGCATATAACTTTACTCTGATATTGTTTTAATATCTGATAGTGTTTTTATTCTCCGTTACCCTACCAGTCACTGTTCAAATTAAAGGAAATGTATTAAACAGAAAGAACAATATTTGCTTACAAAATCTTCATCTCCACCTTTTTTTTTTTTTTTTAAATGCTGCTACCTTACTGCTAAACGATGACCAGGAAAATTGAAATCATTGACTAAGAGAGTAAAATGCCCTCGTCGCTGCTTTGTGCAGCTTTAATTGAGGAAGTATTTTTCTCCTGGAGGAGATTCTAAAGAGTTGTTTTCAGTTCTCACTTAAATTTCTTTTTAAATACTTAAAATTATTATTTTGATTAATTAATCTCTTCAGAGAGACCTCTGCCGCCAATAGCCAGAACAGAGACAAGGAACTTTATAAAAAAAAGAGAATGATGGATGTTTGAGGTCATAACCTCTGACACCCTCCTTCATTTCCCATTTGAGCAAGCTGGGGTTCAGAGAGACGAAATCGCTTGTCTGAATAAAAATTTTATCTGAAAATGGAAGTGGAGGTAGGGGAAGTGTGAGTAAATACTTTAAAAACATATGCATGTATACACACACACATGTATGTGTATCTCAGGGTAATCCTATTATAAATTGATATTTTCTGTATTATAATCATATATTCTTTAACAGAGTTTTTAACATTTCAGGAACCCCATAGATTCTTCTATAACAGTTCCTTGTGTGAATTTTTTTTTAATCAGGAGATTCACGCTTTGGTTTTTCTAACACAGACTTGTGAAATAAAAAATATTACTTGTTATCCCTTTTTTATTAAAATATCTTTCTGATCAAACAATAAAATTTGCTGTGTGTTTAGCTTATCTGCAAGGTGGAGGTGGAATTTATGTTCTCCTATGGAAACTTTGGTTACGGATTTTCACATCAGGTTAGTTCTTTTAAAAATTATTCTACAACTCTTCAGTCAAATCTCTTCTGAGCCTCTACGCTTTACAGTTTGATAAAACTTTTAAAATACATATTTTTTAAAAAAATATTTTTAAAAGAGTGCTGTTTTTCTCCATTCTAAGGAAAAATGAAACTATCATTTTTTATTTGCATATACATTTAAAAATAATCCTTTATTCAAAATGCTTTTATCAGAAAACTTGCTTTTGTGTGTCTGTGTTTTCATGTGGTTGGAAACAAAATTATTTTAAGTATATAATATAAGGAGTGTGGATTTTTAGATCTAAAAATGCTTATTGAAAATGGAGTCATGGATTATATTCACATTACATTTTTTACTCTGATCACATATGCTCCTTACCCCTGTGGTTATTTTGATGTCTGGTGTTACTTGAGCCCTCCTTGATTTATCAAGAGTTCAAAGAAGTTATCTTCCCAGGTTTGTCCTGCCCCTTTAAATTCATTACATATATCCATACAAAATCCAAAATTTTTGTATATTAACCTGTGTCCTGTCCTTTTATTATGTCCTTAGGCCAGATTCCTAGAATGGAAATTATTGTCCAAAAACAATGACTTTGTCAAAGAATTGTTCTAGAAATGTTGTACCAACATATATTCTCACTAAGTGTTTGAAAGAGCTCTTCATACCCCTGGGTATTCCCCCTGGGGGCATTTATAAATTCAGTCCCATCCGTGCTGCTGTTATATAGGGAATATGACCCCTATACTTGGCATAGAAGCTTTCATTTCCATTTTTTTGCTAATTTTTATAGTCTTGGTTGTTTTTTAAATTAGGAATTCAGAGTGGGTACATTACTTTTATTAAATAAACCTACCATATGTTGACTGAGCAGCCCCTGGTAAAATGTTGTTCTAAAATTTTGCCTATGGTATATCATAATGATTTTTAATGCATTTCGAATCAGAAGTAAATAACACACAGAAGAAAGCCACTGGGCACAATCTTTTTCCATCTTTTTTCCTTCTTTTCTTTGATTTTTCTTTCTTTTCCTTCTGCCTCTTTTATTTATATTCTTATGAACTGGGCCTTATGGGACTTGAAACTGTTGAGTCCCTTTCCTGACATAGTTTATAAGCACCAACTTGAGAGGTAGGTTTTATGTCTGAATATAAGTAAAACATGTAATAATCACATTCTTAGAGGGATATCTCCTTTTCAGATAAACTAGGCAAGTATAGTTTTATGTAGGTAGATTCTACCAAAAACAAGGAACCGAGATATTGTGTGGAAAAGAGTGGGAAATATAATAAAAGTTCTTGATTTTGATTTTATGTCTATGAACTTTTCAGTAATACAGTCCCCGTCTCACCTGTCCTGATGACGTAAAAAGGGTACTATGCTGGGGGTGCAGATAAAGCTGCATTCAAATCCTGGCTCTGATGTCTTTTGGGTAACCTTGAACAGATTACCGATCCCTAGCATTTTCTGTAAAATAGCCACAGTTATCTACATCATAGGATTATTGAGAGGATTAAAAATAATCTGACAGATATAAGGTTCCTGGCAGATATCTAGGGCTCAAAAAATGTTAGTTCTTTCTTCTTCTCTTAATTCCATTTCTTTTTATATGCATTTAAGGCCTATTCTGTAGTCCTGAAGCCTAGTAGTATTAGAATGAACTATAATTGTAACTAAGCAGTATTAAAATATACTTACCATTTTCTTCAGTTAAAACCTCTTCAAAAAATTATTGAGCCATCCATGTTTATGAATATTGCACCACCTCCAGAAAGAATAGATCCTGTGACGTAAGTGTTTGAAGTCTTATTTGCACAATCAGAATATGTGACATTTAAAACATTTAATCCATTTGATGGAACCTTTTGGTTGTCTTAAGACATAGCCAGAATGGGCTAGACTCTAAGGTAAAGAGAGCAGTGAATTGTTTTGCTTAATAAGGTGGGAGAAATTTTGGGTTTCTGGGGATAGCCCTGGCGAAAGGAGGTGAGAAGTTCTAGAGATAAGATAAAGGAGAGAAGAGAGTCTAGCTTCATGGCTGAAGGAGGGAAGGCAGGGTTAAGCTGATAAGGAAAGTTGGCCAGTGAGATACCCTTTTCTAGAAAGAGGTGAGGGACTTTTAGATCAAAGTGTCTAATAGTTGTCCGTTTTCTTCCACAGTATAGTAGTGTTACCTCCATTCCACACATTCTAATTGTTATTTCCACATCTTCAGCAAAAAGTTTATGTTCCAAAAATGTCATTAGCAAACCAAAAGTAACTTAAAATATATATCAACCAGTCTTAAAATTTCAACAGTAAAAATAGACTAAAGAGAGGGGCGCTTGGGTGGCTCAGTCGGTTAAGCGGCTGCCTTCGGCTCAGGTCATGATCCCAGAGTCCTGGGATCGAGCCCTGCATCAGGCTCCCTGCTCAGCGGGAAGCCTGCTTCTCTCTCTCCCACTCCCCCTGCTTGTGTTCCCTCTCTCGCTGTGTCTCTCTCTGTCAAATAAATAAATAAAATCTTAAAAAAAAAAATAGACTAAAGAGAAATGAGCACCTGAGATGGAAATGTAATTTATAGTGCTGTCCCAGAATAAGAAATGGAGAAAATGGGATTGAGGGAATTAGGTATAGGATGGGAATTTACGTTCTGAAGTTCTTATTGTCCTATAGTCTCACCAATACTGGGTATTATCATTAAAAATAAATTTTGTACACTTGATATTGGTCATTTGTTGAAATAGTAAAATTTGAATGTTTTATGTTCATCAATCATTATTTCTTTATCCACTAATTGATTCAATAAACATTCATTGAATGTGTCTGCTATACGCCCAAGCCATTACAAATACTAAAATAAAGAGGCCTGGTCCCTGCCCTCTGGTAGCTCATGGTTTAGTGTGCAAAGGTAACTTGCGAAAAGAAAGGATTATAATACAAATGAGAGAAAAAACCTTCCTAGAGGTAAACGTAAGGAACTGTGGCACATAGGGTGTGGGATAATGGTGGGAGGAACATAAAGTTGGGTCACAGCAAAGTTATTGATATGGGCTCACTAAGCAGAGATTCTGCATTTAATTTTGCAGATTAGGGGATTAGAAAAGACTCGATTTGGTTGTTTGGTTGCAGAAACATGAACCAAAAGATGCCCACTTGGGTGGATTGGAAGTGCCAGACCTGCCTTGGTTTAATGTAGAAGGAAGGTATTAGAGGGTTAGAGAGATGGTGATGTTGGTCTGGATTTGTTTTTAAGACCTACTCACTCACCCTGGGAGGTTCGAGAATTTACACCTTTCACCGTTACTGAGAGAAGTAAATGTGCGTGGGGAGCCCCACCCTTGAAGAGCTCTGTGATTGTTCTTCTCTGTTAGGCAGACCTTACAGTGGGAGCTGCAGTCACTGAACTGGGAAACCTAAATGCAATGGGAGTGTGGCGTCCTGAAGTGGCAGAGCCCAGTGATGGCAACACCACCAAAGGCAAGATGGCCATGGTCACTGTAGCGGACAGAATAGTTTGACTCATGCAGACCTATAGCATTGGCTAGTTGATCATGATGTTCCTAGAAATAAAATATATAAGAAGCCTCATCAATTCTTACTTAATCTGTATAAGCAGAAAAGTTCTAGGTCATAAAAACAGAGTCATAGCTCCTCAGTCAATTCCCAGATTTGAGCCAGTCTGCAGACCCAAAAGCCTTCGAATGAAGGGGAGGCTTGGTCCCCTTAAGGAGAGACGCTGGTATGCTGACAAAAATTCCTAAGGTTAATCTTTCTCCCAGCTTTCCCAAAAGGGAAGGAGAGCCTTTACCAAGGTAACTATGCATTAGGGAAAAGGAAATAACCAGACCTTTCAGAGATACTGGACACTCGCTCTAAACTGACACTAGTTCCAGAAGATCCAAATGTCACTGTTGTCCACCAGGCAAACTAGGGACTTATGGAGGACAGGTGATCAATGGAGTTTTAAACCCATCCTGTGATTATTTCCCCAGTTCCAGATTGCATATTTGGAATGAACACACTTAGCAGTAGATGAATCCCTACATTGGTTCCCTGACTGTGGACCAAGGGATATTCTGGTGGGAAAGGCCAAATGGAAACCACTAGAGAGCTACCTCCACCTAAGAAAATTGTTAAGCCAAAAGCAATACCACATTCATGGGAGGATTGCAGAGATGGGTGCCATTATCAAGGACTTGAAAGATGCAGGGGTGGTGCCCATCATATCTCCATTTAGCTCACTTATTTTGGCCTGTGCATAAGACAGATCTTGGAGAGTGATAGTAGATTGTTGTAAGCTTACCAGGCAGTGATTCCAATTGCAGCCACTGTACCAGATGTGGTTTCATTGCTTGATCAAATTAACACATCCTCTGGTACTTGGTATGCAACTATTGATCTGGCAAAATAGCAAATATATGCTATTTTGCCCATATAAAAACCATCAGAAGTAGTTTCTTTCAGCTGGTAAGGCCAAGTGAGACACCTTCACTGTCTTACCTCAGGTATATCAACTTCTCCAGCCCTATGTCATTAATTTAGTTCACAGCATTTTTTTTTTTTTAAGATTTATTCATTTTAAAGAGAGAGCATGAGCAGGGGGAGGAGCAGAAGGAGAGGGAGAGAAAAAGTCCCAAGCAGACCCCACACTGAGCACAGAGCCTGACACAGGGCTCAATCCCAGGACCCTGAGATCATGACCTGAGATGAAACCAAGAGTCGGTTTCTTAACCAACTGAGCCACCCAGGTGCCCTATAGTTTACAGGAATCTTGATTGCCTTTCCCTTATACAAGATATTACACAGGTCCATTACAGTGATGACCATTATGCTTATTGGACATAGTGAACAGGAAATAGCAACTAATCTAGACTTCTGATAGGACATTTGCATGTCAGAGGGTGGGAAGACTTCTGACAAAAATTCAGGGGTCTTCTACCTCATTGAAATTTTGAGGATCCAGTGGTATGGGGATTGTCAAGATAATCCTGCTAAGGTGAAGGATAAGTTGTATCTGGCCCCTCCTACAACCAAAACAGAGGCACAACACCCGGTGGGCCTTTGTGGATTTTGGGGATAACTTACTCCTTATTTGGGTGTGCTATTCTGGCCCATTTACCAAGTGACCTGAAAAAAATACA
Organism: Mirounga leonina; assembly: GCF_011800145.1. Classification (NCBI taxonomy): domain Eukaryota; kingdom Metazoa; phylum Chordata; class Mammalia; order Carnivora; family Phocidae; genus Mirounga; species Mirounga leonina. The sequence continues at coordinate 33,083,579 of NW_023270377.1, forward strand.
TATTTATATAGCAAATATATTTTCTTCCCTCTCATATCTCCTTATCATGTAACATAAGGTATATTGACTTTATATTGTAATGTTTAAGTATTGTTAAACTTACAGCATACTACTTAAGTTTCAGGATATTAAGATGAGTAAACATCACCCAAAGACTTTATATTCTTTTCTGGGGAAGAGGCTAGTGAGTTTTTGATTGTATGCAGGATAGTTATATCATGTTAGGTGGAATTATGACCTGTTACTATTCTCATTTGAAGATTAAATATGTTTTAAAGAGATGCTTATGGGTGCCAGATTGACAAGGGGTAGGTGGACTTGTGATGATTAATTTCGCGTGTCAACTTGACTGGGCCATAAAATAACGATTTGTATCTAAAGATTGGGAGAGGTCTGGGCTCAAACACTTTCTGCTTCTCTTTAGAATTTCAGGTCCTTATCGCCTTTCCCATCCCTGCTGCCCATCTTGGTAGTAAGAGTATTCAATAGAGCACTTCTGTCAGGATTTTGGACCTTTGTCTTCTTTCCTAGCTCTACCCTCTGATGGCCTAAGGTAGACAGGTGAACTTACAGTCTAAAAGAGAGAATGATTCAAAAGTGATAGCTACCACTGATTTTAGAAGTGTGCTTTTGTTTTGGTTGCCGTATTTAACATTATAACCATTTTGCAGAAATGTTATTACACCACAACCAATAGAATATCCAGCATTCCTATCCCCAGACCTGAATGTTACTGTTGGGATGCCAGCTGTCGTGCCCCAATCCAACCAGCCATCCATAGTGCGACTTGAAAAACTTCAGCAACAACCTCGAGAAAGGTATAAATAAATAAACAAACAAAAACCAACACAACCAAAACAATCTTCATCTTATTTATGTGTTAGTGGTACATTAATTTTTGTGGCGGGGGGGACATGGGCTTTAGGTATTTGTTTAGAAAAGTCAATGTCTAGTGCCCTGTAATGCGTATGGTGGTTCACTTTGTATAAGTCCTTTAAACTATCTGCACTCTTTTTCATTCTTTTTTCTTTTTGCTCTTCTGATTGGATGAATTCCTTTGTCCTGTCTTTGAGTTTGCCAATCCTTTCTTCCACATCACTAGTGCTCTGGAATCCCTCTATTGAATTTTTCAGTCCAGTTATTTTGTTCTTTAGCTATATGATTTCTGTTTGGTACTTTCTTATATTTTGTATCTCTTTGTTGCAATTCTTATTTTGTTTATGAATTTCTTTCTTGACCTCAATGAGCATCATTATGACCATGATTTTGAATTCTTTTTTTTCTTCTTTTTTAAGATTATTTATTAGAGAGAGCAGAGTGAGCAAGAACACAAGTCGGAGGGGGGGAGAGGGAGAGGGAGAAGTGGGCTCCCTGCTCAGCAGGCTTGATCCCAGGACCCCGGGATCATGATCTGAGCCAAAGGCAGACACTTAACCGACTGAGCCACCCAGGTGTCCCTCAGTATTTTGAATTCTTTATCAGGTAGGTAAATCACTTCTATTTCATTACGGTCTGTTTCTGAAGTTTTTTCTTATTTATTTGTTTGGAACTTAATGTTTCTGGAGTTTTATCTTGCTCTTCTGTTCTGTTGTTCTCTTTCTTCCTTTACCCTCACTCTCTGTATTGGTTTCTGAGCACTAGATGAAACTGTCACCTTTCCTAGCCTTGATGAAGTGGTCTCATTAGGAAATGAACCTCATCAATGAGCCCAGCCCAAGCTCTTGGCTGTCTCTCAAACCTTTGTGATTGTGCAAGCTGCTTTCCTTTTTTCTTAGTGGCTTCCAGTTGTTGAGAGTGTGTCAAGATTTGTCAGTATCCCAAGAGGAAGATCTCAGCATCTAGATTCAGGCTGACTGGAAGTTGAACCTCCAGGCAGCTGCTGGGAAAGTATGTAGCTAGAGCCCTTCCATGGAGAAACCAGGAGATGGGCTTTCTTGCCTGCTCCCTTTGTGCCCGGCCTGGGGGTATAGCCATTGGGGTGGAAGTCATTCCTGCACCCATTAAGAACTGATTCTTTGTGTGCTGAAGTTCCGTGGGACTGGTGAATCCAAGCCCCATTGGCTATGACAGCTGAACAGTCTAAGGGCCCATCTCTTTGGCAATGGTCACAAAGTCTGGGGTGCCAGATATCTGTATAAGCTCCTTCCAGGGAGATACTGATGATTTGGATTGGACTAGAGGGAAGAGGAGATAGTGTCTGCTGGCTTCCACAGGTCTCTAAGAAGGATTGCAGTCAACCCCTGGATACATACTAAATTAGAAGCCTGACCTCCAGATAACAGCTTTTAAAGAATGCAGTAGGCCTCTTTTGGAGAATAACTGGGAGATGAGCTTATTTTTGCACTATTCCTTCTGTGCTGAGCCCTGGGCAGATAGCATAGTAAGTCATAGCAAACCTGTTAAAAACTTTTTTTTTTTTTTTCCTGTAGCCTTGTGGGTCTTGTGGGCACAAGCTGTCTTAGCTTTCAGAAGTAGGTGTTTTGGGGGCCTGTCCTCAGATGGGAGTCTTGAAAGGTGGGGTGCCATACATGTTGTCCAACCCTTTTTTTCCTCAGGGAAATGCTGGGAGTTGAGAATTCTGTCCCAATTGTATGACACTGTGCCAGGGGTGGGATTTATAGTATGTGCCTCATCCTTTCTCATTTGTTTTGATGTGGATATTTTCTAATTTGCATGATGTGTAGGAGTTGCTCAGCTTATTTCTAGATTTCTTTCAGAGAGAATTGCTCTTTGTATAACTGTAGGTACTGTACATACATGGGAGGAGGTGAGTTCAGGAGCCTCCTCACCATCTTGAACTGGAAACTGCAAATTTCTTTAATGTCTTGCCTAATAGTACACAACTGGATCCTCATAACTGCTTCTGCATCCAAACAGCAGCTCCAGCTGCAGAACCTTGACTTATCTGGCTCATAGTGACAGTGACAGCCACTGCTCTGATTTCCCTCTTGGAGCTTCACCAGCTGATCACCTTCTTCCTAGCAAAATGGGTCCCAGTGAGTCATCTTGCCACAGTGTTCACTTACTCCACGTGTATTTTTCTTGCATGCTTTCAAAGTCTAGGGTTGTTATTCGGCTCCTTATTCTCTTTCTTCTTATAACTACTTTGGAATTTGGTGCTGATAGTTTTCTGTTGCTTAGTTTTATATTGAATTAATTTTCCTGATTTTTTAAACAGGAGATTTGGTTTAGAGAGCTTCTTGAGCTTCACAGAACTCCCACTATTGATGTTTTAATTTGGTGTTTAAAAATATGAATTGCTTTCTAAAATTTTCTGGGGCTGTACCCTGGACTAGAAACCTGGTTGGTCAGTTTTGAGCTTTCACAGTGGTTCCAGTCCTTTTAAAGTTTACCATGAATCCTTTGTACTCATTTGCTATTGGAATGAGCAAAACCTCCCAGTTTCAACTGCTTTTCCCAAATTGGCCTGCTGTAATTTCCCATCCGTGACTACCTGTTGGCTATTTTGGGGTTTTCTTATTTTCAGGTCCTTCAGATGCCCCCCCACCCCAGTTTATTTTAAGATTGATTTATTTAGAGAGTGTGAGCAGGGAGAGTAGGGGCAGAGGGAGAGAAATCCAATCAGACTCTCTGCTGAGTGGAGAACTCCCCTAGGGGCTCAATCCCAGAATCCTGAGATCATGGCCTGAGTTGAAATGAAGAGTTGGATGCTCAACCAACTAAGCCACCCAGGCACTCCCAGATGCCCCTTTTATACCTGTTGCTTTCTGACATATATACACTGATACCTTGAAGGTCTTATGTATATGTTTTGGGGTTCATAGAAACGGCTTGTCACATGATTGTGTTGTAAATGTTGCCCATAGGTTCTTGGGTTTGCTACTGAGCTTTTTACGTAGAGATTTGAGAAGATTCAAAAACTATGCTACCCCTGCTAGCCTTCTCTTCTAGAATTTCCCTCTTTTGTTAAACTTTCATATTTGTAATAATTTATCTGTGGTATCATTTGGGAGAATTTATTTAAATATTCATACCTACAAATAACAATTTTTTATCCCCAGTGCTTATTCTTGACCTACTATGCTAACTAGAAGCTCCAGTCAATGTCTGATATAAATGGCAAGGGTGGACATCCTTGTTTTGTTCATGATCTTTAAAGGCTACACCTCTAGCATTTAATAGTTAAGAGCATATACTTACATATGTTTTTTATATAGAGATATACTATACCAGGTTAAGTAAATTATTCCACTTTGTTCCTAGTTTTCTAAGTTTCTTTAAAATCATAAACGGGGGGCGCCTGGGTGGCTCAGTTGTTAAGCGTCTGCCTTCGGCTCAGGTCATGATCCCAGAGTCCCAGGATCGAGCCCCGCATCGGGCTCCCTGCTCAGCGGGAAGCCTGCTTCTCCTTCTCCAACTCCCCCTGCTCATGTTCCCTCTCTCACTGTGTCTCTCTCTGTCAAATAAATAAATAAAATCTTTAAAAATAAATTAAAAATAAATAAAATAAATAAAATAAAATCATAAATGGATGTTGGATTTTGCCAAATGTTTTTTCTCTTTTAATCAGTTAAATTGTATTTATGTTTTCTAATGTTAATGTCAAAATATCCTTGTATACATGGGATAAATCTAACTTGTTTATGATATATTATCTTTTTTCTATTCTACTGGATTTTTTGTATTAAAATTATATTTTTAACATTTGCATCTATGTTCATGAATGAGATTAGGCTAATTTTCCTTTTTTAATAATGTCCTTCTTAGGGTTTATCATCAAGGTAATAGTGTCCTCATGAAATAAATTGGGAAACATTCCCTCTTTTCTATTTAATTCTTGTCAGTTACATCTTTAGATGACCAAAGCCTTTTGAAATTTCTTGGATTAGAAGCTAAATTCCTACTTTTATTTTTTCTGTTGCAGAAAATATCATGAATATATTAGGTAATTTATAAAATATGTATATATAAGTGAATATGTATATATTCAATATATAACCAATATATATTGAATAACTTCTAGAACATGTATGTATAGCTTAAATAAAAATAATAAGACTGATGCCTAGATATTTATGATTCAGGTTAAGAAATACAACATCGGGGCACCTAGGTGGCTCAGTTGGTTAAGCTTCTGACTCTTGGTTTTGGCTCAAGTCATGATCTTAGGGTCTTGAGATTGAGCCCTGCAAAGGGCTCCATGCTCAGCGTGGAGTCTGCTTGAGATTCTTTCCCTCCCCCTCTGCCCCTTCCCCCACTTGCATGCTCTCTTAAACAAACAAACAAAATCTTTCAAAAAATAAAATAAAAGAAAGAAACGCAGCATCACCATATTGGAGTCCTAGCCATAGCAGTCACACAATGAAAAGAAATAAAGGCATCCAAGTTGACAAGGAAGAAGTAAAACTATCACTGTTTGCAGATGACATGATGCTTTATATAGAAAATCCAAAAGACTCCACCAAAAATTGTTAGAATTGATACATGAATTCAGTAAATTACCAGGATGCAAAATTCAATATACAGAAATCTGTTGCATTCCATACACTAATAATGAAGCAGCAGAAAAAGACATCGAGAAATCAATCCCATTTACAATTGCACCAGAAACCATGAGATACTTAGGAATAAACCTGGCCAAAGAGGTAAAAGATCTGTACTCTGTGAAAACTATAAAACACTGATGAAAGAAAATGAAGATGAAACAAAGAAATTGAAAAACATTCCATGCTCATGGACTAGAAGAATGAATATTGTTAAAATGTCTGTGCTACCCAAAGCAATCTACACATTTAATGCAATCCCTATAAAATACTAACAGCATTTTTCACAGAGCTGGAATGAACAGTCCTCAAATTTGTATGGAACCACAAAAGACCCCAAATAGCCAAAGCAACCTTCAAAACGAAAAGCAGAGTTGGAGTCATCACGATTCTAGACTTGAAGTTATCTTACAAAGTTGTAGTGATCAAGACAGTATGGTACTGGCACAAAAACAGACACATACAGATCAATGGAACAGAATAGAGAGCCCAGAAATGGACCATCACCTCTAGGGTCAACTAATCTTCAACAAAGCAGGAAAGAATGTCCAATGGAAAAAAGTCTCTTCAACAAATAGTGTTGGGAAAATTGAACAGCAACATGCAAAAGAATGAAATGGGATCATTTTCTTAAAACTATACACAAAAACCGGGCGCCTGGGTGGCTCAGTCGTTAAGTGTCTGCCTTCAGCTCAGGTCATGATCCCAGGGTCCTGGGATCGAGCCCTGCATCGGGCTCCCTGCTCGGCGGGAAGCCTGCTTCTCCCTCTCCCACTTCCCCTGCTTGTGTTCCCTCTCTCACTGTGTCTCTCTCTGTCAAATAAATAAATAAAATCTTTAAAAAAACCCACTATACACAAAAATAAGTTCAAAATGGATTAGAAGCCTAAATGTGAGACAGGATCCATTAAAATCCTAGAGGAGAATAGAGGCAGTAATCTCTATTACATTGGTCATACCAACTTCTTACTAGATATGTCTCCTGATGCAAGGGAAACAAATGCAAAAATAAACTATTGGGACTTCATCAAAATAAAAACCTTCTGTGCAGCGAAGGAAAGAGTCAACAAAACTAAAAGGCCACCTACTGAATGGGAGAAGATATTTACAAATGACATATATCTGATAAAGGGTTAGTATCCAAAATTTATAAAGAACTTATCAGACTCAACACCCCAAAACCAAATAAGTTAAGAAATGGGCAGAAGACCTGAATAGACACTCTTCCAAAGAAGACATACAGATGGCTAACAGACATGAAAAAACCTCAACATCACTCATCATCAGGGAAATACAAATCAAAACTACAATGAGATATCATCTCCCATTTGTCAGAATGGCTAAAATTAACAAAAGAAACAATAGGTGTTGGCAAGGTTGTGGAATAAAGGGCAATTTGCTTACACTGTTGGTGGGAATGCAAACTAGTACAGCCATTTTGGAAAACAGTATGGAGTTTCCTCAAAAAGTTAAAAGTAGAACTACCCTATGATCCAGCAATTGCACTACTAGGTATTTACCCAAAGATTACAAAAATATTAATTCAAAGGGATACATGCACCCCAATGTTTATAGCAGCATTATTAACAATAGAAATTATGGAAAGAGCCCAAAAGTCCACTGACTGATGAATGAATAAAAAAATCTTGCCATTTGCAACAACATGGATGGAGCTAGAGAGTATTATGGTAAGCAAAATAAATCAGTCAGAGAAAGACAAATACCATATGATCTCACTTATATGTGGAATTTAAGAAATGATCATGGGGGGAAAAAGAGAGACAAACCAAGAAACATCTTCTTAGCTGGAAAGAACAAACTGATGGTTAGCAGAAAGGAGCTGGAGTGAGGGGGGGGGGGCATTAAATAAGTGATGGGGATTAAGGGGGCACTTGTGATGAGCACTGGGTGTTGTATGGAAGTGTTGAATCACTAAATTGTACACCTGAAACTATTATTACACTGTATCTTAACTGGAATTTAAATAAAAACTTAAAAAAGAACTAGAACATCATCAATATCAAAAATGTGCTTTGTGTGCCCTTATGAGAGTCCATCTTTTCCCCAACCCATCCTTAGGTAACCACTGCCCTGATGTTTTTTGTTTTTTGTTTTTTTAATTTTACTTTATTATGTTATGTTAATCACCATACATTACATCATTAGTTTTTGATGTAGTGTTCCATGATTCATTATTGGCATATAACACCCAGTGCTCCATTCAATACGTGCCCTCTTTAATACCCATCACCAGGCTAACCCATCCCCCCACCCCTCCTCTCTAGAACCCTCAGTTTCTAAGAGTCCATAGTCTCTCATGGTTCATCTACCCCTCCGATTTCCCCCCTTCATTTTTCCCTTCCTACTATCTTCTTCTGCTTCTTTTTTTTTAACAACATATAATGTATTATTTGTTTCAGAGGTATGGGTCTGTGACCCATCAGTCTTACACAGTTCACAGCGCTCACTCTCCCCAATGTCTATCACCCAGCCACCCCAGCCCTCCCACCCCCCACCACTCTAGCAACCCTCAGTTTGTTTCCTGAGATTAAGAATTCCTCATATCAGTGAGATCATATGATACATATCTTTCTCTGATTGACTTATTTCGCTTAGCATAATACCCTCTAGTTCCATCCACGTTGTTGCAAATGGCAAGATTTCTTTCTTTCTTTTTTTTTTGATGGCTGCATAATATTCCATTGTATATATATACCACATCTTCTTTATCCATTCATCTGTTGATGGACATCTTGGCTCTTTCCATAGTTTGGCTACATTGCTGCTATAAACATTGGGGTACACATACCCCTTCAGATCACTACATTTGTATCTTTGGGGTAAATGCCCAGTAGTGCAATTGTTGGGTTGTAGGGTAGCTCTATTTTCAACTTTCTGAGGAACCTCCATACTGTTTTCCAGAGTGGCTGCACCAGCTTGCATTCCCACCAACAGTGTAGGAGGGTTCCCCTTTCTCCACATCCTTGCCAACATCTGCCCTTTCCTGACTTGTTAATTTTAGCCATTGTGACTGGTGTGAGGTGGTATCTCATTGAGGTTTTGTTTTTTTTTTTTAAAGATTTTATTTATTTATTTGAGAGAGACTGAGAGAGAGAGCACATGAGAGGGGGGAGGGTTGGGAGGATCAGAGGGAGAAGCAGACTCCCTGCCGAGCAGGGAGCCCGATGTGGGACTCGATCCAGGGACTCCAGGATCATGACCTGAGCCGAAGGCAGTCGCTTAACCAACTGAGCCACCCAGGTGCCCTCATTGAGGTTTTGATTAGGATTTCCCTGGTGCCAAGTGATGTTGAACACTTTTTCATGTGTCTGTTGGCCATCTGGATGTCTTCTTTAAAAATGTCTGTTAATGTCTTCTGCCCATTTCTTGATTGGATTAGTTGTTCTTTGGATGTTGAGTTTGAAAAGTTCTTTATAGATTTTGGATACTAGCCCTTTATCTGATATGTCATTTGCAAATATTTTCTCCCATTCTGTTGGTTGTCTTTTGGTTTTGTTGACTGTTTCCTTTGCTGTGCAGAAGCTTTTTATCTTGATGAAGTCCCAATAGTTCATTTTTGCCCTTACTTTCCTTGCCTTTGGTGATGTTTCTAGGAAGAAGTTGCTGCGGCTGAGGTCCGAGAGGTTGCTGCCTGTGTTCTCTAGGATTTTGATGGACTCCTGTCTCACATTTAGGTCTTTCATCCATTTTGAGTCTATTTTTGTATGTGGTGTAAGGAAATGGTCCAGTTTCATTCTTCTGCATGTGGCTGTCTAATTTTCCCAACTATTTATTGAAGAGACTGTCTTTTTTCCATTGGACATTCTTTCCTGCTTTGTCAAAGATGAGTTGACCATAGAGTTGAGGGTCCATTTCTGGGCTCTCTGTTCTGTTCCATTGATCTATGTGTCTGTTTTTGTGCCAGTACCATACTGTCTTGATGATGACAGCTTTGTAATAGAGCTGGAAGTCCGGAATTGTGATGCCACCAGCTTTGCTTTTCTTTTTCAACATTGCTCTGGCTATTCGGGGTCTTTTCTGGTTCCATATAAATTTTAGGATTATTTGTTCCATTTTTTTTTTTTAATGTTGATGGTATTTTGATAGGGATTACATTAAATGTGTAGATTGCTCTAGGTAGCATTGACATCTTCACAACATTTGTTCTTCCAATCCATGAGCATGGAACGTTTTTCCATTTCTTTGTGTCTTCCTCAGTTTCTTTCATGAGTATTTTATAGTTTTCTGAGTACAGATTCTTTGCCTTTTGGGTTAGATTTATTCCTAGGTATCTTATGGTTTTGGGTGCAATTGTAAATGGGATCGACTCCTTAATTTCTCTTTCTTCTGTCTTGTTGTTGGTGTATAGGAATGCCACTGATTTCTGTGCATTGATTTTATATCCTGCCACTTTACTGAATTCCTGTATGAGTTCTAGCAGTTTTAGGATGGAGTCTTTTGGGTTTTCTACATAAAGTATCATATCATCTGCAAAGACTGAGAGTTTGTCTTCTTCTTGGCTGATTTGGATGCCTTTTATTTCTTTTTGTTGTCTGATTGCTGTGGCTAGGACTTCTAGTACTATGTTGAATAGCAGTGGTGATAGTGGACATCCCTGCCATGTTCCTGACCTTAGGGGGAAAGCTCTCAGTTTTTCCCCATTGAGAATGATATTCACTGTGGGTTTTTCATAGATGGCTTTTATGATATTGAGGTACGTACCTTCTATACCTACACTCCGAAGAGTTTTAATCAAGAAAGGATGCTGTATTTTGTCAAATGCTTTTTCTGCATCTACTGAGAGGATCATATGGTTCTTGTTCTTTCTTTTATTAATGCATTGTATCACATTGATTGATTTGCGGATGTTGAACCAACCTTGCAGCCCAGGAATAAATCCCACTTGGTGAATACTCCTTTTAATGTACTGTTGGATCCTATTGGCTAGTATTTTGGTGAGAATTTTTGCATCCATGTTCATCAGGGATATTTGTCTGTAATTCTCCTTTTTGATGGGGTCTTTGTCTGATTTTGGGATCAAGGTAATGCTGGCCTCATAAAATGAGTTTGGAAGCTTTCCTTCCATTTCTATTTTTGGAACAGTTTCAGAAGAATAGGTATTAATTCTTCTTTAAATGTTTGGTAGAATTCCCATGGGTAGCCATCTGGTCCTAGACTCTTGGTTTTTTGGGAGATTTTTGATTACTGCTTCAATTTCCTTAGGGGTTATAGGTCTGTTCAGGTTTTCTATTTCTTCCTGGTTCAGTTTTGGTAGTTTGTACATCTCTAGGAATGCATCCATTTCTTCCAGATTATCTAATTTGCTGGCATATAGTTGCTCATAATATGTTCTTATAATTGTTTGTATTTCTTTGGTGTTGGTTGTGATCTCTCCTCTTTCATTCATGATTTTATTTATTTGGGTCAACTTTTCTTTTTGATAAGTCTGGCCCAAAGAACTTTCAAAGTCTTTCAAAGAACTAGCTCCTAGTTTCATTGATCTGTTCTACTGTTCTTTTGGTTTCTCTTTCATTGATTTCTGCTCTGATCTTTACTATTTCTCTTCTCCTGCTGGGTTTAGGCTTTATTTGCTGTTCTTTCTCCAGCTCCTTTAGGTGTAGGGTTAGGTTGTGTATTTGAGACCTTTCTTGTTTCTTGAGAAAGGCTTGTATTGCTATATACTTCCCTCTTAGGATCGCCTTGCTGCATCCCAAAGATTTTGAACAGTTGTGTTTTCATTTTCATTTGTTTCCATGATTTTTTTTAAAATTCTTCTTTAATTTCCTGGTTGACCCATTCATTCTTTAGTAGGATGCTCTTTAGCCTCCATGTATTTGAGTTCTTTCCGACTTTCTTCTTGTGATTGAGTTCTAGTTTCAAAGCACTGTGGTCCGAAAATATGCAAGGAATAATCCCAATCTTTTGGTACCGGCTGAGACCTGATTTGTGACCCAGGATGTGATCTATTCTGGAGAATGTTCCATGGGCACTAGAGAAGAATGTGTATTCTGTTGCTTTGGGATGGAATGTTCTGAATATATCTGTGAAGTCCATTTGGCCCAGTGTGTCATTTAAAGTCTTTATTTCCTTGTTGATCTTTTGCTTAGATGATCTGTCCATTTCAGTGAGGGGGGTGTTAAAGTCCCCTACTATTACTGTATTGTTGTCGATGTGTTTCTTTGATTTTGTTATTAATTGGCTTATATAATTGGCTGTTCCCATGTTAGGGGCATAGATATTTATAATTGTTAGATCTTCTTGTTGGATAGACCCTTTAAGTAGGATATAGTGTCCTTCCTCATCTTTTATTATAGTCTTTGGTTTAAAATCTAATTTGTCTGATATAAGGATTGCCACCCCAGCTTTCTTTTGATGTCCATTAGCATGGTAAATGGTTTTCCACCCCCTCACTTTCAATCTGGAGGTGTCTTTGGGTCTAAAATGAGTCTCTTGCAGACAGCATATCAATGGGTCTTGTTTTTTAATCCAATCTGATAGCCTGTGTCTTTTGATTGGGGCATTTAGCCCATTTACATTCAGGGTAACTATTGAAAGATATGAATTTAGTGCCATTGTATTGCCTGTAAGGTGACTGTTACTGTATATTGTCTCTGTTCCTTTCTTGTCCATGTTACTTTTAGGCTCTCTTTGCTTAGAGGACCCCTTTCAATATTTCTTGTAGGGCTGGTTTCGTGTTCGCAAATTCTTTTAGTTTTTATTTGTCCTAGAAACTTTTTATCTCTCCTTCTATTTTCAATGACAGCCTAGCTGGATATAGTATTCTTGGCTGCATATTTTTCTCATTTAGTGCTCTGAATATATCATGCCAGTCCTTTCTGGCCTGCCAGGTCTCTGTGGATAGGTCTGTTGCCAATCTAATGTTTCTACCATTGTAGGTTACATATCTCTTGTCCCGAGCTGCTTTCAGGATTTTCTCTTTATCTCTGAGACTCGTAAGTTTTACTATTAGATGTCGGGGTGTTGACCTATTTTTATTGATTTTGAGAGGGGTTCTCTGTGCTTCCTGGATTTTGATGCCTGTTTCCTTCCCCAAATTGGGAAGTTCTCTGCTATAATTTGCTCCAATATACCTTCTGCTCCCTCTCTCTTTCTTCTTCTTCTGGGATCTCAATTATTCTAATATTGTTTCATCTTATGGTATCGCTTATCTCTCGAATTCTGCCCTTGTGATCCAGTAGTTGTTTATCTCTCTTTTTCTCAGCTTCTTTATTCTCCATCATTTGGTCTTCCATATCACTAATTCTCTCTTCTGCCTCATTTATCCTAGCAGTTAGAGCCTCCATTTTGATTGCACCTCATTAATAGCCTTTTTGGTTTTGACTTGGTTAGATTGTAGTTCTTTTATTTCTCCAGAAAGTGTTTCTCTAGCATCTTCCATGCTTTTTTTCAAGCCCAGGCAGTATCTTCATAATCATCATTCTGAACTCTAATTCCAACATCTTACTAATTCTGTATTGATTAGGTGCCTGGCAGTCAGTACTGCCTCTTGTTCTTTTTTTTTTTTTGAGCTGAGTTTTTCCATCTTGTCATTTTGTCCAGAGGAGAATAGATGAATGAGATAACAAAATGCTAACAGGGTAACAATGACCCCAGAACAATATACACTAAACAAATCAGAAGAGACATGAAACCGGGGGAAATGAAAGGGAAAGAAAGAAAAAAGAAAAAAAAAGAATATGGTCAAATATGACCAGGCTGGTGCATAGATCAGTGCCACACACTAGATTTTGGGTGTATTTTGGTCTGTTAGAAGAAACTGCCTCCCAAAATTTTAAAGAAAGAAAAACTTGTATATGTACAAAAATAAGGTAAATATAATGAAGGGATGGAATAGGACTGTAAAAATGAAAATTATAAAAGATTATATAAAAGGAATTGATAAGAAGTTGGTTGACAAAAGAAAAGAGAAATTAAAAAAAAGAGAATGTGATCAGGCAGGAGACTAGAACAAAGCCATACACTAGAGATTTAGGGTTATTTTGAAACTGTATCCCAAAATTTTAAAGAGAGAACAACTTATAAATATACCAAAAATAAGGTTAACTACAATGAAGGGATAGAATATGACTCTAAAAATGAAAAATAAAAAAGATTTTTAAAAGAGGGATTGATGAGATGTTGGTTCAAAAAGGGGAAAAAAAAAAAGAAAATTAAATAAATTAACTTTGATAGACTAAAGAATCATGGGGGAAAAGCCATGATTTCTATGTGTAGTATTCCCCTAGGCTGGAGTTCTGCCGTTCTCATTGATCAGTAAACTTGGTCTTGGCTGGCTGTTCTTGCTGATCTTCTGGGGGAGGGGCCTGTTGCTGTGGTTCTCAAATGTCTTTGCCAGAGGCGGAATTGCCCCGCCCTTGTCCCGTCCAGGCTAAGTAATCTGCCCGGGTTTGCTCTCTGGAGCTTTTGTTCCCTGCAAGCTTTCTGTACAGCTTTGGAGGCAGAGAGTGAAAATGGCGGCCTCCCAATCTCCGCCCCAGAGGAGCCGAGAACTTGGGGCCCCACTCCTCAGCCCCCAGAGAAAAGCAATCATTCCTGTCTCCCCGGTCTCCAGCCGCACTCCGTGCTCACCTGGCCTGTGACTGAGCATTTCTATCTCTGGCACACGACCCCGTGTGGAGTCTCCAAACCCAGCAGATCCTTGAAGTGCACTCCCACGCCACTCCTCCCCGGGGAGGAAGGGGAGTCTCCCCAGATCTGCCGCTTGTTGGGTCCCTGCTGGAAGAGCAGTGGCCCGACTGTGCCGCGGATTACGGTTTATGGCAATCCCGAGCTGAGAGCCCACTCCTTGGCTCTATCTCCTGCAGCCGGCTTCCCTGCTCTGGTACCTGGGAGCTCTGCCGCACTCAGGCACCCCTGGTCTTCCTGTAACCCCGAGGGTCCTGAGACCACACTGTCCCAGTGAGGGTTCCACCCCCCACTTAGCCACTGGAGCGACGCCCCTCAGCAGAGCCAACTTCTAAAATTTCCGATTTTGTGCTCCACTGTTCTATTTCTTGCCAGTAGTGGCCGACAGAGGCCCCCTCCCCCACCGTCTATCTTCCCGAATATCACCTCGGATTCACTTCACACGTCCTACCTTCCAGCAAGTGGTTGCTTTTCTGTTCAGAGAGTTGTTGCTATTCTTTTCTTGGATCTCCTGTTGAGTTTGTAGGTGTTCAGAATGGTTTGATCCCTATCTAGCTGAATTCCTGGGACCAGATGAAATTTAGGTCTCCTACTCCTCGCCATCTTGCTCCTGCCCCTCCTACTGCCCTGACTTTTGCTGGAGTCATTCCTTTTCCTTTGTGTCCTTAAACAATATATTGCTGGTTTGCCTTTCTTAGAAAATTTTATAAGTGGATCATATTGAATGTATTCTCTTGTGAATCATACCATATATGTTCTTTTGTCACTTTTTAAATGTGTAACTCATTTCTTTCTTTAGGCTGGAAAAAATGAAAAAAGAATATAGAAATCTGAATACATGGATTGAAAAAGCTAGCTATTTAGAAGGAGTTCTTACCCCAAAATTGGCCCATAGTGAACATAAGGTAATTAACATAATACATTCTCCATATATAACTTCTAATACTTTTTATTTTAAAAAGATTATAATAAAAGTGATGATAAGATATTGCTTGTTCTTGATATATAAAATGCTGTTCATGGCTCATGTACTTTCCTATTTTGCTAATGTGACATTTGATAAATATTGACTAATAATTCGTAAGGTTTAGTTTTTTAACAGCTTTAAGATATAATTCACCTATTCGAAGTATACAATTCAGTGGTCTTTAGTATATTCAGAGTTGTATGTCCATTGCTACAATCAATTTTCAGATATTCTCATTAGCCCCAAAAGAAACTCCTACCCCTTAACCAAACCTCCCAGAACCCCCGTTCTCTAGACAATAACTAGTCTACTTTCTGTTTCTATAGATTTGCTTATTCCAAACATTCCATTTGAGTGGAATCATACAATATACGGTTCTTTGTAACTTGCTTCTTTCACTTATCATAGGGTTTTCAGGGTTCATCCCCATTGTAGCATGTATCAATACTTTGTTTCTTTTTACTGCCAAATAATATTCCACTATATGGATATGTACCACGTTTTGTTTATCCTCATCAGTTGGTGGACATTTAGGTTGTTTCAACTTTTTAGCTATCATGAATAATGCTGTGAACATTCATATGCAGGTTTTTATGTGAGCATATGTTTGTAATTCTCTTGGGTATACACCTAGGAGTAGGATTGTTGGATCATACAGTAGTTCCCTCTTTAACTTTTTCAGGAACTATCAAACTGTTTTCCATAGTGGCTGCACAATTTTACATCTAACCAGCAATGTATGAAGGTTCCGTGTTATTTTCCTTTTATGTTTGTTTCAATTATAGCCATCTTAATGGGTTTGAAGTGGTATCTCATTATGGTTTTGATTTGCATTTCCCTGATAACCAATGAGGTGAACATCTTTTCATGTGCTTACTGGCCATTTGTATATCTTCTTTGGATAAATGCTTATTCAAGTCCTTTGTTTTTGTTTTTAAATTGGGTTACTTGTTTTTTTATTGTTTAGTTGTAAGAGTTCTTTATATTTTGAATACTAGACCTTTATCAGATATATAAGTCAGGTTTAATATATAGAAATACAATTGGACCTCTACATTTTCACCTGGTGGTAAGGATTCATAGGGGTTTCAGTGAATTAATAAAACATTACTAAGATCACAGCCTTGAAATGGTAGTCATAACATACTGACATATTAATGTTTTTCAATGTCTCATTATAATTTGGCGTAGTGGTACTGCCTTAGGATAAATTAATTAGCACTATACAGAATTAGTATTTTAGGGAAAATTTGAGGGGCTCTTCATTAAAGGAACTATGGACTTCGGGTTCTTATTAATAGATCAGTATTTTATAAGAGTCAGTGATCACTCTACCTTCTAATTCCTCTTGGAATTTTTTTAAAGATCCACATCCCTTTGCAACTCATAGGTCATAATGTTTTCCAATAAAAAAGTAATCAGTTTTCTTGGGGTATCCTCTTTTATCCCTTGAAGTTACAATATTATGTCATTTATCTCATAATCTTTTTCTCTTATACATTTGTCACTCAAATACCCTATCAGTTCTTGGATAGCTTCTCTCTGGAACATTAACTCCTAGCCAGGGTATGCTTCTCTTTAAAATAGTGTTGTTTGGATGATTTTTCTCATAAATCCATATTCTTCCATAAATTTTAAAGAGGGTAATAAAAGAAGTTATAAAGGCAGATTGGCTCGCTAAACATTTCTCCAATCTCTCTCTTTTTTTTTTCTTGTTTCTAGGAAATTGATACCAACCAGTTGCTAAAAAGCCTACATGAAGAGGAGTCTAAAGTTTTTGAAACATCAGGTTAAGAAACTAATTGACATTTGTGTTTATTATTACGATAATTAAAAAGAGGGTAGTTGTATCACAAAAAGAATTAGTAATTTGCTTTAAGTGGATTTCATTTTTTGTTGGAAATAAATATGCATCTCATAGTCTTAGTATATAGTATTTATTTTGTAACACTCCAAAGAAAAGACTTTGACCCAATTAAGAGTTGTTGTTTTTTTTTAAGATTTTATTTATATGAGAGAGAGAGACAGCATGTGCATGAGCAGGGGATGGGGCAGAGGGAGAGGGAGAGAATCTCAAGCGGACTTTGCGCTGAGTTTGGAGCCTGATGTGGGGCTTGATCACAACCCTGAGATCATGACCTGAGCCAAAACCAAAAGTTGGATGCTTAACCAACAAAACCACCCAGGTGCCCAAGAGTGGTTCTTTTTTGTTTTTGTTTTTAATGTTCCTTTCCTCATTTAAGGACAAGAGAAAAGTTAAATCTTAACTATGATCTATGAAAAAGTATTTTTCTTAAACATTAGCTGTAGGGCTATTGGTCTCTTTTAAGTAGAGGTGTGTGTGTGTGTGAAAGGAAGGAGGACAGAGGGAGTGGAAAACTCAATTAGCATTAAATTTGAGAACTTCTCACAAATTATCCGTAAGATAATGGAAGATATTGTTTGGCAGTCTTTAAAAAAAATCTCTGTTAAAAGATCATTGAAAGTAAGTTAAAATAGATGCATAAACTGTATCTGCAAAATCTTGGATTCTGCAGGTGTGGAATAACGAGTTATTGTTACAGGACTTGTACCACAAGTTACTTCTCTCCTTCCCCTATTTCTACTTCCTGGCTACCTCAGCCTTTGATATGTTCATTTCCTAACCTCTGAGAATCAGCCAGCCTAGCAGAGCTATGCTGTCTTTAGCCTACTCTTTACCTTGAAATGTTCAATTTTCAGGTGTAGGAGAATCACAGTTTCCGTCTTCAGTATCACTGTTGAAGATTTGAGGTTAACACGCCTTAGTCACTGTTGGTTGCCAACTTTTTTTTTCTCTTTTTTTTCTTATCTGAAGAGTTTGTTTCAAGTCTAGTGACTTCTGTTTTTCTGGTACTCCTATAGCTTCTTATAGCTTCAGCTAACATTTATTGACCACTGTATTGCAGGCCTTTACCTGGATTATATAAATCTGTCCTCATAGCAGTCAGTTGCGGGTGCTGTTATTAATCCATATTTTACAGATGAGAAAGCTGAAGATCAGACAGATTAAGTAACCAGTCAGAAGTCACACAGCCATCAACTGATAGGGATTAAATTTGAACCTTGTCCATTTGACCCAAGAGCTTAAGCATTTAACCATATTGCTGCTCACATCTTACATATACTTAAATATCAGACCTGTAAAATAAGCCATTATTAATCTTATTTTACATATGAGAAAACCAAGGCTCAGAAAAATGGGCTAAGCTGACCACAGTCACACAGCTAATGACCATAATAAATTTTGTGTTATACTAGACTTAACACATTCCTTTGTATCTCAATTTGTATTCCATCTCTCTTCCTTTAAGGTTTTCCTTTTCTACTTGCTAAATATATAACCTTTCTATTTGTAGGAAAATTTTACAAGTGTTTCAATCAGCCTCTTTTATTTTTTTTAAATTTTATTTTATTATGTTATGTTAGTCACCATACATCATTAGTTTTTGATGTAGTGATCCACGATCCATTGTTTTGTATAACACCCAGTGCTCCATGCAGTACGTGCCCTCCTTAATACCCATCACCAGGCTAACCCATCCACCTACCCCCCTCCCCTCTAAAACCCTCAGTTTGTTTCTCAGAGTCCATAGTCTCTCATGGTTCCTCTCTCCCTCCAATTTCCCCCCCTTCATTTTTCCCTTCCTTCTCCTAATGTCCTCCATGCTCTTCCTTATGTTCCACAAATAAGTGAAACCATATGATAATTGACTTTCTCTGCTTGACTTATTTCATTTAGCATAATCTCCTCCAGTTCTGTCCATGTTGATGTAAAAGTTGGGTATTCATCCCTTCTGATGGCTGAGTAATATTCCGTTGTATATATGGACCACATCTTCTTTTTCCATTCATCTGTTGAAGGGCATCTCGGCTCTTTCCACAGTTTGGCTATTGCAGACATTGCTGCTATGAACATTGGAGTGCATATGGCCCTTCTTTTCACTACATCTCAATCAGCATCTTTTAAATGGTCCTACTTTCTCTGGTTACATGCAACTTTATTCCAGTCTCTTTTTTCCAATCCCAACTCTATCACTGCCCATCTGGATTTATTTTATTTCCTCTTGATTTGTACAAAAATATACTGTATATCTGTTTTATGTCTTACACTGATGGATCTGAAATCTTACCACTTAATGCATGTTTTCATTTTATCTCCACACTTTTTCAATTTACCACTCCCCCATCTTCCCAGAGATTCATCAGCCTGTTTTTACTAAATAGTATTTGTGTTTGAATAGCTCGTTTGATTTAAATTGTTCTTTGTTCTTGGTGAGAAAAATTAAAATAGTATTTTATTAGTGTACATATGTATAAATGTGTTTATTATTTTATAATGTAATATAATAATAAAATACTTCTATTAACTTATTAACAGATGTCCCTTTTATAATGGAGGAAGCTGAAACTATTCCAAGTGAGGTAAGGGAACTTGGAAGAGAACTTCTAATAGTCACTGTTTTATAAGGGGATGAAACATTTATAAATAGAGAAATATTTATAGATGGAAAAAAAAGCACCCAAGAAGTTATTCAGGTTTTTATGGTTATTTCTATTGTGGCAATATCTATACAATTACATTATTTATTTAAGTTAAATTACACTCTTAAAAGGGAAATTACAGCATAAAATGGTACTATTTAAAAATACATACAAAGATAGGGGACAAAAGATGTTGATGAAGAAAAAGGGGGCAACAAGTAAAAATATAAAAGCATAAAATTCTGCACAATAATCTTGGAATGGAAGCCACAGACTTAACCACATTCTTTACTTTCTCTATGGATTTATAATCTATATTTAAAATAGAAGCAAAAAAAATAGAGTTCACATAATATTATTTGATTTTATGATATTTTCTTTGTGCTATTTTGCTATTAAAATTTCCCTTATTTTTATTTTTTTAAAAAGATTTATTTATTTATTTTAGAGAGCATGCATTTGAGTGCATGGTGGGGGGAGGGACAGAGAGCGAGAGAGAGAGAGAGAGGGAGAGAATCTTAAGCAGACCCCCAGCTGAGCACAGAGCTTGGCATGGGGCTCAATCCCATGACTCCATGATCATGACCTAAGCTGAAATCAAGAGTCGGAAACTCAACTGACTGAGCCACCCAGGTATCCCTAAAATTTCCTTTATTATGATATATTGGTGTAGCATAATAACAGCAAAATGTTGGACCCCTCAATTTTCTTTAAGATGTTGCTGATTTATAAAATCTGAATATATGAGAACCACTGCTTTATAAAGCAGTATGATTGGGGTGCCTGGGTGGCTCAGTTGGTTAAGCATCTGCCTTTGGCTCAGGTCACGATCCCAGGGTCCTGGGATCAAGTTCTGTGTCAGGCTCCCTGCTCAGCAGAAGTCTGCTTCTCCCTCTCCCTCTGCCTGCCGCTCCTCCTGCTTGATCTCTCTCTCTCTCTGTCAAATAAATGAATAAAATCTTTAAAAAGAATAAAGCAGTGTGATCATTTTAATGAATAATATTCTATAGTCCATGGTTTCAGGCAAATAGAGAGTTTAACTCTTTTAATAAGGAATGTAATAATTGACAGATATTGATGGTCACTTTTTATGATAACAGATAAGGGTTTTTAATTCCAATTTTATTATTTTTAAATATTTTCTAGTCAGTAATCATTACTTGGTAGTTTGCTTTATTCATATATTTTCTAGTTGCTGGATAATGATGATAAGAAAAGTATGACTCTACCAACTCTGAACCAGTCAAATCAAGATAATTCAGATGCTGTTGCTCCTGAAAGTGATGAATCAACAAAGCAAACAGATGAGTCAACAAAGCAAACAGATGAGTCAACGGAGCAAACAGATGAGTCAACAAAGCAAACAGATGAGTCAACAAAGCAAATAGATGAATCAACAAAGCAAACTCCACTGCCTGTTATTCCTACCCTGACAATAACAGAGGAGAACAAAACATCACCTTTAGAGGAATACCAATCAAAAGCTGTGCCAGAGGGAAAAATGAAAAATATGTTCTTTCCACCAGAAGTAAAATTGAAAGATAGATATCCAAGCCTTTTAAAAACAGACTCATCTCCATCAGAGGTAAAGTTGAAAACTAGCTATATATATCCAGGTAAAATAAAGAGGAGGATCTTAGATTCATCACCAGCAGAACTTAGATGGCAAAGCAACCATCTAAGCTTAGCTAGAAAGAAGAGCACAAACTTAGTTTCCCCAGACTCAAAATCAAAAAGTAGGTCTCAAAGCCAAGATTCAGAGGAAGACCTTGAACTAAAGGTAGCTGCCTTCATATTAAAAGTATAAAACTAGGGAAAAGAAAATAATTCATTAAAAAAAAAACAAACAAATAAATTGAAAATGCATTCAAATTCTCCAACGGGAAGTGTGTCTAAGTATACTAAACATTTCCTACCCTACTTAGATTCATCAAGTAAGGAGGAAAAAAAAAAAAATCCTTGAAGGAAAAGCAGAGTGATGTGAGATACCTGTAGTACAAACTAGTCTCATGGGTGGGTATAAAATTCAGCTGAAAGTGTAACAAAAGCAAGATGTAATTCAAAGAAAATTTTAAAATCTTGGGAAGTTATTTCAGTGGAAATTTTAAATAAAACTTATAGGAAATAACAGATTATTCTTATTACAAATAATTTTATAGTTTAAAATGAGAATGATTTGAATATAAATTCAAAGGGTTAAAGCATTTCTCAAAATGACATTCTACTTAGATCTTTAATTCTTATTTGAATCACTATTATAGGTAGCTCATAAAGCAGTGTAAAAATGTGTACTGGTCAGTGGGTAAACAATCTGAATTCTAAGTAAGTTTCTGCCTCTAAATACTTCCAACAAGTTTGGGAACCTAAACCTCTACACTTATTTCCTCATCTATTGAATGGTAGATCATATCAGGTCATTTCTAAATTCTCTTTCTAATTCTAAAAGATAATTTTATTAAATATCTCTAGTTGGGGAATTATTCTTTTTTTAAAATTATTTATTTGATAGAGAGAGTGTGTGTACAAGTGGGGGAGTGGCAGGCAGGGGGAGAGGGAGAAACAGGCTCCCCGCTGAGCAAGGAGCCCAATGCGGGACTCCATCCCAGGACCCCAGGGATCATGACCTGAGCTGAAGGCAGACACTTAACTGACCTAGCTGCTCAGGTGCTCCTAGTTGGGGAATTATTCTTAAATACCTAGATCAGTAGCTTAACCAGTGTAACTTATAAAGAATAACATTCTTATTTTTACTGAATGTGAAAGTAATATAGTTACAGAAAACTTAGAAAATAAACACATAAAAGACCAAATAAAAGTAGTTATAATCCTACTGCAATTTTAACCATTTTTTTCCTTTCAGCTTTGTTATTTATATATAACCATATTTTTCATTTATTTTAAAAAACTTGGATCAAATTATTTATGTGTGTATATATAATTTTATATTGTGCTTTTCAAAACTTGACATTATAAGCATGTTACCTGATTTTCTTAAAAATCTGCAAGGTGTAGAATATCTTAAATATAGATACTTAGTAATTCCTTTAAACATTTTCTATATTGTTGGACATTAGCTTTGAAATTAACATCCTTTTATTTTTTTTTTAAAGATTTTATTTATTTATTTGAGAGAGAGAGTGAGAGAGAGCGAGCACAAGAGGGGGGAGCAGGAGAGGGAGAAGCAGACTCCCTGCTGAGCAGGTAGCCCGATGTGGGACTCGATCCTGGGACTCCAGGATCATGACCTGAGCCGAAGGCAGTCGCTTAACCAACTGAGCCACCCAGCGCCCGAAATTAACATCCTTTTACGTAACTATTTATTTGGACCTATGATTATGCCCTCATATATTCATAGAAATGGCAAGTTGACAAATTTGCTCTCCAGAAAGATTTTGCCACTTTACCTTCTAACCAATAGTATTTGAATATTAATCATCTTTTAAAAAATGATTAGAACTTTTTCATACTTATTAGTTATTTTGATTGTCTCTAGTAGGAGTAGATAGATTGTATCCTTTGTCCATTGTTTTCTGGTGAGAACTTGGTGATGATGTTGAGGTTTTGTAGTGAGCTCTTTTTCATTATAAGGACATTAACCATTGGTATATTCATGGCACATACTTTTCTTTTTTTTTTTTTTAATTAAGTTCCACTTTATTTATTTATTTAAATTTTATTATGTTAGTCACCATGCAATACATCATTAGTTTTTGATGTGGTCATCCATGATCCATTGTTTTCGTATAACACCCAGTGCTCCATGCAGTACGTGCCCTCCTTAATACCCATCACCAGGCTAACCCATCCACCTACCCCCCTCCCCTCTAAAACCCTGTTTGTTTCTCAGAGTCCATAGTCTCTCATGGTTCATCTCTCCCTCCGATTTCCCCCCTCATTTTTCCCTTCCTTCTCCTAATGTCCTCCATGCTCTTCCTTATGTTCCACAAATAAGTGAAACCATATGATAATTGACTTTCTCTGCTTGACTTATTTCATTTAGCATAATCTCCTCCAGTTCTGTCCATGTTGATGTAAAAGTTGGGTATTCATCCCTTCTGATGGCTGAGTAATATTCCATTGTATATATGGACTACATCTTCTTTATCCATTCATCTATTGAAGGGCATCTCGGCTCTTTCCACAGTTTGGCTATTGTGGACATTGCTTTTTCATAGTTTGTAGTTTGCCTTTTAATTTCTCTATTGAGTCTAACTTCCAAAATACTCAGTTTCATTTGATAAGTGAGTTACTGCTGTATTTCAAACCACTCCAAAACTTAATGGCTTAAAATAACCATTTTATTATCTCTCATGATTCTATGGGTTGATTATGCTCAGGTGGGAAGTTGTTTGCTCCACTTAATTTTGGTGAGGTTCATAATCATCTAGGAGCTCTACTGGGCTGGAACACTCATGAGGTTCACTTACATGTCTTACACTTTGATGGGGACAGCTGTAAATCGGCTCAGTTGGGATGCATGAACATCTGGTTTGATGTATCTCTTCCCACTCCCCACCACCACCCCTGTATCACCTTAGGGATTATCCCTTTCCCTCTCCATGCTGCCTCTTCATGTGGTCTCTCTTGCAGGGCAGCTAAATTTCTTATGTGGCAGCTTGGGGCTTGTAATACACAAAAACAGAAGCTTCAGGTCCTCTTATGACATAGGCTTGGAACAAACACAGGGTCATTTCTACTGAATTCTGTTAGTTAAAGCAAGTCTCAGGCTCAACCCTGATTCAGTATGGAAGGGGACTACATAAGGGCAAGAATCTTAGAAAGTGATGTTCATTGGGAGCCATATTTGGAGATTAACAACCATTAATTATCTCTACCCACAAGTAATTCATGTACCTCCTACATGCAAACTATACTTACTCCCCTTCTAAGATCCTTGGCTCATGCTATTACTACATCAGGCTTAGGCTTGAAGTATAGAATTTATCCAGGTGGATGAGGCTTCTTGAGTATGGCTCCTTTCAATCTTAAGACCTGTGAATTGAAGAGACCAATTATCTGTGTCCTATATACATGGTGAGTAAGGAACAGGAAAACAGGAGGCACTTATATTCCAAAGGTGGAAAAAGGGGAAAGTGAAGCATACAGCAGTGAGTGGGCCATAATTTTGAAGCTCTTGCCTCTGCCCTTGGGGCTTGGCTTTACCTTCTTTTTCCACAGGAAAGAGCTTATATTTGTAACTGAGTAGCTTTGCAGCCTATGTCTTCTCTGTAGAAAGTTTAGAGTTCAAAAACCTCTTTCCATGTAAATTGTCTCTGTTCCTGTCTCAGATGCTATGAATCTTACAGATTTTGTAGGTTTCTGTATATCAAATTATGATCTTAGCAAACTGTTACACTCCTGAATATCTTTAAGACAGACCACTATTTACCTTTGGTTGAGAGCCAAGGTGCTGTGTTACAATATCCTTAAGAATCTTAGAGGCTCTCCTATCCAGCAGAGAGGACCTAACAGGTCATCCTAAGATACTTAGAATATTTTTTGTTTAGCTGAATGGGTCTGTGAAACACTAACTTAAAACTTTTTGAGATCTGAACAAGAGATCTTAGAGTCACACCCTTGTGATCTTGACCTTGAAACCACATTTTCCTGGTAAGGCCATTGGAGCCCCATCAATGAAGTCATGAGGCCAGGATTTCTGTCATTGGTTCAGTGGCTTAACAGTGTCTTCAAGGACCCAAGAAAAGGCTCTTATCTTTCCTCTTTTTCATGCTAATGCTGGTCACTTTATGATCACAAGATGTTTGCTTCAGTCCTAGGCATCATATATAGATCAAGGCAGGTGAAAGAATGTGGGGGTTGAGCAGTTAAGTTCTTTTGTACTTGCCTCTTTTTATTTCTACAAAGAAACAAAAGTTTACCCAATCACTCCCCAGTGGATTTTGTGTCTCATTGACTAGAATTATGTAACATGAATACTTCTAGCTTTGAAGAAGATGGGAAAACTAGTATTTGGCAAAAAGGAATGGGATTTCCAATAATGATCCATCATTTTGGACCGGATAGGTTGCTGTTAATAGCAAAATTCAGGTTCTGTTAGTAATAAGATAGCATGGGGAGTGGTTATTATGTAATCAATGAGCAGTAGTACCACAATTATTCTCTCTGATGGGAATGTTCTTCCCCCAGATCTTCACAGAGTTCATACATTCACAACATTCAGGTGTCTACTCAAATGTTAACCTCCTTAGAGAGGGCTTCTCTGACCATTCTATGTAAAATAACCACTTACCCTATCCCATCCCTATTACTTTTTCTTCAAGTATCATTACATGGTATCATGTTTGTTTACTTATTTACTGTCTATCATTCCCAGTTGCCTTTTAAATTCCAAGTGATAGTGATTTAGTCTTACCACATTACCTTACCATTTAGAATAGTGATGAGTCTATAACAGACACTTAATATTTGTTGATTAGTTAAAAATATTGTAGGGTATTGATGGATTTGCTTTGGAATCTCTGATTATATTGTTTTATTATGTTCAATTAGCCAACATATAATACATCAATAGTTTTTGATGCAGGGTTCAACAATTCATTAGTTGCGTATAACACCCAGTGCTCATTACCATACATGCCCTCCTTAATACCCATCACCCAGCTATCCCATCCCCCCAACCCCCTCCCTTCTGTAACCCTCAGTTTGTTTCCCTGAGTCCAGAGTCTTTCATTTTGTCTCCCTCTCTGATTTCTTCCCACTCAGTTTTCTCTCCCTTCCCCTGTGGTCTTCCGCACTATTCCTTATGTTCCACATTATGAGTGAAACCATATGATAATTGTCTTTCTCTGCTTGACTTATTTCACTGAGCATAATCTCCTCCAGTTCCATCCATGTCAATGCAAATGGTGGGTATTCATCCTTTCTGATGGCTGAATAATATTCCACTGTATATATGAACCACATTTTCTTTATTCATTCATCTGTTGAAGGACATCTCAGATCCTTCCACAGTTTGGCTATTGTGGACATTGCTGCCAAGAACATTGAGGTGCATGGGCCCCTTCTTTTCACTACATCTGTATCTTTGGGGTAAATACCTAGTAGTGCAATTGCTGGGTCGTAGGGTAGCTCTATTTTTAATGTCTTGAGGGACCTCTATACTGTTTTCCAGAGTGGCTGTACCAGCTTGCATTCCCACCAACAGTGTAGGAGGTTTCCCCTTTCTTCACATCCTCGCCAACACTTGCTGTTTCCTGTCTTGTTAATTTTTGCCATTCTAACTGGATAAGGTGGTATCTCATTGTGGTTTTGATTTGTATTCCCTGATGGCTAGTGATGTTGAACATTTTTTCATATGTCTATTAGCCATTTGTATGTCTTCTTTGGAGAAGTGTCTGTTCATGTCTTCTGCCCATTTATTGACTGGATTATTCATTTTTTTGGTGTTGAGTTTGAGAAGTTCTTTATAGATCTTGGATACTAGCCCTTTATCCATAATGCCATTTGCAAATATCTTCTCCCATTCCGTGGGTTGCCTCTTAGTTTTGTTGACTATATTTTTTTAATTGAAGTATAATTGGCATATAACATTAGTTACAGGCATACAACATAATGATGTGATATTTGTATACATTGTGATTTGTAGGCACTACAGTAAATCCAGTTACCATCTGTCACCATACATAGTTAAAAATTTTTTTCTTGTGATGAGAAATTTCAAAATCTACCTACTTTCTTAGCAATATTCAAATAGGCAATACAAGATTATTGACTATAGTCACCATGCTGTACATTACATCCCATGACTTACTTGTTTTATAACTGGAAATTTGCTCCTTTTGATCCCTTTCTCCATTCCCTCCTTCCCCCCTTCCCTCTGGCAACCACCAGTCTGTTTTTGTATCTGTGAATTTTGTTTTGTTTCATTTTGATTTTTAAATTCTACATGTAAGTGAAATCATACGGTATTTATCTTTCTCTATTTGACTTATTTCACTGAGCATTATATCCCCAGTGTCCATCCATGTTTTCACAAATGGCAAGATTTCATTCTTTTTTATGGCTGAAAATATTCCATTGTGTGTGTGTATATATATGTATATATATACATCTTATTCATTCATCCATCAGTGAACACTTAGGTTGTTTCCATACCTTGGTTATTAAATTAATGCTGCATTGAACATGGGGGTGCATATGTCTTTTGAATTGGGGTTTTCATTTTCTTTGGATAAATACCCAAAAGTGGAATTGATGGGTCATATGGTAGTTCTGCGTCTAATTTTTTGAGGAACGTCCATATTGTTTTCCATAGTGGCTGCACCAGTTTGCATTCCCACCAACAGTGCACGAGAATTCTTCTTTTCTACATCCTCGCCAACAATTGTTATTTCTTATGTTTTTTGATTTTAGCTATTCTGACAGGTGTGAGGTGATATCTCATTATAGTTTTGACTTGCATTTCCCTGATGATGAGTGATGTTGAGCATCTTTTCATGTGCCTGATGGTCGTCTGTGTGTCCTCTTTGGAATAATGTCTGTTCAGATCCTCTGCCCATTTTTAATTCAGATTATATGTTTTTTTGTTATTGAGTTGTGTGAGTTCTTTCTATTAATCCTTTATCAAATACATGATTTGCAGATATCTTCTGACATTCAATAGGTACCTTTTCATTGTGTTGATGACTTATTTCTCTGTGCAGAAGCTTTTTAGTTTGATGCAGTCCCCTTTGTTTATTTTTGCTTTTGTTGCCCTTGCCTTTGCAATCAGCTACAAACAAT
The DNA here is from genome assembly GCF_011800145.1 of Mirounga leonina. Lineage (NCBI taxonomy): Eukaryota > Metazoa > Chordata > Mammalia > Carnivora > Phocidae > Mirounga > Mirounga leonina. Next base: position 33,111,941 of record NW_023270377.1, read on the forward strand.
CATCACAAGACTAATAATGTCAAGGAGCTTACTGCCTATGCAATCTTTGAATATATTATAACTCTCAGGACTCATTGTATGTAATTAATAAAAATCACCTAGTCATAGGAAATGCAAATTATTTTAGTACTTCTAAGGCGAATGAACCACCTAGCTCTGGCATACCAAATATCAGGCATAAGGCAGAGAGATTAATTCCACACTCCATAAAGTGTAGTGATAAGGGCTTGATTATGTAGGTCTTTGAGTTTAAGCTTCTAGTGCCTACAGAAAACTAGGATTAAGGAAGACAGGGAACTGTGTATGTGATACCACTAACCTTTTATTCATTCATTGAATTTAACTGCATTATGCTATGAATTTCATTTATGAAATGTAAATCCTTTCATCATGATTGATGGAGCTGATGGGAAATATTCAATGATCTCCCAAATTCATTGTCTTTGCTAATTCTGCACTTTGAATCAACCCAACTCATGCATATATGAAATATACCTTTACAATTAGTTTATCCACTTTCTTTTTTAATTCAATAATTTTTTCACCTAGATGTTTTTCTAATCTAATTACATCTATGAATTCTTGAAACTGATTGAGACTATAAAAATAGAGAAAAAATAGTTTTCATGATTTTTGGAGTAGGAAAACTTTTCTAATTGATTAAAGTAGATCTTCTTTGGAAACAGATAATTTTAAAATTTCTGATTATTTTTCTCTTTGCTCCTACTGTTCTCTGGAAGGTATGTTTTTCCAGTGGTATCTGAGATGGATTTTGTCAGAGATAGTTTACTTAAATCTTTGGGTGCCAGAAAAAGGGAAAGGAGTCATTTTATATTTTCAATAATTTTAATATTGCTGCATTAAGCTTTTATTTGCCTATGAGGAACAGAAAAACAAACAAACAGTATATAACTGGAAGCAGTACATACCAGAGAACATCACTGAGTTTTCAATGTTTTCATATTCATTGGGCCAACATTCCTTAACTTAGCTGGGCACCCTAGACTAATTGCAGGTACTATGAGCTTGAAAAAATATGTCTCCATTGAGGAGTGGAAGGTTCTATCCACTATCTTCCAAGTGAGTCTTCTACTTGAATATGGTAAATTAGAGGTGGATTGGTTAGCCTTTTAATCTGTTTTCATCTTGACTATATCTAATAGAAATATTTTTGGACTATAGAGAGTACCTGTGCTTATTTTCCATCTTGTCCCCACCTTAGTCTATTGTCTGCCTTTCTTCGTTTTATGCCCCAAGAAGATGACTGCTATGGAATGCCTTACGAGACTGTCCTTCTGGCTGATTTCTAGTTAGGTCCAGTAAATGGCAAACACTGGCAGAACATTGAAGGTCAATAGGGAAAAAAAGGTTGGGTTTTTCTGTCCTACTGTTTTCCTGCTTTGGTGCTGTGGTTCTGGCAATGAATTTTCCTGAGTGACCCCAGCTGCATGACTCCAGCTATTACTAGGCTCTGGCTGGAGTGGTAACTTCTTTTCAGTGTTTCCCTCAACATTCATTATTGGTTCCTTATCCATAAATATACCTTTCATTAATAGTAAAGCTTCTTTTGTTGAACCATTTTAGAGGAATTCTAATTCCTGCCCTAACTCTAGTAATCCCAGTTTTCTAGTATGCATACATATTTTCCTCTATTTTTTTCACTTTAGATTTTTTTTTTAATTTGCAGTATAGTTGATACAGTTTCCTGTGTTTTTATGTTTTTTGCTCATTTCACAGCCACTTTGTAAAAATTCAAATGATCATATTGATCTGAATGTTCATTATGCATTTTTAAAGTACAGAGTTGAAAATGATGCATGCTCATTATTAAAATTCAAGCAATCCCCCGAAAAGTAAGAAAGAGCCCATAATTCCACCATCCAGAAATTACCAGTGTTAATAGTTAATATTTGGTGGCATCATTTCATAAATCTTTCCATATTTGGGGGAGACAGTCTTCATGGTTCTTGTGAGAGGTATAGGATTCTTTTCTTATAACATAATCAATTGCATGTGATCTTGTTATCTGGCCCACTTTGCATTACCTTGGGAATCAGGGCTTGAGGAACTGATGTAAAAAGGCTTATATCCTGGCTACTGCTATTGCTCTGGGTAATAAACTTTTGTTTCTGACCCAGGAAACTCATTTCTTCTATCAGCCTCCATGAAACTGTGGCAAGCTAAATAGTTAGCTTACAAGCACAGTACATTTTTGACAGCTTTGGTTACAAGATGCGATACTGACAGACATGGCCTTCTGAAAGATGAAGGACCAGGACCTTGTGGTCTGATCAGTTGCATTTGGGGGAAGCCCACGGGAACTGGTGGAAAGTGATGACCAAGTTGTATGATCAGTCGGGCAATAAATAGTCCCTTACTCTAGGCTATTGGAGAGATGGTTGCAAGTTAAGTGTTGGGAAGTAGGCTTAAAAACAGCTGCCTGACCAGTGCCCTGGTTGTTGCTAATTATCCTCCAAGTAGGGAGACTTCCTTGCCAATCTGATGATTCACCTCAGTGTCTGTCCCATTTTAACAGTACTAAGATGAGTCCTGAGTGAGCAGAAGATTCTGCTCTTTGACAACAGTTGCAGAGTTGCATACCTACACTCAGGATGATAGAATGGAAATTTATGACTGTTACGGACAGAAACAAAGTGAGTCATTAAAACTTGGCTGGTTTTCCTGGGAGATGAGGATGTAGGCTAAGTAATACCTATAAAGGAAGGATGGCAATGGCTGGGCCATCTTATGGGTAAGTACTCCTCAGTATATGGTGATAATCTTATATCCATTCCAAAATAACAATAAAAGATCTGTTTTTTGTCTTGAGTTCTGGCTGCTAAAAGGTTTATCTATCCTGAGACAAACCCTAGTGGGAAACCATAATAGGCACTGACTAGTATTTGGGCACTTATTGCCCTGAATTGTGGACACATTGCTGATGAGAATGATCCACTGACTCAAAGAAACTGACCCAAAGAAATATAAATTCTTGAAGTCAGCTCTGGTGCCTTGGAAAACTCCTTCAACCCTTATGTTGAAGCCAGGGAAGAATTTGAGATGTCATCATGGTAATGGGACAGCGGATGTCCTGGATTGAAGTGGACTCCACAAAGTAGGTCACTTCTGTGCAAGCCAAGCTTAAGTCACCTGAGGACACACAAACCTCATGGCCCTATCCAGAAAGCAGTGTGGCTACAGCTCTCAAGTCAGATAATTCCCAAAGATGAAATAGATGGTGTCAACTATGAAGACCTTGTTGCCTGACATAGAGTGCTGGGCAGACCAGCAGTTCATTTGATTGAACCACAAATTGCTGTTACACCACTCAAAACTGAAAGTAAACATGAAGTCTTGTTAGATGGCATGGAGTTGCCTTCCTTTTCTGAACCCCATGACACTTTCCTTTCCTCTTAACCTGATCCCAGATGCTTTAAAGAGAGACATGATTAAAGGTGGAGCCAAGATCTTCCTGTCCCTGAAGGGGATAGAAGGTTCTATGCAGCCATTGAAGTTTTCTGGGGAATCTCAGGGAAGGTAGGGACCCAATCTTTTATGGCTTTGTTGGTTATGAATGTTCAAGTCTCTATCTTACCCAGACCTATGGAAGGAAAAATTAGTTGGATTCAACTTACAGGATTTGGGCAGGGTTCACAATAGGGAAGGAAACTAATATAACCTTCTGGATGGGACTCTTTAGGCCAATTGAATGTACTGTTGTTTCCACATCTGAATATGTAGTAGGGATTATTATGTTATATACTTGTCTGTCTCCATCCCATAGAGCCACAGGTAGAGAAGTGCTGGTGGGACATGTAAATTGCTACCCAACTTGTCTCCCTGTGCCCTTTCAGTTGGTCCAACAGAAACACTAGAATCCTAGAAGGAAAAGGGAAATAACAGTCTTCATTAAGGACTTAAAGGTAGCAGGGAAAGTAAGAGTTCCATTATCTCAATACCACATCCCTGTATGGCCAGTGAATTTGCTATTGAAGTTGGAGACTTACAGTTATCACCAAATGAATCCAGGTGTTGGCTCTGTATCCCAGCTGTTTCAGATATTTTGATTATAACTATCTATTACATAAGTGTGATGGCACTTGGTATGCTGTCTCGTACATTGCCAACACAACCTTTGCCATACCACTGACACTTGAGGGTCAAGCTAGTTTGCATAGGATTTTCATACTTAGCCGGGGCACCTCCTTACCTGCTACTTTCCACCAGTGAGTGGGTCTGAGCTCCTGAGCCCAGACACACTCTGAAAGCAGGGTGGTGCATGAGGGAGGAGGGGGTACCGACACTGAGATAAGATAAAGGGCCAAAATAAAAACAAAAGCCTAGGAGTAACTGGGTGGCTCAGTCAGATAAGCACCTGACTCTTGATCTCAGCTCAGGTCTTGATCTCTGAGTCCTGAGTTCAAGCCCTGCTTAGGCTCCACACTGGGCATGGAGCCTACTTAAAACAAAACAAAAACAAAAGACTTCTAGTTGCTCTAGATGTCCTCCACAGGCTAGTCTCCCTCATACCCTTGTTCTTCCAGTGCTCCCAGTCTGGAAATAACAATCTTCTGATGGCTATTCTAGCTGTTGTAGCCCCGAGCATGAAGGAAAGTCTGTGTTACAGGACGGGAAAAAAAAAATCAACTGATTGGGTTTGGGCAAAACTTGCAATGGGGAAAAATGTTAGCGACCTTATGGGTAGGGCCCTCTCTGCTGATTCAATGTACTGTTATAGTTCTTACTACTAACCCTATAATGAAATTGATGTGTTGCATGCTTATAACGTAACACGCATAAATTGTCAGAAGACATTCTCCCATTCAGGGTTATTGCCACAGGTACAGAAGTTCTTGTCATTTGCCACAGGTGGGTGGTGGATCAGGATTTATGTGAGTGCCTCCACCCTCTGATTTCTAAAGATGTTCTGTTGGTTGGCAAGTCAAAAGCCTCAGTCTCAGTGGCCCAGTGGTCACCCTTGGCTGACCATTGGGGTGGCTGATAAACCCTGAAAAATTCAAGGGCCTGCTTGCCAAATAGATTTTCCTGGGACTATGTGGGCAGATTCACAACTCTCAAATCCTTTGGCAGTCAAAGAAAAAGTGCTGTCTCTTCAACCACCTATCACCCAAAAGGAGGCCCAGCATATTTTTAAACTATGGGTATGAGACACTGTATATACCTCATTTAAGCATTCAACATGCTTTGAGTGGGGCCTAAACCAGTTGGTTTTCTGGCCAAATGGTAGTAGTATGTTAAGGGGTACATCTGACTTGGTCCTAGCATCATTTTGGTTTTGCATGAAAAAGTAGCAGCTACTGATTTTGGCCCAAAACTTACCTTCCATTTTGCCACTGGAAGTAAAGCCAATGGCTCAGTGGAGCCCTGAATTCACAGGGCTAAATGTCCAGGCAAAATTCACTGATGGTTCAGCTAAGCTGAAACCTGATGGTGTCAATGAGCTACTGTGACTGTTTAGTTTAAGGGCAAGCTATGCAGAAGCAAAAATGGATGTGGTTACTTGACTCAGTTGGGCAGAACTCTGGCTAGTACTACTCTTAAGAACCTTGTTATATTTTTACTTACTTTTGGGCTATTGCCAATGGCTTAGCTGCTTGGTTTGTCATTTGGATAACCACAGACTGCCAGATTAAAGACACCTCTTTGGGACTGCAAACTATAGAACCAAATTGCTACTATGAAAAGAACCATCTGGGTCACTTATGCAGATGTATATAGTAAGGGCATGTTCTTGATGAGACTGACTGGAATCAAGCTCCTGATTGAGCCTCTACTTCCCAGATTGCCACCTTTGTTGCTTGGATTTTTCATTATACTGGATACAACAACACAGCCACCTTCATAGCTGGGAACAAAGTAAAGAAGTCCACTTTGGTGAAGTTTCTGATGTAGACTAGGTTACCACTGCATGTCCAACTTGATTCCTGCCAAATGTTGACCCATATTTCTTACGGTAGGAGAGCTTACATTGCAAGTATTCCACCTGCTCCTAGCATTGGACTTTGGGACACCTTTGGTGGTAATTGGTTGATAATTTTCAGGTTATGGTATTACTTTCAGTCCAGTCAGATGACTCCAGCTACATCCACATCATTGTAAGTGGCAAGGTTTCATTTTTTATTCCTGAATAATATTCCATTGTATATATATGTGTGTGTGTATATATATAGATTTATGTGTGTGTGTCTGTGTATATATACATATGTATGTATGTATATATATATACACATATATATATATATATACATATATATATACACCACATCTTATTTATCCATTCATCAGTCAGTGGACACTTGGGCTGCTTCCATAATCTGGCTACTGTAGACACTGCTGCTGTAAACATCAGGGTGCATGTATCCCTTTGAATTAGTATTTTTGTATTCTTTGGGTAAATACCTAGTAGTGCAATCACTGGGTCATAGGGTAGTTCTAATTTTTAACTTTCTGAGCTGCCTCCATACTGTTTTCCACAGTGGCTGCATCAGTTTGCATTCCCACCAAGAGCGCACAAATGTTCCTTTTTCTCTGCATCCTCACCAACACGTGTTGTTTCATGTGTTGTTGATTTTAGCCATTCTAAAAGGTGTGAGATGATGTCTCATTGTAGTTTTGATTTCCATTTCCCTGATAATGAGTGATGTTGAGCATCTTTTCATGTGTCTGTTGGCCATCTGTATGTCTTCTTTGGGAAAATATCTATTCATGTCTTCTGCCCATTTTTTAATTGGATTATTTGTTTTTGGGGCATTGAGTTTTGTAAGTTCTTTATATATTTTGGATACTAGCACTTTATCAGTTATGTCATTTACAAATGTCTTCTCCCATTCCATATGTTGCCTTTTAGTTTTGTTGTTCCCTTCGCTGCACAGAAGCTTTTTATTTTGATGTAGTCCCAATAGTGTATTTTTGCATTTGTTTCCCTTGCCTCTGGAGACATATCTAGAAAGAAGCTGCTGTGGCTGATGTCAAAGAAATCACTGCCTATGCTCTCTTGTAGAATTTATTTTTGTTTCAGGTGTCACATTTAGGTCTTTAATCCATTTTGAATTTATTTTTGTGTATGGTGTAAGGAAGTGGTCCAGTTTCATTCTTTTGACACATTTTATGTTTTTGTCACAATTTACTCTTCTAATATTGTGACTCCATTAACAAATTATTATATAGTTATTTTTAATACTTTGTCACTTAACCTTCATACTAGAGTTAAGTGATAATACACCATTATATTACAGTATTAGACTGTTCCAATTTTGACTGTGTACTTACCATTACCAGTGTGTTTTATGTTTTCGTATGTTTTGTTATTAACTAGCACCCTTTCATTTTGAAGAACTACTTTCAGCATTTTTTGTAAGGCAGGTCTAATGGTGATAAACTACTTCAGCTTCTGTTTCTCTGGGAAAGTCTTTATTTCTCTCATTTCTGAAGGACAGTTTTGCTGAGTAAAATATTTTTGGTTGGCAGTCTTTTTCTTTCAGCACTTTGAGTATAGCATCTCATATTCTCCTGGCTGACAAGGTCTCTGCTGATAGCCTTATGGGGGTTCCCTTGTATATGAGGAATTTTTTTTCTCTTGTTACTTTTAAAATACCCTCTTTGTCTTTGATAATGGACAGTTTTATTATAATGTGTCTTAGGAAAATCTCTTTGGATTGAATTTATTTGAAGACCTATGAGCTTCATGAACTTGTTGTCCAAATTTCTCCACAGAGTTGGAAAGTTTTCATCCATTATTTCTTTAAATACACTCACTGCCCTTTTCTCTCTGCATTCTTCTGAGACTCCAGTGATGTAAATTGTTTGACTTGATAGTATTCCATAATTCACACAGGCTGTCTTCACTCTTTTTCATTCATTTTTTTTTCTCTTCTTTCTCTTCTGGATAAATTTCTTTCTTTTTTTCTTTGTTTTTCAAGATCAAGTGGATTCCTTATTACACTCCATTTTTTAAATTTAAATTTAAATTCCAGTATAGTTAACATACAGTGTTATATTAGTTTCAGGTGTACAATATAATGATTCAAAAATTCTCTCTCTCTATATATATAAGTGTACTCTTAATTCCCTTCACCTATTTCACCCATCCTCCCACCTATCTCCCCTTTGGGAACCATCTATTTGTTCTCTATACTTAAGAGTCTCTTTTTTGCTTTGTCTCTTTTTTCCCCTTTGTTCATTTGTTTTGTTTCTTAAATTCCACATGTAAGTGAAATCATATATTTATCTTTCTCTGACTTATTTCATTTAGCATTATACTCCCCAGATCCATCCATGTTGTGGCAAATGGCAAGATTTCATTCTTTTTTATGGCTGAATAATATTCCGTACACACACACACACCCCACAGCTTTATCCATCCATCTCTTGATAGACACTTGGGTTTCTTCCATTATTTGGCTATTGTGAATAATGTTACAATAAATATAAGGATGCATATATCTTTTTGAATTAGTGTTGTCATATTCTTTGGGCAGATACCCAGTAGTGCGATTACTGGATCACAGAGTAGTTCTATTTTTAATTTTTTGAGGAACCTCCCTACTGTCTTCCACAATGGCTACACCAGTTTGCATTTCCACTAACAGTGCACAAGGGTTCCTTTTTTACCACATTCTTGCTAACACTTATTGTTTCTTGTGCTTTTTATTTTAGCCATTCTGACAGATGTGAGGTGATCTCTCCTTGTGGTTTTCATTTGCATTTCCCTGATGATGAGTGATGCTGAGCATCTTTTCATGTGTCTGTTGGCCATCCCGTGTGTCTTCTTTGGAGAAATGTCTCATGTCTTCTGCCCATTTTTTAATTGGATTATTTGGTTTTTGGACATTGAGTTTTGTAAGTTCTTTATATATTTTCAATACTAACCCTGTATTGGATATGTCATTTGCAAATATATTCCCTTTCTGTAGGTTGTCTTTTAGTTTTGTTGATTGTTTCCATTGCTGTGCAGAAGCTTTTTTTTAATTTTATTTTTTAATTAAAGATTTTATTTACTTGAGAGTAAGAGCAAAGAGGGAGAGAGAGAAGCAGACTCCCTGCTGAGCAGAGAGCCCAGTGTGGGGCTTGATCCCAGAACCCTGAGATGATGACCTAAGCCAAAGGCAGATGCTAAACTAACTGAGCCACCCAGGTGCCCCAAGAAGTGTTTTATTTTGATTGTAGTCAAAATAGTGTATTTTTGCATTAATTTCCCTTGCCTCAGGAGACATATCTAGAAAAATGTTGCTACAGCTGATGTCAGAGAAATTACTACCTGTGCCATCTTCTAGGATTTTTATGGCTTTGGTCTCACACTTAAGTTCTTAGTCCATTTTGAGTTTATTTTTGTGTATTGTGTAAGAAAGTGGTCCAATTTCATTCTTTTGCATGTTGCTGTCCAGTTTTCTCAGTACCATATGTTGAAGAGACTATCATTTTCCCATGGGATATACTTGTCTCCTTTGTTGATGATTAAGTGACCATATAATTGTGGGTTCATTTCTTGACTTTCTATTCTATTCTGTTGATCTATATTCTATTTTTGTGCCATAGCTAATTTCATATAATCCGAGTTCACAGATTCTTTCTATGTTCTCTACTGCATTTTTCATTTCATTTATTCCTCAGCTTCAGAATTTATTTGGTTAGTTTTTATGATCTATTTCTCTATGAAACTTACCATTTGTTTTTATATTGCTTTCCTGATTTTGTTGAATTGTCTTTCTGTGTTTTCTTGTTGCTTCCCGAACTTTCTTAAAGCAACTATTTTGAATTCTTTATTGGGAAGATTGCAGAGCTCCATTTTTTTGGTCAGTAACTGAGAAATTATTGTGTTCCTTTGGTAGTGTCACATTTCCCTGATTTTTCATGTTGATGTCTTGCATTGCTGTCTTTGTACTGGAGGAAGCAGTCATTTCCTCCCATTTTTACTGCCTGGCTTAAGGAGAGAAATAGCTTCTGTCAGCCCTGGCAGGGATTCTCAGGCTTTCTTGGACTTTTTCAATGAATAGTCTGCTCAACACTTTTTCCTTCTTGGATGGTGGTGAGGGGAGGGGCAAATTCTTAAGATTGTATGCATTCTCTTGATTCTGTAAAGCCAGGCAGGGTGCTGACAGCCTTCCATTGGTTTCCTCTAGGGCAGAGCTGAATGCTCAAGTTTCCATGCTTTTTTCCAGTCCTGCAGAATCAAGCCAGCTTTCTGTGTGCTCACTAGCAGACTGCAAAGGCTCACACTCACTGCCCCCAGGGCCTTGCATGAGGAGCTTGTCATAGGGTGTGTGTATGTGTATGTGTATGAATGTGAATGGTTCACACAATGTTGAAGATGCCCGTGGGCCAGTTGGAGGGATCTACAGGCAAAGTGTTACCAGCAACTCTGGGGTGGGCTTCCTGATGGAACTTGGAAAGCAGCTAGTAGGATATACATTGCTTTGATGTGTTCCAAGCCCTGGCTGCTGTTCTCCCAGCCTTTCTCTGTCCCTCAGTCACACAGCTTACCTTAGTACTCTGGATAGGTGAGAAGGAAGTGGACCTCTTTGGTAGCATCCTACAAAGCTGGGAAAGCTGGGGGGTTCACTCACATTCTCTTTTCTCTATGGGAGAAATTGTGGGCCCAGATGGCCTCTCTTGACATTGAACTGTTCTGCCTTGGGGACAGAGAGGTGATTCAAGTAAAGTAAAACTGTTCCTCCTGCTCTCTTCAGTGTGTCCAGTCTTAGATTTTTTGCTCCAACAGTGTATTAGAACTCCTCTGCTGGATTTCCAGGCTTCCACAAAGGTATTTTCATATGTGGGTGATTGACAAAATTTATTTTCTTTGGGAGGAAAGTGGTAGAAAACTCTTCTGCCATTGTGATGACATCACTCAGTATATTAGTTGTAGGGTTTTCATAAATGCCCTTTAGTAAGTTGAAGAAGTTCCCTTCTAGTTTGTTGAGAGATTTTATCAAGAATGGGTGCTGCATTTTGTCAAATGCTCTTTCTGAAATTATTGAGATGATCATATATTTTTTTAGTATATTAATGTGATAAACTATATTGATTTTTTTATTGTTAAATCAACTTTGCATTCCTAGAATCAGCTGTACTTGGTTATAATGTATTATCTTTTTCATATATCATTGGATTCACTTGCTAAATTTTTTTTTTTAAGATTTTATGCATTTGACAGAGAGAGACAGAGCGAGAGAGGGAACACAAGCAGGGGGAGTGGGAGAGGGAGAAGCAGGCTTCCCACTGAGCAGGGAGCCCAATGTGGGGCTCAATCCCAGGACCCTGGGATCATGACCTGAGCCGAAGGCAGATGCTTAACGATTGAGCCACACAGGTGCCCCTCATTTGCTAAATTTTATAAAACAATTTTTGCAAATATATTCATGAGGAATATTGGTCTTTAGTTTTCTTGTAATGTCTTTCTCACTTTTTAAAAAAGGATTTTATTTATTTACTTGAGAGAGAGATAACACAAGCAAGGAGAGAGGTAGAAGGACAAGCCCCGATGCAGGGCTCACTCCCAGGGTGCCAAGGTCATGACCTGAGCTGAAGTCAGACACTTAACAGACTGAGCCACCCAGGTGCCCCTGTCTTTGTTTACTTTTGCTATCCAATTTAGACTCGTATTATAGAATGAGATGAGAAATAGTCTTACCAAAAAGAAGAAGCAGGAGGAGGAGTAGGAGGTGAAGAAAGAGAAGAAGAAAAAGGAAAAGGAAAAAAAAATCTGGATGCAGGAGAGGAAATAAACATACACTGAAAAAGAAGTCCACAATTTGATCCAATTAAACTTGTGATAAATGCCTATATTAAGAAAAAAGAAATTGCAAATAAAGCACCTAACTTTACACCTCAAGGAACTAGAAAAACAAAGAACTAAAGCCACAGTTAACAGAAAGAAGGAAATAAGAAAGATCAGAGAAGAAATAAATGAAATAGAAACCAGAAAACATTAGAGAAGATAAATGAAACTTTAAAAGAGCAGGTTTTTGAAGAGATAAACTAAGAGAAGACTCAAATAAAAATTGGAATTGAAAGAGATGTTACAACTGATATCACAGAAATACATAGACTCATAAGAAACTCTTGGGAACAATTATATGGCAACAAATTGGAGTACCTAGAAGAAATGAACTAATTCCTAGAAATATACAACTTAGACTGAATCATGAATAAATAGAAAATCTGGATAGACTAATAATGAGTAAGAAGATTAAAATAATAACCAAACCCTCCCGACAAAGAAAAGCCCAGGACCAGTTGGTTTTACTGATGAATTCAACCAAACACTTAAAGAAGAATGAATAGAAATCCTTCTCAAACTCTTCCAAAAAATTAAATAGGAAGAAACTCCCAAACTCACAAGGTCAGCATTACCCTGATACCAAAGTCAGATAAAGATGCTACAAGAGAAGAAAGCTGTAGACTGATAGCCCTGATGATTATAGATGCAAGAATTTCTCAACAAAATCTTAGCAAATTGAATTCAGTAGCACATTAAAGGGATCATATTACCATGATCATGTGGGATTTATCCTTGGGATGCACAGATGATTCAGTACATGCAAATCAGTAAATGTGATATACCACATTAACAGAATTAGAGATAAAAATTACATGATCATCTCAATGGATGAAGAAAAACATTTGACAAAATACAACATTCTTTCATGATAAAATGTCTTAGCAAATTGGGTATGGAAGAAACATACCTCAACATAATAGAGGTCAAAATATATCAAGCCCACAGCTAACATCATCCTCACTGGTGAGTTTGAAAGCTTTTACTGTAACATCAGGAATAAGACATTTTACCACTCTTACTCAACATAGTATTGGAAGTCCTAGCCAGAGTAATCAGGTAAGATAAAGTAATAAAAGACACCTAAATCAGAAAGGAAGAAGAAAATTTGTCTTTATTTGCAGATGATAACATTCCATATGTAGAAAATCCTAGATTCAACCCAAAAAAAAATCTGTTAGAACTAATTAATGAATTCAGTAAATTTGGAGGATATAAAATCAGTACACAACATCAATTGTGTGTCTATATACTAACAATGAAATATCTGAAAAAGAAGGAAAACAATCCTATTCCCAATAGCATCAAAAACAATAAAATACTTAGAAATAAATTTAACCAAGAAGGTGAGAGATCTGTGCATTGAAAACTATAAGACTCTAATGAAAGAAATTGAAGACACAAATAAATGGGAAGATATTCTGTGTTCATGGATCAGAAAAATGAATGCTGCTAAAATGTCCCTATTACAAAGCCATCTATTGATTCAGGGTAATACTTATCAAACTTCCAAAAGCATTTTCAGAGAAAAAGAAAAAACAATCCTAAAATGTATATGGAACCACAAAGGACCCTAAATAACCAAAGCAAACTTGAGAAAGGACCAAGCTAAAGGGCTCCCACTTCCTGATTTTAAACTGTATTACAAAGCTATAGTAATCAATATAGTGTGGTATTGGCATAAAAAAACACACAAAGTGAATAAAATAGAATGCCCAGAAATAGACCAACACATATACAGTCAACTAATATTTGACAGACAGCCAAGAATACTCAATGAGGAAAAGATAGTTTCTTCAATAAGTGGTGCTATGAAAATTAGATAACCACATGCAGAAAAATGAATTTAAACCCTATCTGAAACCACTCACAAAAATTAACTTGAAATGGTTAAAGACTTAAATGTAAGACCCAAAACCACAAAGCTCATAGAAGAAAACTTAGAGAAAAAGCTCCTCGACATTGTTTTTGGCAATGATTTTTTGGGTAGGACACCAAAAGCAAAGGCAAAAAAAAATTTTAAAGTGTGGCTAGGGGACCCTGGCCGGCTCAGTTGGTAGAGCATGCAACTCTTGCTCTCAGGGTCAAGCCCCATGTTAGGTATGGAGCCTACTTAAAAAATAATAAGATAAAAAATAAAAAGTGTGGCTAAATCAAACTAAAAAGCTTCTGCACAGCAAAAGAAATAATCGACAAAATGAAAAAGCAACCTACAAAAAGGGAGAAAATACTTGCAAATCATATAGCTGTGAAGAGGTTAATATAAAAATATATAAAGAACTTATGCCCAATACAAAAAAAATAAACATTCCAATTAAAATATGGGCAGAAAATCTGAATTGATATTTTTCCAAAGAAAACATACAAATGGCCAACAGGTACATGTAAAGATGCTCAGCATCAGTAATCATCAGGGAAATGCAAATCAAAACCATGATGAGATACCACCTTACACCTATTAGAATGGTTGTTATCAAATAGACAAGAGATACCAAGTGTTGGCTAGTATGTGGAGAAAGAGGAATCCTTTGTGCACTGTTGGTGGGAATGTAAATTGGCATAGCCACTATGGAAAACAGTGTGGAGGTTCCTCAAAAAATTAAAAAGAGTTACCATATGATCCAGCAGTCCTGCTGCTGGGTATATATCAAAGACAATGAAAACAGGATCTCAAAAACATCTGCATTCCCATGTTTATTGCAACATTATTCACAATAGCCAAAATATGGAAACAATCTAAGTGTCAATGGATGGATGGATAAAGAAGATGTGATATATATATATCTCATAGAAGATATATATCTCATGAGATATATATATATCACACAGAAAGAAGAGAGAGTAAAATGGTGGTTACCAGGGGCAGGGGTGGGGGGTGGAATAAGGAGATGTTGGTGAAAGAGTACTTGAGAAAGGACTCTTTCCAGTTAGAAGATGCATAAGATCTGGTGATTTAATGTACAGCATTGTGATTTTAGTTAACAATACACTTTATACTTGGAAGTTGCTAAAAAGGTAGATCTTTAATGTTCTCACTACAATTAAAAGAACTGGTGACGTGATGGAGGTATTAGCTAATTCTACAGTGGTAATCATATTGCTATGGTGGTAATCATAATCCAATATATAAGTATATTAAATCAAAACATTTTATACCTTAAACTTAATGTTATATGTTAATTATATCTAATAAAGCTGGAAAAAATACTGGGTCCCAAATTATAGCTATAATTCATGGGGATCTCACTAAATTTAAATGTTACTCAGATAATCTTAGGAGAAAGTTCCTGAACATAAAATAAAGGAGAAATAGGTATGCCTCACCTTAACCATTGTAACCATTGTCTTCCCTAAATTCCCCATTGTCATAGCACCCATTGCCTTAAAATATCTTATAGTAGGCATGGATGCTCTGACTTGTTTGGCAAAATAGGATTCCATGGACCATCCCTCCCAGTTAAAATGGTTAATATGGCCCAATGTAAATTAAAACAGGGCCCTTTAGTATTGACACTTGTTGCATGAGACCTACATAAAGTAAGAGTGATTGTTATTACTTATTCTTCATTTAACAGTTCAGTTTGGTCTGTTCTTAAACTTGGAAAGAATGTATGGTGCCTCACAATACATTCTTATATCCAATCAGCAGTTGATAAATATTTTGCTACTGTACATTTGGCTGTTCTGTTCTGTGCCTATTTCAACAGTCTCTCAGCTACACTTTACTTTCATCTCCAAAGAGGCATAATACACTTTACCGGGTTACTGGTGGGGTACCTCAACAGCCTTGCCCAATCGCACACAATCTTTGATCTTAACTGCATTTCGTTTTCTCCAGGATGACATATACCTCCAAGGAAATTCATTTGACACACTCATTCAAATATTCACAAAGCAGTTTATGAAAAAGGGATGGGCCATTGCCACACATAGTGCAAGGCCTGCCACCTTGACTAGATTCCTAAGGATGATTTAGTAAACTGAGAGCTGTTCCATCTTTGACACAGCCAAGAAACAATTTTGACACTTGGCACTTGAAATATTGAAACAAGCTCTGTATATTTTGGGCCTTTTTGGGTTCTGGAGGCAATTACAAATTTTAATTAAGCCCACTTATGCTGTTACTTGCAAATCAGCCCTCCTCAAATGGTGCCCACTCCAACAAAAGGTTCAAGAATCCAAATCACAAAAATAAAAAATAAAGTCACTTCTGTCAGTGCCTCCACAGACTTTATTAGAGAGGCTTTTGCAATCTTCACTCATGATAAGTTTCCTTTGGAAACTCTGGACCTCCCATGATGGCCATAAGCTGTCCATGGGCTTCTGATGCAAGAAATAATCTTCCTTTGCCTCACTATACACCACTAGGTGGCAATTGCTGGCCACATACTGGAAATAGAGATTCTTACAGGTCCTGAGCCTGTGACCCTCCATACTCAGCTGCCCATTATGCCTTGGTCATGGAATTAGCACCTTGACAACTTACTCAACACAGCCACCAAAGCCTGCTTGCTGTAAGATGGAACCAAACCTGGGCCCTCTGGAATATCCCCTCTGTACTCAGTCCCTTGCCAGGTGCCACAGTAATGGAGGAGATCACCCCTCTCCCAAACCATTTGGTTACCTGGGGAGCCCCTTGAGATCAACTTAGTGAACAACAGTTCTCTCTTTATAACTACTTTTTGACATTTTAATTATTATGTATGTTGGTGTGGACCTCTTTGGGTTGATTTTGTTGGGGTTTGCCATACCTCCTGGATCTGGGTGTTGGTTTCCTTCCCCAGGTTCTGCAAGTTTTTAGCCTTGATTTCTTCAAATAAATTTTTTCCTTTTTCTCTTTTATGGGGCCCCTATAATGTGAATGCTATTATGCTTGAAGATGTCATTGGATTCCCTTAACTTATTTTCATTTTTTATTATTCTTTTTTCTTTTTTTCTGTTCCATTTGGCTATTTTCTATTACCCTTCTTCCAGCTCACTAACCCATTTTTCTACTTCCTCTATCTATGATTTATTCTCTCTGGTGTATTTTTAATTTCAGTTATTGAGCTCTTAATCTCTGAATGGTTCTTTTTATATATTTTCTATCTCTTTGTTGAAAGTCTGAGATCCTCTACTCTTAAGTCCAGTATCTTTATGACCAGTATTCTGAATTCTCTCTCTGGCATATTCCCTATAGCCATTTCATTTAGCTCTTTTGATGTGATTTTATTCTGTTCTTTCACTTGGGACATATTCCTGTCTCATTTTGTCTCTATGTTTCCATGTATTAGGTAAGTCTTGATCTTGAAAGTAGTGATCTTAAGAAGAGGTACTGTGGGGGCGCCTGGGTGGTTCAGTCGTTGAGCATCTGCCTTCGGCTCAGGTCATGATCTCAGGGTCCTGGGACTGAGCCCCACATGGGGCTCCCTGCTTGGCGGGAAGCCTGCTTCTCCCTCTCTCACTCCCCCTGCTTGTGTTCCCTCTCTCACTGTTTCTATCAAATAAATAAAATCTAAAAAAAAAAAAAAAAAAGAAGAGGTACTGTGGTGTCCTGTAGTGATGTTCCCTGTTCACCAGCACCAAGTGCTTCAGGGGTGTCTCCTCTGTGTGTTGCGTGTGCCCAACTCTTGTGATTGAGCCTTCAGTCCAATCAGCTACAATGGCCCACTTTACCTATTGTAGGCAGGGTTTGGTCTTAGTGTGTTAAGAGACTAGTCTGGGGTTGCCTTGGGCTTGTAGTTAAGTCAAGCCAGATGAGTGCCCTCAGTCCATTTGCTGGGACTGCAGTCACACCAAATGGCAGGGTGCTCTTCCTGAATTGTTCCCTGAGAGACTTTCATTGTTGGGTGGGTCCTGCAGTTAGACCAGATCTCCAGCTCCAGTCCATCTGTTTAGGTTTCAGTCAAACAGGTGTGTGTGGTTATCTTCCCCTCTTCCCAGGGTAGGAGTCACTTTGGAGTAGTGCTGGTCACTGTCAGGTACCACTTTAGAGGGACTTCTGCTGAGTGGGACAGGTTGGATGGGGGGCCCACAGGAGAATGTGGGGGTGGTTGTGCATGATATTAGCAAGCTAGGTGGAGAGTGTTTGAGCTGGTTCCTGGAGGTGTCCAGGTATCTATGCTGGCCAGGGGATTGGAGGAGGAGAGAAATTGTGCCCACCAGCTCTTGTGTTCTTGGAGAGGTCTCCTAAAGATCCCTCCCCATCCAGTGTATTAATAATTAAAAAAAAAATTAAATCTCCTTCCCACATACCCCATGCTCTTTTCAAAATGCTGCTCCAATGCTGTTATCTCAGTGGGATTGTTTGTTATACTGGCTCTTTAAGGTGGGGACTCAGTTTCCGGTCACCCTCTGGCTCTTCCAGAGCAAAGCCTGTTGATTTTTAAAGTATCCAAAGTTAAGCCCTGCTGACCTTAAAAACTTGTCAAGTTAAGGCCGTCTGGTTTTCAAAGCCAAATGTTCTGGGGATTCTTCTTTCACATGCCAGTCCCCCTTGTCTGGGGTGTCTGGTGTAGGATCTGTTCCTCTCCTTTCTCCGTATTTGTGGTGTCCCCCCAACCTTTTGTTGTTAGTCTCTCTGGGTGTTTGGACCCCACCCCATGTCTGCCCCTTCTACCCTTTTTGATGTGGCCTCCTCTCTATGATTAACTGTAGAGAGTATGTTCTGCCAGTTTTGGGGTTGTTTTCTGGATTAGTTGTACTGGTGTGGATGTTATCTAGATGTATCCATGGGATGAGGTGAGCTTAGGATCCTCCTCCTCTGCTATCTTCCCATGCTCATCTTTGTACACCTTTTTTTCAAATGGGAGCATTTATTTTCATTATTCTGTCTGCACTAATGTATGATTAAGAGAGGCTGGTAATTTGCTTATGATCCATAAGACTAATTCAAGGGAGTTGCATCTAGACTTGTATTTTATGCCTGATGCTGTGACTGAATGAAGCTTTAAGAGAGCTTGAGTGGTAGTAGGCATATTTTATATTTGAGGAAGATATGAACAATTATGGCCAAGAAGGTAGACTGTGGTAGAATGAATGATTGACCCAAACACATTACCTTTCCCTGTACTCATGCTCTTTTCTTTTCTTTTAAAATTTTATTTATTTATTTAATAGAGAGTGTGTGCACAAGCAGGGGGAGTGGGAGAGGGAGAAGCAGTCTCCCCATTGAGCAGGGAGCCCAATACGGGGCTCGATTCCAGAACCCTGTGATCATGACCTGAGCTGAAGGCAGACGCTTAACCAACTGAGCCACCCAGGCACCCCATGCCCTTTTCCAATTAACTTTTCAGTTTTTTCTATTAGAGGTGGAGTATACTTCTTTCCCTCTTGACTTTGAGCTTGTTCAAGTCATGTCTTCTTAAAGAGACAGCCAACATCCAACGATAGATCAATCCAGAAGTAAAATGCTCAATCCCCTTGCCCCAAATTGGAAAAACTCTTTAGAGCCATCTCAACTCTAGGACTCCCTGCAGGGTCTACTGAGGCCTAATTGAGACTACATTGCAGGTCAATATCTCTTCTTTCCAATCCTGTTTCTTTACCCTCCATTCTTCAGATGTTGATTTCAATAGTACCCTCTAAAGCATGTTTTAAACATACATTTTCATCACAGAGTTTTCCTCCCAGAGAACCCAAACTGTGAAAAGCAACAATAGAGGACAAAGGAATAGTAAATACTGAGAAAGCACTAAACCTAGAATTCTACACTCATCTAAATGATCATTCAAAAAAATCAAAAATATGTGATAAAATTGAAGGAAAAAATTAATTTTAAAAATGTACATATTCCTCCAAACCTGGTAGAAAGGGAGACAATGTAAAAAACCAATTTCATAGAATACAGAAAAGGAATACAAAAGGATCCCAGGGAAAAAAAGCATTTTAATAGGAAGAACAAAATAAAATGGAAGAAAGAAATTCAAACGTGAGTTATCACAATAAATTTATAAATGAATGCCGTCTTTTAAAATATTTTGAGTTTGCACTGAAAAATCCACCAAGTAGACATAACCATTGATATAATTTCAAAATATACACAGCTGAAAATAACAATTTCAAATAAAAATTAACAAATTCACAATTGTAATGAGATAATCTGGTTCTTTTTGAGATTAATATTTGTGTTAATAGAACTAGCAAGCAAAAACTTTAGTAGGGATGTAAAAATTTGGACATACTTAACAACTTGATGTGGACATATAATGAATACTGCTTCCAAAAATTAGAGAATATATAATTAAAGGATATAGGAATTTTACTTTAATGTAATCCCACTGGTCTGTTTTTGCTTTTGTTGCCTGTGCTTTTGGTTTCATATCCAAGAAAACACTATAAAAAAGCAATGTTGAGAATTTTTGTTAATATGTTTTCTTCTAGGAGTTTTGTGATTTCAGGTCTTAAGTTTTAGTGTTTAATCCATTTTGAGTTGTTCTTTGTGTATGGTGTGAAACAAATTTCATTCTTTTTCATGTGGATATCTAGTTTTCCCAACACAATTAATTGAAGAGATTATCCTGTCCCTATTGTGTATTCTTGGCACCCTTTTCAAAGATCAGTTGACCATATATGTGTGGGTTTATTTCTGAGCTCTCTATTCTGTTCCTTTGGTCTGTATGTCTGGTTTTATGCCAGTAGCATGCTGTTTTGATTACTGTAGCTAACAACCAGCAAAATGAAAAGTAAACTATGGAATTTGAGAATATATTTATAAACCATATCTAATAAAGCATTAATATCTAAAATATATAAGAAACTCCTATGACTCAATAGCAGAAAAACCCAAAAAGCCTGATTTTTAAAATGAGCAGAGGAACTGATTAGACATTTCTAGAAGGAAGACATACAAATGACCAACCAGTGGGGCGCCTGGGTGGCTCAGTTGGTTAAGCAACTGCCTTCAGCTCAGGTCATGATCTCAGGGTCCTGGGATCGAGCCCCACATCGGGCTCCCTGCTCGGCAGGAAGCCTGCTTCTCCCTCTGACCCTCTCCCTGCTTGTGTTCCCTCTCTCGCTGTCTCTCTCTCTCTGTCAAATAAATAAATAAAATCTTTTAAAAAAACCAAATGACCAGTATATGAAAAGGTGCTTACCATCATTAATCATCAGGGAACTACAAATCAAAACTACCATGAGATATTACCTCACACCTGTTATGATGGCATTTATCTAAAACCAACTAAAGAAAATCTGATAAATATTGGTGAGGATATGGAGAAAAGGGAACTCTTGTACATTTTTAATGAAAATGTAAATTTGTATAGTCACATTAGAAAAAAGTATGGAGGGGCGCCTGGGTGGCTCAGTCATTAAGTGTCTGCCTTCAGCTCAGGTCATGATCCCAGGGTCCTGGGATAGAGCCCCGCATCGGGCTCCCTGCTCAGCGAGAAGCCTGCTTCTCCCTCTCCCACTCCCTCTGCTTGTGTTCCCTCTCTCACTGTCTCTCTCTCTCAAATAAATAATAAAATCTTAAAAAAAAAAAAAAAAAGAAGTATGGAGGTTCCTCAAAAAAACTAAAAATAGAACTAACATATGATCCAGAATCCCACTTCTGGGCATATATCCATAGGAACTGCAACCAGGTCTTGAAGAGTTATATGCATTCCCATGTTAATTACAGCATTATTTACAATAGTCAAGACATGGAGGCAACCTAAGTGTCCATTGAAGGACAAATAGATAAAGGAAATGTGGTATATACATACAATGTAATATTAATCATGAGAAAGAAGAAAATTCTTTTTGCAACAATATGGATGGACCTGGAGTACATCATGCTAAGTGAGAGAGAACAAGTACTGTATAATAACATATGCTGAATCTAAAATAGTCAAACTCATAGAAACAGAGTGAAATAGTGGCTGCCAGGGTTTGGAGGAGGAAAACAGAGAGGTATTTGTCAAAGAGTACAAAGTTTAGGTTATACAAGACTTCTGGAGATCTGTTGTACAACATAGCGCCAATAGTTTAAAATGCTCTATTGTATACTTAAAAATTTGCTAGGAGGTTATATCTTAAGTGTTCTTATCACAGAAAATAATAATAAATAAATGGGGGGCACCTGGCTGGCTCAGTCAGAAGTGCATGTTACTCTTAATCTTGGGGTTGTGAGTTTGAGCCCCACATTGGATATAGAGATTACATTAAAAAAAAAAATTGGAAATATAAATTGGTGCAGCCACTATGGAAAACAGTATGGAGGGTCTTCAAAAATTTTAAAACAAAACTAACATATAGTCCAGCAATTCCACTTCTGGTATTTATCCAAAGAAAACAAAATCCCTTTCTGGAAAAGATATCGGCATCCCCATGTTCATTGCAGCATTATTTACCACAGCCAAGACATGAAACAACCGAGTTGTCCATTGATGGATGAATGGATAAACAAAATGTGTATATATACAATGGAATATCATTTGGCCATAGAACAGAAGGAAATTTTGCCATTTGCAACAACATGGAAAGACCTTGAGGGTGTTATGCTAAGTGAAATAAGTCAGACAAAGAAATGTGATGTGACTTATATATGGAATCTACAAAGAAACCAAACCACAGATACGGAGAACAAGTTGGTATTTGCCAGAGGTGTCAGGTAGGGAGTGGCAAAATTGGTAAATGTAGTCAAGACAAACAAACTTCCAGTTATAAGAGAAATAAGTCCTGGGGGTGTAATGTATAGCATGGTAACTATAGCCAATAATACTGTATTGAATATTTGAAAGTTGCTAAGAGAGTAAATCATAAAAATTGTCATCACAAAAAAATAGTAACTGTGTGGGGATGGATGTTAACTTATTGTAATCATTCTGATTATATATATATTTAAATGTAATGTACTTATTACATCTAAAATTAATACAATGTCATATGTCATTATATTTCAATAAAATGTTGTTTAAAAGCATGTAGGAAATATAGTTACAAACCAAAAGTACAATAATACTGGCTTTTGTGTTTATCTACGTAATTACCTTTTCCAGAATTCTTTGTTAATATGGGTTTGAGTTACTGTCTAGTGTCCTTCCCTTTCAGCCTGAAAGACTCCCTTAGCATTTTTTGTAAAGCAGAAATATTAGTGACAAATTCCTCCAGCTTTTGTTAATCCAGGAATGCCTTAATTCTTGTTCATTTTTTTAAAGGATAATTTTGCTTGTTAGAGAATTCTAGTTGACAGTTTTTCTTTCAGCTGTTTAAATGTGCCATTCTGCTGTCTACTTATCTACATAGTTTCTAATGAGAAACTGACAATCTTATTGAAGAACTTTTGTATCTGATTAGTTTTTCTTGATCCTTTTAAGTTCTCGCTTTGTCTTTTACTTTTGGCAGTTTGATTTATGTTATGTCTGTGTGTATCTCTTTTGAGTTTATCCTCCTTGGAGCTTGTTAAGCATTTAGATGTGTAGATTCATGCCTTTCATCATATTTGGGAAGTGTTTGGCCATTATATCTTCAAATATTCTTTCCAACCCTTTCTCTTCTCCTGTGATTCCCATAAAGTGTATGTTGGTACACTTGAAGGTGCCAAAGTTCTTTCTGATCCAGAATTTCTACTTGGTTCCTTTTTATACTTCCAGTCTCTTTATATTTTCATTTGGTTCATACATCATTTTCTTGGTTTCCTTTATTTCTTTGTCCATGGTTCCCTTTAGCTCTTTGAGCACAAAGTTTAAAAATCTTTGTTGGAATGCCTAGGTAGTTCAGTAGGTTAAGCGTCTGCCTTCATCTCAGGTCATGATCCCAGGATCCAGGGATCGAGTCCTGCATCGGACTCTTTGCTCAGTGAGGAGCCTGCTTCTCCCTCTGTCTCCTGCTCTCCCTGCTTGTGCTCTCTCTCTGTCTCTGACAAATAAATAAATAAAAATCTTTGTCTAGTAAGTCCAGCTTCTGAGTTTTTTCTGGGGTTATTTCTATCCATTTATTTTTTTCCTATGGCCATATTTCCTGTTTTTTTCATATGCCTTATAATTTTTTGCTGGATATTGGGAATTTTAAATATTAATTTATAATGCAACTCTGGAAATTAGATTCTCCTCCTTCTCCAAGTGTTACTGCTGTTGATTTTTTGAGGGCTGCAGTCATCTGTTTCTTTAGGGACCTATCCAAGCTTCCTCCACCCAAGACTGCATTCCTTGTCATTTGTGGTCAGTCACTGAAGTTTCTGTTCCATTATCTCAGTGGCCAGCTAATGACCCAACAGATTTTCTTAAACACCAAAATTTAGTTGCCCTTTTCTTATTGACCAGTCCCCTGGATGCTCTAAGTTTTGTATTAGATTCTGGAGATGAAATAGTTGATCTCAGTCTTTGACAGTTTATATTTGTTTCAGTGGAGAGAACAATTTTCTGAGCACCCTACTCCACTATTTTCCTTAATGTCACTTCTCCCTTCTCTTTTGCTATATGTCTTTGGTATTAATCTTATTTTTATTTTATCTTTTTAAGTTACTATTTTTGTTTCCTGTGGCTTGGAGACAACAAGAAAAGGTCAATGATATACAAAATAATGGCACTTTTTTTATGCTTGCCTTTTCCTACCTCAACAACCTACTAATACAGTGTTTTAGCTATGCAAGTTATCTCACCACCTCCAGTTGCACTGGTTAAATTGTAAATGAATTCTTTTCCTTAATACAATAAGGCCAAGTGGTAACATTGGATCTCATTTTATTACTTATAGCCATCAATAATGCTATTTAAAAATCATATTGATATTTAATTACTTTTCATTCTGTTTTTATTTCAGAGTCCCTATTGTTCCATTAGCACAATGAATGAAAATATAGATCTTCCTAATACTATAGGTAAGTTATTATTTGTATATATACTGTTTAGATTTTCAAATATTCAGTGAAATAGAGAATATGAACTCACATAAAGTAATAAATATCAAGACTTTCCTCCAAAATGTAAATTACACTATGATGTTTTGTGGTTATTGGCATGAAAAACCTATGGAATTAGAATATTAATTAAAAAACAAGCAAAGCAAAATATAGGTCACCTTAAAATCCTGGATAATACTCATTTTACATGTTTATAATATTAATAAACCATTCACTAAGCTTATGTGTGTTTACAAACATTTCGCCTACTCTGTAAATCTACCTAGTGAAGAGATTTTTCTGATTCAAGATGTTCAGTGATATCATTATGAAGACACATTTGACATATCAGTAAACCCAAAGGATACAATCAAAGTATTTAACAACCAGTACATACATAAGCATGGAACAACCAAATTTGGGTCAGAGTTCTGGAAGGACCCCTACTGTGCTGTAGTGAGATGAAAGGAAATGGTAGATTTCTAAGGGAACCAGGTAGCCAAAGCAATGAAAGTAAGGTGGGCATTTGAACATCTTGAGGCAGCAACTTTTTATAAATTAGTACAGAAATGTTTTAATATTTAACAGTTGGAATGGTTATAATTGTGTAGTGATCGAATATCCATCCAGAGGAGATTACAGTAACCTAATTAAAATGAAGAGAAAAGAAGAAGATAACAGAACACTTGACAGGAGAGATAAGCAAGCAAGTACATTTCTTTGTAACAAGCAAAAGTTCTCCAATGCTCCAACTTACGGGTTGATGAAAATGTGATTGACAAGTATGTTTTTAGAACAGAGCTTTGCCCCAAAAGGGAAATTTTGCTAATTTGAATAGTTGAATATAATGAAATAAAGATGATTAGAAATTAATGCTTTAGGCATATATGTTTTTGTATTTATACATTTGTACACTAATGTATATGCATTTATACATTTATTCTGTACATTAATAGCAATTCTAGGAACAAATATTGGGGTGCAGGAAGCTATTTTGGAACATAGGATGTCAGTTTCAGGAGCTAATATTTTAAATGTCAGGAAAGTTTTAAAGTACACCTAAATTATTATTTATTCTAAAAGAAAAATGATGATTTGGACTAACATTCAGGAGTAATAAGACATCTTGGGAGAGTGGGATGCTTGGGTATTCATAACAGGATTCCTACAAAACTTTCATTCTAATACCCTTTGGATTCTTCTAACCATAGTAAATCTGATACAATTGCAAGCAGGCTCCTTATTCTATTATTTCCAACTATTCCCTGAAAAGAGGAACCACTCTATCAAATAATAGAAAATATTAATGAGGGGATAAACTGGACCCCACCCCTGCCTTGGTACTAACTCTGTGACCTTAGGCAATCATTTGTCTTACAAAAACCTTAGTTTTCCCATTTTCAAAACGAAAGTGCAGAACTAAATACTAAGAATAAATGTTTCAACACTTCCCTTGCCATTGCCTGATATTGCCTTATTTAATCTTCATAACTTTGTAAAAACTTTCCATATATTTATTTAATCTTCATACAACTGTGTAAGGTTCACATTACTATCCTAGCTTTACAGATGAGGCAACTGAGGCATGGAAAGGCTGAGTAATTTGAAAATTATGTAAAAGAAGTATGTGAAACAAGCCAGTGATCCAGTTACCTCTGAGGGGTAAAGAACCTTTATAAGCAGTGTGAAATCAAATACAGGATTGGAAAGAACATCTATAGTATATCTTTTATTTTTTAGATTATTTGAGAGCGAGACAGCAAGCTGGTTAAGGGACAGAAGGAGAGAGAGAGAGAGAATCTATAAGCAGACTCCCCACTAAGCATGAAACCTAATGCAGGGCTGTATCCCAGGACCCTGAGCTCATGACCTAAGCCAAAACCAAAAGTCAGCCACTCAACCGAATGAGCCACCCAGGCACCCCTATAGTATATCTTTTTTTTTTTTTTTTTAATAAATAAATGCTTAGAAAACAGGACTTATTTCCTTATTGCTCATTTCTATCTTGCTCTTGGGCAGGTCACTAACTTTTCTGGATTTTTCTCATTTTTAAAATGGGTTTTAAGATGATTAGGTCTCCTATTTCTCTCTAAGTCTATATTCCTAAATTTATATCTGAATAGAGTCTTTTAAAAAACTATTTAGGATTCCTAAGTATACATTTTATATATTTATTTGAGAGAGAGAATAAGTGGGGGGAGGAGCAGAAGGTAAAGCAGACTCCCTGCAGAGCAAAGAGCCCAATGTGGGACTCAATCCCAGGACCCTGGGATCATGACCTGAGCCGAAGGCAGAGGCTTAACTGACTGAGCCACCCAGGCACCCCTAAATATACATTTTAAATGGTTTTGTTACACTTTCAAAACAAATAAGGAAAAAAGAAACAAAAAAAACCTGACTCTTAAACATAGAGAACAAACTGGTGGTTACCAGAGGGGAAGTGGGTGGGGAAATAGGTGTAGGGGATTGAGAGTACACTTATTGTGATGAGCATAGTATAATATATAGAATTGTTGAATCACTATATTGTACACCTGAAACTAATATAATACTGTATATTAGGGGCGCCTGAGTGGCTCAGTTGGTTAAGCGACTGCCTTCGGCTCAGGTCATGATCCTGGAGTCCCGGGATCGAGTCCCGCATCGGGCTCACTGCTCGGCAGGGAGTCTGCTTCTCCCTCTGATCCTCCTCCCTCTCATGCTCTCTGTCTCTCTCTCTCTCAAATAAATAAATAAAATCTTTAAAAAAAATACTGTATATTAGTTATACTACAATTTTAAAATAAATACATAAATCAAGAAAAAATGGTTTGTTATACTTTGAACTCTGCTTTTCAGTTTACTCATGCAGACCAGTCTTATATAATTAAACCAATACTTTTATAAATACTTTATATGAGGGGGGAGCTAAGATGGCGGCATAGTAGGAGGACCCTAGGCTTGCCTCAATCCTTGAACATAGCTAGATAACTACCAAATCATTCTGAATACCCAAGAAATCAACCTGAGGACTGACAGAACAAACTGCACAACTAGAGGAAGAGAAGAGGCCACATCGAGGAAGGTAGGAATTGTGGAGACATGGTTTGGGGGAGAAATGGATCACAGATGCTGTGGAGGGGAAGGAGCCTGGTCAAGGAGAAAGGTGAGAGAGAGAGAGAGAGAGAGAGGAGCACAATTCCCCAAAGCCATTGGCTGGGAAAATGAAAGGGGCTGATTTTTGTGTTTTTGCAAACAGCAGGGCTCAAAGATTAGTGTTTTAGATGTCATGGGCATGGCTGAGATAGAGTCCTGAAAGTGCCACCCTACCCCTGGAGAGAAGGCATGCAAGCAACCCCAGGGCAGATGGTATCATCTGAGGATCACCTAAGGCACACAGGGAGAGACTGTTCATTCTACTTGAAGCACATCTGTGAGAGGTGGCATTTACAGAGTTGCCTATCTGAGGATAAAAGAACTGGTGGGCACCATTTCCCTCCCCCACCCCCCAGCATAGGTGCAGAGACACCTGCTGAGGGCATTGAACTCAGACACTGGCTGTTTAGCCTGCTTCCTCCAAATCCCATGCCCCTGAACTCTGGCATGACTGCCCTTCTTGGTCAAACTTACATCAGTTCCAGTGCAGTAAGATCCACCCCCAGAAGGCCAGTGCATATCCCCACCACACCAGGTCCCTAGAATTTGGAGTTTTAAAAGTCAACAAGTTTGGCTGGGATAGAACCCAAAGTGGCTCCAGGCAGGCAAGCAACCCAGAGACAGATAATATGAAAATAGTGATCCGAAAAACACCTGGGACACACAAGGGGAAATTATTCACTCTTCTTCCCTGAGAGCAGCAAGCACAGAATCCCAACTCTGGGGACAAAGGAACTGGCTGGTGCCATTTCCCTCCCCCTCCCCTCAGCATAAACAAACTTCAGTAAACAGCACAATGCCAACACTGGCTGCCTAACCTGCTTACACCAAGTCCCACCCCGCTGCACTCTGCTGGTGCTGCTTTTCTTGGATGAGTGTGCCTAAGGACCAGCATAGCAGACCCCTTCCCCAGAAGGTCAGCAGAAACTCCCGCATGCACCATGTCTATCAACCATAGAGTTCTGCAAGGCTTCAGTTCTAGTGGAAGAGGCATCAGGTCTCATTTAACAAGCAGATCAGAACACTCCTAATTGAAACTCACCAAACTCTGCCCAACATCCAAACACTCCCCACTGCAGGCAAAGAGAACCTCTGCAGATGACTGACCTGTGGAATAGGGAAGCCAAAACACAGCAGCAGAGTGCACACAGCACACACCAAAAACACTCCCTGAAGTGCCAGGCCCTGGACACATTATGACCTCTTCTTCATAAAGCCATTACTCTAAGGAGAAGGAAACATAACTGGCTTTTCTAACACACAGGAGAAGACAGAGACCTAGACAAAATGCCAAATGGAGGAATTCATCCTAAAAGAAAGAACAAGAAAAGGTCATGGCCAGAGATCTAATAGAAGCAGATGTAAGTCATATGTCTGATGGAGAATTTAAAGCAACAGTCATAAGGACTGGACTGAGAAAAGCATGGAAGACATCAGGGAGACCCTTACATCAGAGATAAAAGTTAAAAAACAATAAGGCAAAAATGAAAAATGCAATAACTGAGATTTGAAACACTGGATGTAATGACCACAAGGATGAAAAAATCAGAGGAAAGAATAAGTGATATAGAAGATAGAATAATGGAAAATAATGAAGCTGAACAAAAGAGAGAAGAATTATGGATCATGACAGTAGACTTAGGGAACTCAGTGACTCCATCAAATGTAGTAACATTCATATTTTAGGAGTCCCAGAAAAAGAAGGGAAAGAAAAGGGGGGCAAAAAGTTTATTTGAGGAAATAATAGCTGAAAATGACCCTAAGCTGGGGAAGGAAACAGACATCCAAATCCAGGAGGCACAGAGAACTCCCATCAAAATCAACAAAAACAGGCCAACACCAAGACATACTGTAAATAAATTTGCAAAATATAGTGATAAAAAAATCCTAAAAGCAGCAAGAAAAAAATCCCTGACTTATAAGGGAAGACCCATAAGGCTAGCTGCAGATCTTTCCACAGAAACTTGGCAAGCTTGAATGGAGTGGCATGATATATTCAAAATTCTGAATGGGAAAAATCTGCAGCCAAGAATACTCTATCCAGCAAAGCTACCACTCAGAATAGATGGAGAGATAAAGAGTTTCCCAGACAAACAAAAACTAAAGGAGTTCATGACACTAAACCAGACCTGCAAGAAATATTAAAGGGGACTCTTTGGGAAGGAAAGAACAAAAGTGACAAAGACTAGAAAGGAACAGAGAAAATCTCCAGAAACAATGACAAAACAAGCAATAAAATGGCACTAAATACATACCTATATGTATTTATTATCAATAATTACTCTGAATGTAAACAGACTAAATGCTCCAATGAAAAGACATAGGGTGTCAGAATGGATTAAAAAAAAAAAAAAACTGGGCCCATCTATATGCTGCCTAAAGACACCTGCAGATTGAAAGTGAGGGGATGGAGAAACATTTATCATGCAAATGGACATCAAAAGAAAGCTGGAATAGCAATACTTATATCAGGCAAACTAGATTTTAAACCAAAGACTGTCCAAGAGATGAAGCACACTATATCATAATAAAGGGGACTGTCCAACAAGAACAATGGTAAATATTTATGCCCCCAACAGGGAGGCACCCAAGTATTTAAAACAATAACAAACATAAAGGAACTCACTGATAATAATACAGTACCATAAGGGACTTTAATACCCCACTTACATCAATGGACAGATCATCTAAGCAAGGAAACAATGGCTTTGAATGACATGCTGGACCAGATGGACTTAAATGATATATTCAGAGCATTTCATCCTAAAGCAGCAAAATACACTTTTTTTTTTTTTAAGATTTTATTTATTTGTCAGAGAGAGAGTGCACACACAAGCAGGGTAGTGGCAGGCAGAGGGAGAAGCAGGCTCCGCACTGAGCAGGGAGCTCAATGCGGGACTCGATCCCAGGACCTGAGCTGAAGGCAGACGCTTAACCCACTGAGCCACCCAGCATCCCACAAAATACACATTCTTTTCAAGTGCACATGGGACATTCTCCAGAATAGATCACATACTAGGTCACAAATCAGGCCTCAAGAAATACAGTAAGTTTGAGATCATACCATGCATATTTTCTAACCACAATGCTATGAAACTTGAGGTGAACTACAAGAAAAAATTTGGAATGACCACAAATACATGGAGGTTAAACAACATGCTGCTAAAGGATTAATGGATCAACCAGGAAATCAAAGAAAAAATTAAAAAAATACATGGAAACAATCATGAAATTAAATGAAATTTAATTGAATTAAAATGAAATTTTAAATGAATGAAATGAAAACATAATGGTCCAAAACCTTCAGGGTACAGCAAAAGTGGTCATAGAGAGGGAAGTATATAGCAATACAGGCCCACCTCAAGAAGCAAGAAAAATCTCAAAGAAACAACCTGACCTTCCATCTAAAGGAGCTAGAAAAAGAACAATAAAGCCTAAAGATAGCAGAAGGAGGGAAATAATAAAGATTAGAGAAGAAATAATTGATATAGAATCTAAAAAACAAAAACAGTAGAACAGATCAATGAAACCAGGAGTTGGGTCTTTGAAAACATTAATAAAATAGATAACCCCCTAGCCAGACTTATCAAAAAGAAAAGAGAAAGAGCCCCCAAAAAATAAATGACAGAGGAGAAATAACCATCAACACCACAGAAATATAAACAACTATAAAAATATATTATGAAAAATTACATGCTAGCAAATTGGACAATCTGGAAGTAATGGATAAATTCCTAGAAACCTATAAACTACCAAAACTGAAACAGGAAGAAATAGAAAACTTGAACAGACTGATAACTAGCGATGAAATTGAATCAGTAATCAAAAATCTCCCAACAAACAGAAGTCTAGGGCCAGATGGCTTCACAGGCAAATTCTACCAAACGTTTAAAAAGAGTTAATACCTATTCTTCTCAAACTATTACAAAAGATAGAAATGGAAGGAAAACTTCCAAACTCATTCTATGAGTCCAGCATTACCCTGATTCCAAAACCAGACAAAGACTCCAACTAAAAAAGAGAACTACAGGCCAATATCCCTGATGAACATAGATGCAAATATTCTCAACAAAGTACTAGTAAATCAAATTCAACAGTACATTAAAAGCATCGTTCACCATGATCAAGTGGGATTTATTCCTGTGTTGCAAGGGTGGTCCAGTATTCACAAAACAATCAATGTGGTAACACCACATCAATACAAGAAAGGATAAGAACCATATGATCCTCTCAATAGATGCAGAAAAAGCATTTGACAAAGTACAAAATCCGTTCGTGATAAAAACCCTCAACAAAGTAGGTGTAGAGGGAACATACCTCGACATAATGAAGGCCATATACAAAAACCCCACAGCTAATATTCTCAGTGGAGAAAAACAGAGATTTTCCTCTGTTATTAGGAACAAGAGAGGGATGTTCACTCTTACCACTTTTATTCATCACAGTACTGGAAGTCCTAGCCACAGCAATCAGACAACAAAAAGAAAAGGCATCCAAATCAGCAAGGAAAAAATAAAACTATCACTATTTGCAGATGACATGATACTCTATATAGAAAACCAGAGATTCCACCAAAAAATTGCTGGAACTGATATACAAATTCAGTAGTCATAGGATACAAATTCAGTGTATAGAAATCTGTTGCATTTCATCTGAAGCAGCAGAAAGAGAATCATGGACTCAATCCTATTTATAATTGCGCCAAAACCCATAAGATACCTAGGAATAAACCTAACCAAACAGGTAAAATATCTGTATTCTGAAAATAATAAAACACTGATGAAAGAAATTGACAATGACACAAAGAAATGGAAAGACATTCCATGCTCATGGATTGGAAGAACAAATATTGTTAAAATATCTATACTACCAAACTGTGGAAGGAGCCGAGATGTCCTTCAACAGATGAATGGATAAAGAAGATGTGGTTCATATATACAATGGAATATTACTCAGGCATCAGAAAAGATGAATATCTACCATTTACATTGACATGGATGGAACTGGAGGGTATTATGCTAAGTGAAATAAGTCAATCAGAGAAAGACAATTATTATATGGTTTCACTCATATGTGGAACATAAGGAATAGTGCAGAGGACAATAGGGAAAGGGAGGGAAAATTGAAGGGGAAGAAATAAGAGAGGGAGACAAATCATATGAGACTCTTGACTCTGGGAAACAAACTGAGAGTTGCAGAAAGGGAGGTGGGTGGGGGAATGGGGTAACTCGATGATGGGCAAAAGGGCACATCATGTGATGTGATGAGTACTGGGTGTTACATGGAACTAATGAATCATTGAACATTATATCAAAAACTAATGATGTAATATATGTTGGCTAATTGAATTTAAATTTTTAAAAAATGTCTATACTACCCAAAGAAATCTACACATTTAATGATAGGGAACAAAATATGACCAGCATTTTTCACAGAGCTAAAACAAACAATCCTCAAATTTGTATGGAACCACAAAAGACCCCAAATAGCCAAAGCAATTTGAAAAAGAAAAGAAAAGCTGGAGGCATCACAATTCCAGACTTCAAGTTATATTACAAAGCTGTAGTGATCAAGACAGTATGGTACTGGCACAAAAACAGACACATAGATCAATGGAACAGAATAGAAAACCCAGAAATGAACCCACAACTATATGGTCAACTAACCTTCAACAAAGCAGGAGAGAATATCCAATGGAAAAAAGACCGTCTCTTCAGCAAATAATGTGAATACTGGACAGCAACATGCAAAAGATTGAAAGTGGACCACTTTCTTACACAATACACAAAAATAAATTCAAAATGGATGAAAGACCTAAACATGAGACATGAAACCATTAAAATCCTGGAGGAGAACACAGGCAGTAATCTCTTTGACATCAGCCATAGCAACCTCATACTAAGTATGTCTTCTGAGGCACGGGAAACAAAATCAAAAACTATTGGGACTTAATCAAATTAAAAACGTTCTCTGCAGCAAAGGAAACAATCAATAAAACTAATAGGCAACCTACAGAATGGGAGAAGATGTTTGCAAATGACATATCGGATAAAGGGTTAATATCCAAAATATATAAAGAACTTATAAAATTCAACACCCCAAAACCAAATAATCTAGTTAAGAAATGGGCAGAAGACATGAATAGACATTTTTCCAAGGAAGACATGCGGATGGCTAAGACACATGAAAAGATGTGCAACATCACTCATCATCAGGGAAATACAAATCAAAACTACAATGAGAGGAAATTGGAGGGGAAGACAAACCATGAGAGACTATGGACTCCGAGAAACAAACTGAGAGTTTTAGAGAGGAGGGGGGTGGGGGGATGGGATAGCCCGGTGATGGGTATTAAGGAGGGCATGTACTGTATGGAGGACTGGGTGTTATATGAAAACAATGAATCATGGATCACTACATCAAAAACTAATGATGTATGGTATGTTGACTAACAAATAATAATAATAAAAAAACTACAATGAGATATCACCTCGCACTAGTCAGAATGGCTAAAACGAACAACGCAAGAAACAACAGGTGTTGGTGAGAATGTGGAGAAAGGGGAACCCTCTTGCACTGTTGGTGGGAATGCAAACTGGTGCAGCCAGTCTGGAAAACGGTATGGAGGTTCCTCAGAAAGTTAAAAGTAGAACTGCCCTATGATCCAGCAATTGCACTACTAGGTATTTACCCAAAGAATACAAAAATACTGATTTCAAGGGATACATGCACCCTGATATTTATAGCAACATTATCAACAATACCAAATTATGGAAAGACTCCAAATGTCCATTGATGGTAGATGGATAAAGAAGATGCAGTGTATATATATACAAGGGACTATTACTTAGTCTTAAAAAAGAATGGGATCTTGCCATTTGCAATGACATGGATGGAGCTAGAGAGTATTATGCTAAGCGAAATAAGTCAGAGAAAGTCAAATATGTGTCTCATATGTAGAATTTAAGAAACAAAACAGATGCACATATAGGGGGGAAAAAGAGGCAAACTAGGAAACAGACTCAACTAAAGGAAACAGTTACTGGAGGGGAAGTGGGGGGAGATGGGTTAAATGGGTGATGGGTTAAGGAGGGCACTAGTAGTGATGAGCACCGGGTGTTATATGTAAGTGATGAATCACTAAATTCTACACCTGAAACTAATATTATACTGTATTTTAACTAACCAGAATTTAAATAAAAACTTGAAAAAATTTAAAAAAATAAAATCACAGGTTAGTTTTGCTTTTATAAAAATACATATATACATATATGAGATGAAAAGCAGTACATTTAAAGTTTATTTGCTTTTTTTGAATTCCTTGATTTATTATTATCTATAAACAAATTAGAGGAATGTGCCTAGCCCCATTACTTTGGAGCTGCTTTTAGAGATACTTCTCACTCCTGTACATAAATATACATAGTTTTGCACATATATTTCAGTCTAACACCATCAATCATTGAAGACCATAGTCGTTCCATTCCATACTTTATAAATTCTTCCAGTTTATTTCATAAGATTCCTCTCAAGGGTCATGAATTCTTGAGGAAATACAGAATTATCCATGAAAGCTTTTTAGAATGTAGACTGTCTACACAACTTTATAGAGGTGGGTATGTATAGCAAATGTGTGATGGAAGTTTACCCAAATGACTGCTAGATGATAGGCTAAAAAGAGGCTCCAAGAACGATGAGTAAAACCAATCTTTTAAACATTCAGTCAAGCACAGCTTTGAATAATGTGCATAAAATTTAGCAGCCACAAAAACATTCAGAACCATCTAGTGCAACAATGAGTTGTTTTTTGATTGTTTTTTTAGTTTTTACTTTATTTTTTGAACTAGCATTAAGAACCAGAAAGGTAGTACTCCATACAAACATTTACTACCATATGATTAAAAGACAATCTTTTATGTACATAAAAATCTAGATCATGATGACATTTCATTTTAATCATTTAATGTATGCACTTTAGCAATACTATTGAAAATAGTAATTGGACTTATTAGGTGACAAACCCAAGGGTACAATGTGTCAGGAGTCAGAGCAAAGGGAGTAGTAGTGATAGTAAAAATCAACAAAACTTAAATTCATTTTGTGCTTATTATGTCCCAGACACAGTGTTGCATGCCTTAGCCCTTTAAATCACACAGTCCTATGACACAGGATCTTTATCCTTTGACAGAGGAGGAAACTGAGAGAGAGCCAAGATAACTTGTCCGAAGTTAGATGGTTAGCTGCAGAGACTATTTGAGTCCAAGCAGTCTGGCTCCAGAGCCTGTGCTCTTAATTGTATGCTACACCATCATTAGTTAGAGATAGGTCTGTAGAACATGTTTGTCAAATGCCCCAAGTGCCAACTTATTTATATAATCATTTTTTCATTCTTTTTCAGAAAGGGTAATGCAAGACCAGCTCAATGGACAAAAAAATACAAATAAAAAAGGAAAATCAGTAAGTAGATTGATATATCCCTTAAAAATCATTATTATTTTATATTGAAATCATTATTATTTTATATTGTTTTGAATTTTTACTGACATCATTCTTTCATCAAGAAAGCATATACATTATTATTATGAATTTATTATAAATAAAATTTGTTATATATTTTGTCTTAGTTTATTTTAAATTTATAAATTATTATAAAGCAATATAAACGTAACATTAACTTTGGCAGGCTGCACTTTTGAATTCTTTACTTCTGCCTCCCCACATAGAGCTATTGCTTAGTAGGCCACTCACAGTAGCACTAGGAAAGAATAAACTACCTCTGCTCATCTATTTTTTTTTTAAAGATTTTATTTATTTATTTGAGAGAGAGAGAGAATGAGAGAGAGCACATGAGAGAGGGGAGGGTCAGAGGGAGAAGCAGACTCCCTGCCAAGCAGGGAGCCCGATGCGGGACTCGATCCCGGGACTCCAGGATCATGACCTGAGCCGAAGGCAGTCGCTTAACCAACTGAGCCACCCAGGCGCCCCCTCTGCTCATCTATTTTGATGTGAACAATTTTAAAGAATCCATTCTCCTCATCTCATTTGTCTATTAATACTTGAAATTAATTATACTGGATTCCTTTTTTTATGTCTAAATGCCATGCCAGGCTAACAGCAGTAAGTATTTCAGAAATGGGTCAGGGGTTGTGTGTCTTGGAATGATCAGGCAAGAAAGATACTGACTTGGAACGTGAGAAGAGAAAGAAAGATTTGGTCTACTTCATATTTTGCACTTCATAAGAACCATCTCTAACAGGGGGAAGAATATAAGTGCTTTTCTTTGTAATTTAATGAATGACTGACTCCTTAATCCAAGATATTAGAACTCCATACTAATACTTTTTGTAGATAGTAGAATTTGATATATGAATATCTTGAACTCCATGCAAAAAGGTTTTGTTACTTTAAAGGCAACAATCCCAACTGGCCAGGGCATTACCGATTCTAATATTCAGTCTAGTTGTTCCAATAAACCATCAAAATATCCTGGATATTTTAGTGTTTTGGAATTAAAACTACTTCTTCCAGACTGACTCATGCATCTAAAAATAGCACAAAAATCCCATCTGATTACTGGCCTAAACTTTTATTTAGGAAAACAATGGCATAATATCTACAAAGCATCCTAATGTTACAGAAGAACAAGATTTTGAGTCAGAAGACTTGAATTCTGGCAGCCGTCTTTTCACTATTAGCTGAAGGTTAAAAAGGGATTAATTATAAAATATTTATTGAATACCTACTAGATAGCAGGCACCATTGCTAATTAATAATTAATGATAAGATGGATGGGCACCATATTAAGCTTTTTATTTTTTAAATTTTATTTTATTATGTTAGTCACCATACAATACATCATTAGTTTTTGATGTAGTGATCCACGATCCATTGTTTTCGTATAACACCCAGTGCTTCATGCAGTACATGCCCTCCTTATTACCCATCACCAGGCTAGCCCATCCACCCACCCCCCTTCCCTCTAACACCCTCAGTTTGTTTCTCAGAGTCCATAGTCTCTCGTGGTTCATCTCTCCCTCCTACTTCCCCCCCTTCATTTTTCCCTTCCTTCTCCTAATGTCCTCCATGCTCTTCCTTATGTTCCACAAATAAGTGAAACCATATGATAATTGACTTCCTCTGCTTGACTTATTTCACTTAGCATAATCCCCTCCAGTCCCATCCATGTTGATGTAAAAGTTGGGTATTCATCCTTTCTGATGGCTGAGTGATATTCCATTGTATATATGGACCACATCTTCTTTATCCATTTATCTGTTGAAGGGCATCTCGGCTCTTTCCACAGTTTGGCTATTGCGGACATCGCTGCTATGAACATTGGGGTGCATATGGCCCTTCTTTTCACTACATCTGTGTCTTTGGGGTAAATACCCAGTAGTGCAATTGCTGGGTCATAGGGTAGCTCTATTTTTAATTTTTTGAGGCACCTCCACACTGTTTTCCAAAGTGGCTATACCAACTTACATTCCCACCAACAGTGTAAGAGGGTTCCCCTTTCTCCACAACCTCTCCAACATTTGTTGTTTCTTGCCTTGTCAATTTTTGCCATTCTAACTGGTGTAAGGTGGTATCTCAATGGGGTTTTGATTTTAATTTCCCTGATGGCTAATGATGAACATTTTTTCATGTGTCTGTTAGCCATTTGTATGTCTTCTTCGGAGAAGTGTCTGTTCATGTCTTCTGCCCATTTTTTGACTTGATTATTTGTTTTTTGGGTGTTGAGTTTGAGAAGTTCTTTATAGATCTTGGATACCAGCCCTTTATCTGTAGTGTCATTTGCAAATATCTTCTCCCATTCTGTGGGTTGCCTCTTTGTTTTGTTGACTGTTTCCTTTGCTGTGCAGAAGCTTTTTATCTCAATGAAGCCCCAAAAGTTCATTTTTGCTTTTGTTTCACTAGCCTTTGGAAATGAATCTTGAAAGAAGTTGCTGTGGCCGATGTCAAAGAGGTTATTGCCTGTGTTCTCCTCTAAGATTTTGATGGATTCCTGTCTCACATTGAGGTCTTTCATCCATTTTGAGTTTATCTTTGTGAGTGGTGTTAGAGAATGGTCGAGTTTCATTCTTCTGCATGTGGCTGTCCAACTTTCCCAGCACCATTTATTGAAGAGACTGTCTTTTTTCCATTGCATACTTTTTCCTGCTTTTCAAAGATTATTTGACCATAGAGTTAAGGGTCCATATCTGGGCTCTCTATTCTGTTCCATCGGTCTATATGTCTGTTTTTGTGCCAATACCATGCTGTCTTGTTGATCACTGCTTTGTGATATAGCTTGAAATTGGGCAACATGATGCCCCCAGCTTTATTTTTCTTTTTCAACATTTGCTTGGCGATTCGGGGTCTTTTCTGATTCCATACAAATTTTAGGATTGTTTGTTCCTGCACTTTGAAAAATGTCATTGGAATTTTGATCGGGATTGCATTGAAGGTATTGATTGCTCTGGGTAGCAGAGACATTTTAACAATGTTTATTCTTCAGATCCATGAGCATGGAATGTTTTTCCATCTTTTTGTTTGTCCATCTTCTTCAATTTCTTTCATGAGTATTCTGTAGTTCCTAGGGTATAGATCCTTTACCTCTTTGGTAAGGTTTATTCCAAGATATCTTATGGTTTTTGGTGCTATTGTAAATGGAATCGATTCTCTAATTTCTCTTTCTACTGTTGCATTGTTAGTGTATAGGAAAGCAACTGATTTCTGTGCATTGATTTTGTAACCTGCCACATTATTGAATTGCTGGATGAGTTCTAGTAGTTTGGGGGTGGAGTCTTTTGGATTTTCCGATAAAGTATCATGTCATCTGCAGAGAGAGAGAGTTTGACTTCTTTGCCAATTTGAATACCTCTTACTTCTTTTTGTTGTTTGATTGCTGTTGTTAGGACTTCTAGTACTATGTTGAACCTATTTGGAGAGTGTGGGCATCCTTGTCATGTTCCTGATCTTAAGGGAAAGGCTCTCAGCTTTTCCCCACTGAGGATGATATTTGCTGTGGGTTTTTCATAGATGGATTTTATGAACTTGAGAATTGTTCCTTCTATCCCTATACTCTGAAGAGTTTTAATCAGGAAAGGATGTTGTATTTTGTTGAATGCTTTTTCTGCATCAATTGAGAGGACCATATGGTTCTTCTCTCTTCTCTTATTAATGTGTTCTATCACATTGATTGATTTGTGAATGTTGAACCACCCTTGCATCCCAGGGATAAATCCCACTTGGTCGTGGCAGATGATCCTTTTAATGTATTGTTGGATCCTATTAGCTAGGATTTTGTTGAGAATTTTGGAATCCATATTCATCAGAGATATCGATCTGAAATTCTCCTTTTTGATGGAGTCTTTGCCTGGTTTGGTGATTAAGGTAATGCTGACCTCATAGAATGAGTCTGGAAGCTTTCCTTCTGTTTCTATTTTTTGAAACAGCTTCAGGAGAATAGGTATTATTTCTTCTTTGAATGTTTGGTAGAATTCTCCAGGGAATCCATCAGGCCCTGGACTCTTGTTTTTTGGGAGGTTTTTGATCACTACTTCCATCTCGTTACTGGTTATTGGCCTATTCAGGTTGTCAATTCTTCCTGTTTCAGTCTTGGGAGCTTATAGGTTTCCAGGAAGGCATCCATTTCATCCAGGTTGCTCAATTTATTGGCATATAGTTGTTGATAATAATTTTTAATAATTGTTTCTATTTCCTTGGTGTTGGTCGTGATCTCTCCCCTTTCATTCATAATTTTATTAATTTGGGTCCTTTCTCTTTTCTTTTGGATAAGTCTGGCCAGTGGTTTATCAATCTTATTAATTCTTTCAAAGAACCAGCTTCTAGTTTCGTTGATCTGCTCTACTGTGTTTCTGGTTTCTGATTCATTGATCTCTGCTCTAATCTTAATTATCTCTCTTTAATGCATGGCTTAGGCATCATTTGTTGCTTTTTCTCTAGTTCTTTGAGGTGTAAAGTTAGTTGGTGAATTCGGGATTTTTCTATTTTTTTGAGTGAGGCTTGGATGGCTATGTATTTCCCCCTTAGGACCACCTTTGCAGTATCCCATAGGTTTTGGACCGATGTGTTTTTGTTCTCATTGATTTCCATGAATTGTTTAAGTTCTTCTTTGATTTCCTGGTTGACCCAAACATTCTTGAGCAGAGTGGTCTTTAGCTTCCAAGTGTTTGAATTTCTTCCAAATTTTTTCTTGTGACTGAGTTCCAGTTTTAAAGCATTATGGCCTGAGAATATGCAGGGAATAATCTCAGTCTTTTGGTATCAGTTGAGACCTGATTTGTGACCCAGTATGTGGTCTATTCTGGAGAAAGTTCCATGAGCGCTTGAGAAGAATGAGTATTCTGTGGTTTTAGGGTGGAATTTTCTGTATATAAGGTCCATCTGGTCCAGTGTGTCATTCAAAGCTCTTGTTTCTTTGTTGATTTTCTGCTTAGATAATCTGTCTATTGCTGAGAGTGGAGTATTGAGGTCTCCTACAATTAATGTATTGTTATCAATATGACTCTTTATTTTGGTTAACAGTTGGCTTATGTAGATGGCTGCTCCCATGTTGGGGGCATAGATATTTACAATTGTTAGATCTTCTTGTTGGATAGACTCTTTAAGATGATATAGTGCCCTTCTGTGTCTCTAATTACAGACTTTAGTTTAAAATCTAATTTGATATAGGAATTGCTATCCCAGCTTTCTTTTGAGGTCTGCTGGCATGGAAGATGAATCTCCATCCCTTCACTTTCAGTCTGGATGTATCTTTAGGTTCAAAATGAGTCTCTTATAGATAACATATGGATGGGTCCTGTCTTTTTATCCAATCTGCAACCCTGTGCCATTTTATGGGAGCGTTTAGGCTGTTCACACTGAGAGTGATTACTGAAAGATATGAATTTATTGTCATCATGTTGCCTGTGAAGACCTTGTTCTTATAGATTGTCCCTGCAAATTTTTATTCTATATCACTC
This sequence comes from Mirounga leonina, assembly GCF_011800145.1. Lineage (NCBI taxonomy): Eukaryota > Metazoa > Chordata > Mammalia > Carnivora > Phocidae > Mirounga > Mirounga leonina. The sequence continues at coordinate 33,153,642 of NW_023270377.1, forward strand.
TTGGGGTCTTTCTCCTTTTATAGAACCCCCCTTAATATTTCTTGCAGGGCCAGATTAATGGTCACATATTCTTTCAGTTTCTGCTGGTCTTGGAAGCTCTGCATCTCTCCATCCATTGTAAATGACAGCCTTGCCAGATAAAGTATTCTTGGCTGCATGTTCTCGTTTAATACCCTGAATATGTCTTGCCAGCCCTTTCTGGCTTGCCAGGTCTCTGTGGATAGGTCTGACATTATTCTGATGTTCCTCCCTCTGTATATAAGGAATCTCTTCCCCCTAACTGCCCTTAAGATGGTTTCCTTGGTTCTAAGATTTGCGAGTTTTACTATTACATGCTGGGGTGTTGGCCTGTTTTCCTTTATCTTGAGAGGGGTCCTCTCTACCTCTAGGACACGAATGTTTGTTTCATTCCCCAGATTAGGGACGTTCTCAGCTACGATTTGCTCAAATATATCTTCTAGTCCTCTCTCTCTCTCCACCCCTGAGGGATCCCAATAATTCTGACATTGGAACGTTTCATGGTGTCAGTTATTTCTCTGATTCTATTTTCATGGATTCTGAGTTATTTTTACCTGGCCTCCTCTTTCCCTTTCTCGTCTATTAATTGGTCTTCTAAATCACTAATTCGTTCTTCTACCTCACTTACCCTAGCTGTTAGATTATCTAGATTAGATTGGATCTCATTGATAGCATTTTTAAGTTCTGCCAATTCAGCTTTCATTTCTGCCCTTAGAGACTCTATGTTGCCATTAATCAGTTTCTCCATTCTAGCTATCATCTTCACAATTGCTACCCTGAATTCCATCTCCGACATCTTGGTTATATCTGAATCCATTTGTAAATCTGTGGCATAAGTCATAGTCTCTGAGTCTTTCCTATTTTGGGAGTTCCTCCTCCTAGTCATTCTGTTGAGGGGTGGTTGAGGGAATGTATAGAGTCCAAATTATTGACAACAACCCAAGTAAGATGCACCTGTTTTATAGGGACCTTAGGGTTGCTTCCTCTTGTTTTCCCAGCCTCTCTTCTGGGGGAGGGGCCTGCCATGCTGTTACTCCGGCAACCCTGTTTGAGCAGAGTTACCCTGCCCCCTGTGGCAAGGGATGAGCTCAGTGGAAACTGGTTTTGGGGGGCTTTTGCTCACTGGTGGCTTTCCCTGTCAGCTTTCCATGTCTCTTCCAAGAGTCAGAGCAGAAGAGATCGTTTCCAACCCTCTGCCTCAGAGCAGAGAGATTGCAGTCTGTTCTTCAGTGAGTTCTCCAGGCCACACCATCTCCATTTCTGTCTATGCTGCTATAAACTGCAGTGGTCCTGAGTTGTGCGCCCCTCAGCAGTGCTCCCAGTCTTTGCCTCCAGGTTGGGGCCCGTCTCTGCCCTTTGTGCTTCTAAAACCACCAGCCACCCCCGTTTGCACGTGTGGCCCCGCCACTCTGGGTTTCAATCTGGGGGACTGCCCTGAAGTCCTTTTCCCATCGCTACTGGTCTGTGAGTCTGTGCCCAGTCCCCAGCACGGGAGGCTATCACTCACCAGCAGTGTAGGATCCCAAGGGCTCGGCTCCCTCCCCCTTCTGTTTATCCTCTGATATCTGCTGGTGGAATCATGGCTCCCCACTTCGTACCTCGAAACCAAACACCTGTGATATTCTCTTTGTAGAGATCCAGATCTATCTTCTTACATCTCAGGCTGATTTCGTGGGTGTTCAGAGTGGTCTGGTAGATATCCAGCTCAATTCCAGGGACCAGTTGGAATAGGGTCCCCTACTCCTCTGCCATCTTTTTCCTCTCCCCCCATATTAAGTTTTTTATATGCATTATTTTATTTAAAACTCATAACAAAGTAGGCATTGTTATTGTTTATATTTTGCAGATGAGGAAACTGAAGCTTAGTGAGGTTAGATAAATTGTATAAGGTCACACAGTTAGTAAGGCAGTTGGGATTTGACCCTAGAGCACATATGATCAACTGCCTTCTCCTCTTCCCCTGACTTTGAGTAACAAAAAATATATTAGTTAATGTAGCTGACAGAAAAGTAAACAAGGAATTATATATATAGCATACTAGATAACCACACAGGGTGCCTTGGGATTATTCTGTGAAAAATGTACTTAACAGGGACCTGGGGCAGAAAAGGAAGGGTAGACATGGGTAATGAAAGGCCTTTTTAACCAAAGTGGTGATTCGGTGAGATAATATATGTAAAATATTTTCCAGTGCTTTGCATATACAACTTACATTGTGTTGGTTGAATTGAACGGAACCTTCATAGCAGTAGCATTACCAAGTCCACTCAAACAATTCATATTGTGATAAGATCAATCAGCTAGAGAAATAGAGATTTTTATGTATACCTAACACAAAATATTTTGATGAAGATAAATTTTATCAGAAACATAAATTTTATCAGAAATTTACAGCCATCAGAGTCTCCAAGGGACTCAGAGACTCAAGCAAAGTGCAAACCATCTTCTAAATGCCAGTGTAGTAATATCTTTAATCGTAGCTGCCCATTTTTTCTACCTGAATATAAGCATATTTAGAGCTGGAGTTTCTGTGTCTTGTATTTCATCTGGAACAGTGTCTGAAACCTAGGCACTGGACAAATACTCTGAATGAGTACCTACTATGTGCCAGGAACTGTGGACACAAAAATGAACAGAATATACTCTTGACTTAAAAGACCTTATAGTGAGGTAGTGGGAAAGACTTATTTGGGGTAAACCATTATATTACAGTAACATAATTGTTACATAATAAATGAGATAAATTTACAAAGTACAATAGGCATAGTCAAAGTAGCACTGACAGTTAAAGATGATTTGACAAGTAGCTTCAGATTGAGCTTGACTACATATTAGCTGTGGCACTTTAGGTGCCATTTTAACATATTACCACCAAAGAAATATCCCATCTTTTATAGCTGATTATTTAGCCATAGCCTTTACTACATTGGGATAAGGTATTTATCTTACTTATCTTTCCATCTTCTGGCACCTGGCACAGTAGTACAAAGTAGTCACCCAGTAGATGTTATATTTTGTCTATTTGCCATGTAGGTTTTGGCTTTTTGCTGTTATCACTAATAGTTTCTTTCTACTAAATGCTCTGTGACATTCCCCCAAAGGTGTTGGTAGTGTGTTAGGCAAATGATCACAAGTATAGTCTATATTTTTTTTACTCCCAAGTATACTACACTCCTCACCCTTTATAAATCACTTGCAGCCAAGGCCAAAGGTCACCTGTGGATGTGAGGAACTACATGCCATAACTTCCTAAGGATCTAGATTGGAGGCAGTCAAGGCCCATGTGGGGAGAGGGATAGCCTTCTTAAAAAAAAAAAAAAATTGTTGTTGTTTTTTAAAAAAATCTTTAAAAAAATTTTTTTAAAAATCCAAGGTCTCATAGTATAAGATCCTATGTATCCAGGATATGTTTGAAAATCACTTGGCATACCGAGAACCAGGGAAATCATAACATAATTGAGAAAAGATAATCAAAAGATGCCAACACCAAGATGAATCAGATGTTGAAATAACCAGACAAGGATTTTAAGCAACCACCAAAAAATGCTTCATCAAGCAATCAGAAATTCTCTTGAAACAAATAAAAATTATTTGTTGTAGAAGCTGTAGAAAAGACCAATGGAAATTATAGACAATAACCAAAATAAAAATCTCACTTTGTGGGCTTAATAGTAGAATGGAAATGACAGAGGATAGAAGCAGTGAACTTAAGGAAATATCAATAGAATTTACACAATCTGAACAACAGAAAGAAAACAGACTGAAAAAACTTAACAGAGCTTCAGCAAAAGAGTTAACATTCATATTTATTGGAGTTCCAGAAGGAGTGGAGAGAGACAAGGAGAGAGGGAGAGGAAGGAGAAGGATAGAAGGAGAGGAAGGAGAAAGAGGAGGAGAGAGGAGGAGGGGGAGACGGAGGAGAAGAAAAAGAAAAAGAAATGGTAGAGCAAAAGAAAGTATTTAAACAAATAATTGCTGAAAACTTACTATATTTGTTGGAAGACATAAACCTATAGATTCAAAAACCTGAGCAAGTCTCAAAGGGTATAAATCCAAAGAAATCACCAGGTCACATCATCATTACACATTTGAAAACTGAAAAAAAAAAAAAAAATCTTGAAAGCAGCCAGAGAGAATGCATTACCTATAGGGGAGTACTTATCTGAATGACTGATTTTCTCATCTAAAATCATGGAGGCCAGAAGGATGCGGCACAATGTTTTTTCAAGTACTGAAAGAGAAGAACAGGTAAATGTGAATTTTATACCCAGCAAAAATTTCCTTCAGGAGTGAAGGAAAAATAAAGACATTCTAGATAAAGGAAAACCAAGAGAATTTGTTGGTAGCAAACAGATTCTTAATTAATAGCTAAAAGAAAGTCTCCTAAAAAAAAAAAAAAGAAAAGAGAAAAAAGGCTTGGGACTTCATAAGAAAAGAACATGAGAATGGGCAAATATTACAGACTATCCTACTTCTCATGAGTTTTAAAATAATATGTGATGGTTAAAGCAAAGATTATAACACCATCTACTGTGATGCACATTGTAAGTAGAGGAAATACTTAAGACAATTATATCTTAAAAGTGAAGGGGCCTCGGGGTGCCTGGGTGGTGCAGTGGGTTAACTGACCAACTCTTGGTTTAGCTCATGTCATGATCTTACAGTTGTGAGATCAAGCCCCATGTCAGGCTCTGCACTCAGCGCCTAGTCTGTTTGGGAATCTCTTCTCCTCCTGCTCCTCTTGCCAATCTCTCTCTCTTTCATTAAAATAAATAAATAAATCTTTTTTTAAAAAAAAAGGGAAGGGGACTAAATAGAAGTAAGATTTCTATACTTCACTTGAAGAGATATCAATTATCATAGATTGTAATGTTATGTAAATATAATACATAGCATAACCACTAAGAAAACTATAAAAAGCAACACACTAAAAAACAGTAAATCAGTGTGGGATTCTAAGAAATTTTTTTTTTTAAAGATTTTATTTATTTGACAGAGAGAGACAGTGAGAGAAGGAACACAAGCAGGGGGAGTGGGAGAGGGAGAAGCAGGCTTCCTGCCGAGCAAGGAGCCCGATGCGGGGCTCGATCCCAGGACGCTGGGATCATGACCTGAGCCGAAGGCAGACGCTTAACGACTGAGCCACCCAGGCGCCCCGGATTCTAAGAAATATTAACCCACAAAAAAATAAGAAAAAAGAAACAGAGGGATGAGAAGTAGAAGAAATAAACAGAAAACATAAAATGATAGACTTAAGCCCCAATATGTCAATAATTACTTTAAAAGTAAGGGGTCTAAATACATCATTTAAAAGATAGAGTTGGCAGCGTGAATAAAAAATATCCAACAATGTGCTTTCTATAAGAAATATTTAAGTTAACAAAAGAGTGGGAAAAGATATGACATGCAAACATTAATCATGAAAAGCAACAATGGCTATATTAATATCAGATAAACTAGATAGATTTCAGTACAAAGAAAATTACTAGAGACAAAGAAAGATGTTATATAATAATAAAAGTATCAATCCACCAGGAAGACATAATAATCCTAAAGTAACAGAGCTGAAATATATGAGGCAAAATCTGATAGAGCTTAAAGAGAAAATAAAGTCCACAGTTAATTGGGGATGTCAACAGCCTGCTCTCAGTAATTTATAGAACTGCAAGAGAGAAAATCAGCAAGAATGTAGAAGACCTGAACAACACAATCAGCCAACAGGCTCTGACACTCTACCCAATTTGTTTTCAAGTGCCCATGGAATATTTAGATTTTATGGACCACATCTTGGATCATAAAACCAAGTTCAGCAAATTAAAAATAATTAAAACCAGAAGACATTGTGTTCTCTGACCACACACGTCTTATTTGAGTAACACTGTAATAGGTTTGCATGTGAGGAAAGTCCCTCACAACATGACACCCTCTGGAGGCACAGAAGCACCACTCAGAAGAGGAGGACAGCAAGGAAATTTTGGGGGGACAAGGTTTTTAGAGAGGGTGTTGTATGTCTAGGTGATTTCATGCAATAGCTTAGCAGGGACTCTTTAGGTCAGAGAAGTCCAAAGGCAGCCCGGACTAGAGGACTTTATGTCCCCAGGGTTTATCTTATCTATGGATAGCATATGTTGGGCACAGTTTCATGAGCTATGCAAAGGAGGTGGACTCTAAATAGCTAAAAATCTGCTTTTGGAAGGTTATTTTTAAAACAATTGGATGTGCACAAGTTTTAGTTTGGTGCTTTCAGGCTTTTGAGCCAATGGGTCTCAGCCTATTATGAAGTAAATAACCTGGTGAGTGGTAATATATATCTTTGTCTATATACATAACATGGAATCAAACCAGAAATCAATAACAACAGAAAAACCTCCAAATGCTTATAAATTAAACAACACACTTCTAAATAATCCTTGGGTTAAAGAGGAAGTCTCGAATGGAATAAAATAATTCTATGGCCATTAAAAAAATTGAATTAGTAATTTAAAATCTCCTGGAAAAGAAGTGTCTGGGCACAGATGGTTTCACTAGAGAATTTTACTAAGCAATCAAGACAGAATTATCACTAATTTTACACAATCTATTCCAAAAAACAGAAGAGAAAGGAATACTTCCCAACTCATTTTATGAGGCTATTATTAGTCTTATACTAAAACCAGATACAGTATAGAAGGAAAGAAAGAAGAAAGAGAGAGAGAGAGAGGAAAGAAAGAAAGAAAGCAAAAGAAAGAAAGAAAGGAAAGAAAGATAGATACAGGTCAATATCTCTCACGAATTTAGATGCATAAATCCTCAACAATATATTAGCACACTTATACAACAATGTATAAAAAGAATTATATATCATGTAACACTGGTTCAACATGTAAAAATCAGTCCATGTAATTCATCATATACAGATATGCAAGGCTAGTTCAGCATTTGAAAATCAGTCATGTAATTCACCATAGCAATAGACTAAAGGAGAAAACTCATATAAACTGAAACAAAAAAGTTTTTTGCAAAATTATACACACAATCTTGATTTAAAAACTCTCAACAAACTAGTATGAGAAGGTAACTTCCTCAATTTGATAAAGCATATCTGCAAAAACCTATAGTTTACATTATCCTTAATGATGAAAGCCTGAATGCTCTTCCTCCAAGATCAGGAACAAGTCAAGGTTGTATGCTCTTGCTACTCTTTTTCAATGTAGTACTAGAAATTTTATCCATTGTAATAGGTCAAGAAAAGGAAATAAAAGTCACACAGATTAGAAAAGAAGAAATAAAACTATATTTTCAGATGGAATGATTGTCTATGTAGAAAATACCAAAAAGAGTCTGCAAACAACAACATCAACACATAATAGAACTAATAAGTGAGTTCCACAAGGCTGGAGGATGCAAATTCAAAATGAAAAAATAGCATTTCTCTATACTAACAATGGACATGTGGAAACAAAAGTTTAAAACACAATAACATTTACAATAACTCCAGAGAAAATTAAATACTTGCATATCTAAGAAAATATGTATAGGATCTGTATGATAAGAATCAAAGGCCTAAATAAATGGTGGGACATACCATGTTCATGGATTGGAAGACTCAACATAGTAAAGATGTCAGTTCTCCCCAGATTGACCTGTTGATTTAATATAATTTATTTCTTTTAAGTTTTTATTTAAATTCCACTTAGTTAATATTGTGTAATATTAGTTTCAGGTGTATAATATAGTGATTCAGCAATTCCATACAACACCCAGTGCTCATCACAACAACTGCACACGTTAATCCCCATCACATATTTCACCCATTCCCACCCCCCACCTCCCCTCTGGTAACCATCAGTTTGTTCTCTATAGTTAAGAGTCTGTTTATTGATTTGTCTCTCTCTTTTTTTCCCTATGCTCATTTGTTTTGTTTCTTAAATTCCACATATGACTGAAATCATATGGTATTTGTCTTTCTCTGACTGACTTATTTGTTTAGCATAATACTCTCTAGCAGCCTTACTCATAATAGTCAAAAAGTAGAAGCAATCCAGATTGTCCTTCAACTGGCGAATGGCTAACTAAACTGTGGTACATCCATACCATGGAATAATAGTAATAAAAAGGAACAAAGTATTGATATATACAACCTGGCTGAATTTCTGGAGAATTATGCTGAGTGAAAACAACCAATCCCAAAATGTTATACATTATATGACTCCATTTATATAACATTTTTGAAATTACAAAATTATAAAAATGAAGAACAGACTAGTAGTTGCCAGGCATTAAATAGGAAGTGGTGGCAGGAGAGGAATGGATGTGACATAAAAGGACATTAGGGATCCTTGTGGAAATATTCTGCATCTTGACTGTACAATGTCAGTATCCTGGTTGTTATATTTTACTACAGTTTTATAAGATGTGACTATTAAGAGAAACTGGATAAAGGGTCCATGGGTTCTCTCTGTTATTTCTTACAACTCATGGGAAACTGCAGTATTTCAAAATAAAAAGTTTAGTTTTTATAAGGTAAAGAAAAAGAAAACTTACCTTAAATATTTTCTTTAAGGGTGGTAGTCAGACCTGTATATACAATAGATAAAACTTAATTAAATTGAACAAGATAAATTCACTTGGTAAACCATAAAACATAGGTTATATGCAATTAAGTTTGAAAGAATCTATCACCTAGGGCAACGAGCTTGTAAATTGAAGACATATCAGAATTCTAGAACAAGTTCTTAAAAGTCTAAAGTAATTGCTTCACAAAATCACAAAATCTTCAGAATTCTGTGCGGAAATAAACTTTGAAGTTGTTTGAAGTTAAGAGTTTTTTTATGAACCAAGGTAGACAGTGTGTTAAAGAAATGCAGTATTTTGAGACAAACTTCTGGAGTGCTAATCTGAATTGGAAAGGACTAACAAACATCTCTTTCAACTCATAGCTGATTCAGGTGACAGTCTTTCAATAGTTCCTTCACATTTTTAGAACCCCTTCATAAATTAAGATTTTCAATATATACCTTAATTAGTTTCTATTTAAACCCTGACCATGATGGGATGCTAGATCATTTCCCCAAAAGTCAGGATGAAAGAAAGGTGGGGAGGAATGGGGAATTTGATTTTACCTACCATTTAAAGGCATTGTTTGGTGATGGTAAGAGAATTAGTATTATATAGTAAAAAGACCTTGGATTTTACAGGCAGAAATATCTAGGTTTAAATCCAGATTCTTCCACTTTCATGGTCATATAACTTTGGGCAATTTACATCTGAGTTTCAGTTTTGTCATCTGCAAAATGATTATACTATCATCTATTTCAAAGAATTTTAAAGGCCTTGGAACATAATAGTCACTTGCTAAATGGTAAGTATTATATTTATTCACCTGTACAATATACTATAGGATAAATATGAGAAGTAGACTTGTTGGATCAAAATGTATGAGCATATTTAATTTTGATGTATATACTGCCAGATCATCCTTTAAACCAGATTTGCTAATTTGCATTTGCACCCAAAATGTAAGAAAATATTTAGTATTCCACTCCCTATTCATTTTAGTTTTTGTTAATTGTTCGCACAAAAATGATATTCCATTGTCATTTTAATTTGCATTTTTCTGATCATTAATGAGTGAACAATTTTCATATGTATATTATCCATTTGTATTTCTGTTATTTGACTGCTTATAATCTCTGCCCATATACACAAATTGGGTTGTGTGTTTATGTGTGAGAATGCTTTATATATTTTGAATAACAATGCTTTGTGATCTATGCTGTTTATTACCTATGTTTTTTAACTTCTTTGGGTCCCTTATAGCAATTTTAAATATTTATGTTGTCAAATCTGACACCTTTTCCTCTGTGGCTGTTAGTTTATATCTTTTTTAGAAGGTATTTCTCCACCCCAAGATTATGTCAATATTCTCTTAGATGTTTTCCTAGTATATGCTCTTTATGTTTACATATGTTTAGTTCATTTATACTTTTTTTCTGGTATGAGGTAAGAATTTACTGATATTTTTGCTGAAATAGATAGGCAGTTGTTTCAATACAACAGGACCCTCAGAGATATTGCAGGTTTGGTTCCAGACCACCACATAAAGTGAATATCACAATAAATCAAGTCAAATGCATTTTTTGGCTTCCCTGTGCATATAAAAGTTATGCTTACACTATACTGTAGTCTATTAAGTGAGCAATAGCATTATATCTTTAAAAATGTACATACCTTAATTTAAAAATACTTTATGCTAAAAATGCTAAATATATGAGCTTTCAGCATTGTAATAAAATGATCACAAATCAGCACAAGTAAAATTATAACAAAGAAGTCTGAAATATTGTGAGAATTATTAAAATGTAACACAGAGACACAAAATGAGCAAATTCTGTTGGAAAAATGACACTGATATACTTGCTTAACAGAGGGTTGCCACAAACCTTCAATTTATTTAAAAAATGAAGTATCTGGGAAGTACAATAAAGCAAAACACAATGAGGCTTGCCTGTACATTTTAATTGTCCATATACTTATAATATTTTTGTCTATCAGTATTCCTTCCTGAGGATGTCATCCTTGCCCCAGCTCTAATCCTTGGTGTAGTTGGCAAACTTGACACTGTCTCTGTGGCTACAAGGATAACCACATAATTTGATATAAGAACATTAAGAGAAGTTTTTATTCTTTTATATCAAGAACTAGCAGTGGTCTAAGAGAGAAAAAATAAGAAACCAACACAGAGGAAGAAAGATACAGGGAGATAGTGACTTGGTCACATTGAGTCCCTGGAATCAGATCTCCTAGTTATATTAGCCAATTAATTTATTTTTTTAATGATGTATTTTATTTCTAAATAAATATATTTTATATTTTTGGTTATAATCCAAGATGATGTTATTGATTTTTTGTGTAAATTTTTCCAGCTTTGGCCAGTAGCAATTCTTTGTGTGTCCTGTGTCCCTTTGACATGCCTCCATCCTTTTGTCTTTTGAGTACGTTCCTTTTTGTCTATAAGATATTCCAGGCTTATCTTGTAACTTTCTTGCCCCAGTCCTAGAATCAATAATTTCTACAAGGAGCCCTGGTATTTTTACTGGAGAATGATATTTTGAAACCAGGCTCTGGGAGTTGGGTGTATTGTTGCTATTGTGTCTAGGCCTTCTCAGCAGACAGTTAAATAATATATGTGTGTGTACAAACCATGTATATACATATATCTATACTTGTTTCTGTATATATCTCTTTCTATATTTTGCTAATTATAAGTTTATACTGATGTCTCTGAATCTATTCCAGTATCACTGAGTTTATTCTAACCCTCTTTTCTTGCTTGTATCTAATGTAACTTCTCTCTCCCACAGTGAGAAACCTGGCTGTCATCATCCACTATACATTTATTTATTCCACCCCAATATAAATGCAAAGCAGTGTCAGAATTACTAAATTATACTACACCCATGAAGAACAAACTTACCTACTAGCACACATTGTTTATGTACAGTTTACTTTGTCTTTAGCCTTATATACTTTCCAGCCAAAACATTATTTTTCAAAGTTACTAAGGTCACTTCCTTTTTTCTCCTACCCCTTTCAGTGTAGTCATATATCTTACATTTGTAATAAATACAGTTGGATTCATTTGTCAATTTCTGCATTATTTCTTGCCTACCAACATTCTGTTTTTTTATTGTTTTAGTTTTAGTTTACATACATTAATGTTCATTCTTTGTGAAGTACAGATCAATAGATTTTGGCAAATGTATAGTCATGTATTTTATAATTATTTAAATTTTTTTTTAAAAAATTATTGTCTATTGAAGTTTTCTCATTCCACTTGAGTCAGTTTCGCAAAGCCTTCCCTATATGCCACTGGCGCTTTCCCAGACTGCTTATTATGATCAACTAGTCATCTGTACCTTAATTTTTCATTTAATAGCACATTAATAAATGTGCTATTAAATCAATTTCATTACTTTAAGTGGCTGTAATGTTATTTTAATAACAATAGCCAATAGTTTTTTTAAAAATCAAAGTATAATTAACATACAATGTTATATTAGTTTCAGATGTACAACATATTGATTCAACAATTCTTCTATACATTATTCAGTGCTCATTATGTATGTAGTCACCATCTATCACCACATAATGCCACTGCAATACCTTTAACTCTGTTTCCCATGCTGTACCCCCATTTCCATGACTCACTTATTTTACAACTGGATATTTGTACCTCTTAGTCCCGTTATCTATTTTGCCCAACCCCCCCACCTGCCTCCCTTCTGGCAACCACCAGTTTGTTCTCTGTATTTAAGAGTCTGGATTTCTTTTTTTTGTTTATTTTGTTTTTTAGATTCCACATTTCATTCTTTTTTATAATAATACCCAATACTTTTATTGCAATTTCCTATATTAATATCTTAATACTTTAACTCATTTCATCCCCATAACAATCCTGTGATGTAGATATTTTTACTTTATTTTATATGTGGGAAAGTTAAGTCATGGAGCAGCCAACTAATTTGAGGACAATAAAGTGGTAAGCCTGAATTTTGAACTGAGGCAGACCAGCTCTGAAGTCTGTGCTGCAAACAACTAAATTCTACTGTCTCTTATTGTGAGCCTGTACAATAATTATTTAATCAATGCCCTATTAAGAATGCCTTTTTGCAGGGGGAAAAAGAATGCCCTTTGTAGTTTTTTGTAAGTTTTAAGCTTTTATGTTTTCCCACCCCCCAGCTTTTTCTTTTTAATTAAAATTACACCTACACAGTCCCCCAAAAATCAGTCTGTACAGAAGGGTATAAAATGAAAAGAAAAAGACATCTTTCTCCACCCATAGCTACTATCAGTTTCATTTACCCAAGACAACTACTTTTAAAGTTCTTCTGGTAAGTTTTATTATAGCTTTAAATTATGTAGTTCAAACTCTATTTGATTTATCAACTAATCAGCTTTGGGTAGAATGTGTTGATGTCATACTCTGAAAGATGATTTAGAGCATTTACACTATTTCAAACCTTCCTTTTACAACTTTTCTTCTCAGTTTTATTAAACATTATTTTTTTAATTTTTCTAATCATTATTTGTAATGCTCTAATATGTTTGAAATATTTCTTGGCATGTAAACCAATAGGCATTGTCTACCAACTTCCTACTATGAAAGATGAACAAGGTTTTTTAAAAAGTTTCATTTTCTTGCCCCTTCCATTTTCTTTTTGTTGTTGTTGTTATTCACATAGTATCATTTCTTTGTTAAGGTTTCTAATACATTCTGTTATATTGCTCTAGTTAAATCTCCCTTGCTTTGTTTATAGATTGAGTCTATTTTAAATCTAAGAAAAGTTAATTTATAATTGTTACAATATATATTATATATATTATTATAATTTAAATATAAATCTCTGCTGAGCCAAATAATGTATATGATAGATCCATGAAAAGTAAATGTCACACTTCTGCTTCTAGTAAAGATGGAGTTTACAGGGATATGATTTATCTTTCTTCCTTAAACAATAAGAAAACCAGAACAAAATTATGGAGAAGTAGTTTTTAGACATTGGGAAGATGGCAGCATGGGACTGTGATTTCTTTTTTTTTTTTAATTTTATTTTATTATGTTAGTCACCATACATTACATCATTAGTTTTTTGGGTTTTTTTTAAGATTTTATTTATTTATTTGACAGAGAGAGAGATAGCAAGAGCAGGAACAGAAGCAGGGGGAGTGGGAGAGGGAGAAGCAGGCTTCCTGCCAAGCAGGGAGCCTGATGTGGGGCTCGATCCCAGGACCCTGGGATCATGACCTGAGCCGAAGGCAGACGCTTAACGACTGAGCCACCCAGGCACCCCTACATCATTAGTTTTTGATGTAGTGTTCCATGATTCATTGTTTGTGTATAACACCCTGTGCTCCATGCAATACGTGCCCTCCTTAATACCCATCACTGGGCTAACCCATCCCCCCACCTCCCCTCCCCTCTAAACCCCTCAGTTTGTTTCTCAGGAGACTGTGATTTCTTAGAGAAAAGGACAAAGTGAGCCCTACAATTGTACCAGTTTTCTGCATGGCAACACCAGGAGGGAGAACCAAAACAGAGCTTGGAGGTATCACTGAATTGAGGAGATGGAGATTGGAGTTTGGTGGGCAGAGGCAGAATTTGTGGAGTAGAGTACCAGAATGGAAGGAAATGTAGAGCAAGAAATCTCCAGATAACTGTGAAGGAGGTCCCCTACAGTCTTTGAGATTAATCTGGAGTAGTGAAATACTGGAGGCAAGAAGAACCACTGAAAAGGATTGGGTAGAACATTCTAGGAACTCACATAGCTAGAAATAAACCATTTTCCTCTATGCTAGAGAGGAAAGATTCATAATACATGTGACAGCAAATAGAAGGCCATAATCTTAGTGGAGAGACTAAGTCAGCTCTACATTAAAGGCTTTTGGACAATGCCCCCTCACCACCAATAAAGCTTAAAAGCAAACTTCAAAGGAGCCTGTTTCCAAGTATCTTAATATGTACCAAAATAAACCAAATACTAGATTAAAGAAAGCAAAATCTAGTAACCAAAAATGTAAAATTTATCATTCTCAGCATCCAATTAGAAATTACAGACATACAAAAAAAAGCAAAAAATATGACCCATAGTGCAGGGAAAAATCAATCAATAGGAAAAGACCTAGAAATGACAGAGAAGATAGAACTAACAGAAAAGGAGGTTAAAAGAGCTATTACAAATATATTCCATATATTCAAGATGGTAGAATAAACATGAACATGATGAGGAAAGAAATGGAAGGTGTAGATAGACAAAATGGAATTTTTAGAGATGAAAAAGGAAGTAATAGCACATTAGATGCTGCAAAGGATCAATGACCCTGAAGACAGAATTAGAAATTAGACAAAATAAAGCAGAATGAGAAAAAAGATTTTTTTAAAAAGTAGAGCATCAGTAATAACATAAGAAAATATCAAGTAGTAAAACATAATTGGAGACTTATAGGGAGAGGAAACTAAAAAATGTATTTGAAGAAATAATGGTCAAAAGTTTTTCATATTTGATGAAAACTATAAACCCACAGATCCAAGAAACTCAATGAACTCAAAGAGCATAGACCTAAAAAAAAAATACTCAGACATATCATAATCACATTGCTGACATTCAGTGGTCAAGAGAAAACCTTAGGGGGAGTGGAAAGGAAGGCACATTTGTAATAGAGAAAGAAATATAAAAATAACAGACTTTTTGTTAGAGACTATGTAAGGCAGAAGACTATAGGAATGTCATCTTTAATAGAAGGAAAAAATCACCAACCTAGAATTCTTTAACCAGTTATAACATTTTTCAAAACAGAAATTAAAATATCCTTTCAGCAAACAAAAGCTGAGAGAATTCATTGCAAGAAAACCCCCACCATAAGAAATGTTAAAGGAAAGTGATACAAACAAAATGGTGAAATAAATAGCTCCAAGTTCTTGTTCCTCTGAAAAAAACTGAAAAAGGATCCAGAAGCTGTCTGAACCAGCTTCATGGGAGCTCTGGAAAACAATCAAAGTTTATGGCAACCAAGCAAATACCCAATGAAGAAAAAGTCATCTTCAAAATGGTAGGAAATTTCATGGCATTTTTACTCTTGCTCTACTCCCTCCTAGGATGGCAGTACTCTTGGTCTTGAGCAGTGGCAGCCCAGTTCCCAGTTACCTTCATTGAACTAGATAGAGCATAGGAAGACCTTATGTGCATATCATTGTGTATTTATGTTTTAATCTTGCTGGGTGGATACATGAAGGACTGACCAGTTGAGTTCTGTCTCACATGCAGGCAGGTTTGTTAGGTTCCTGTCAGCTGAGTCTGCCTCTATTTTAAGATACTCTCTCAGAAGATTCTTCCAACAACTTACAATTACGTGTAGTTGGCCAGAAACTTGTCACATAGTTACCCTTATCTTCAACAGAGGCTGGACAATGTACCCCCTTTTTTTTTTTTTTAGCAAAGGACATTTCTACCTAAATGCTAAAAATTTTATGTTCTTGAGATAATATATATTGTAGGAAGGCAATTATCAGTCTCTGTCACAGAGAACAAGAGACTAATTAGGAGACTAGAAGAAAGAGATGATAATGGCTTGTGCTATAGTGGTAATGGGGTTGATGGCAAGACGTAATTGTACAATTGATATATTTTGAAGGCAGAAGCCAGAAGACTTAATGCTGGATTAGATATGGTAAGGAGAAGGAGAGAAATAAAGAGTGAAACTTAGGTTACTAGCCAGTAGATGGTAGCACCAATTACTGAGATGAGGAAAAGTCAAGAAAGGCCAAGGTTTTGTGGGGTTTTTGGAGGGAGGGAGGGGAGCAGCATTAGTAATCCAGAATTTTCTTTTGTGATATGTTAAATTTGGGATGCCTCTTATACAGCTAAGTGGAAACCAATACCTTTTTGAATTTCTCAGGGTTGTATTTAGAATCTTTTCCAAGGGTCACCCTCTCCTCACATTCCTCAGAAATATCTCTATTTACTCTGGAGTTAGTTCTGTTTGCTCTTATTGATTCTTCACTTGCATGTATTGATTTTCCTCATATACCTGGTAAACTTTGTTGGCTCATTTTATATTTGTGAATGACAGAATATGTTGATTGTATAGGTATGCTCTGTGTGACAGGCAGGCTTCCCTGGGGTGTATATGGGGATGCAAGAGCATAGGCAGGATGGCTGGGAACCCAACATTTCCAAAGAACCCATGTGTTTCTCTCCTAGATGGAACTTCTTTTTTTTTCTTTTTATACCTCCTCTGTTACCTAATGTGGAAATGTCAGTGACAGCAAGCTCTATTCTGCTCAAAACTCATAGGATCTCCACCTGGGCAGATGGCACATTTTCTTTAGAAAGCAATATTTTTTCTATTTTTTTAAATTATCATGTTCAGTTAGCCACTGTATAGTACATCATTAGTTTTTGATGTAGTGTTCATTGATTCACTAGTTACATATAACACCCAGTGCTCATCACAACACATGCCCTCCTTAATACCCAATCACACTATTACTGCCCCCCACCCCAAACCCTCAGTTTGTTTCCCAGGGTCCATCGTCTCTCATGGTTTGTCTCCCTCTCTGATTTCTCCCCCTTCAGTTTTCCCTCCCTTCCCCTATGGTCATCCGTGCTGTTGCTTATGTCCCACGTATGAGTGAAACCATATGATAATTATCTTTCTCTACCTGACTTACTTCACTTAGCATAATCCCCTCAACTTTTTTTTTTTATGTTTTGGGTGTGCAACTGGGAAAGACAATGCTGCCAGTGGCATGTGCTCTGTATGCTATGGAAGAGAAGATCCAGCTGTTCTGAATGTAGCTCTTTAATTAATAACTATGACAAATGCACCATCACCTGATTCTCTTTGTATATGCTGTCCTTGAATTTTTTTGTTTCTCAGGCCCACCTGATTTCTGCTGTTCAAGGCTCTAACTTTCTTGATGGGGGTTTCCATTCAATCAGTCTCATCTGCTTTCATATTTTCTGAATTTTCTCAACTTTCTAAATCATGGTGTCTCACCTTATTGATTTCCAGTATTGCCATGGGATTTTTCTTTTTGAAATAATTGTTTTCTGTTAATTTACCAGAACCTTGGAAGGTAGAAAAGATCTCCATGTTTAGTCCATCATCTTGACGCTCCTATATTGGTTTGTTTTATTGTTCTTTTCTAGCTTCCTGAGATGAATGCCTAAAGCATTTCTCCCCAGTATAAATGTACTGGAGTTTTTTGTTTATAAAGTGTTCCATGTTAATTTAAATAATAATACAGAGTTAAACAATAAAAGTTAATAGTGTCCTGTTTCCTCTCCTCCAGAGATGTTAATTAACATTTTATGTCCTTTCACACATTCTTTCAAGCTTATCTTAGGGAGGAGTTTTTGTTTCTTTTGTGTTTTTTAAAAAAAGGAGATCATGGGGTTTTTTGTTTTTTGTTTTTTTACTGTTCTTCCTCTTCTCATATATATTTTATTTATTTTTAAATTTTCTACTAAATTTATTTAAAATAATGAAATTTCAAATGTTAGAGTTCAAACTGTTTTTTAGGGAAATTTGGGGAAATTCAAGCAAAGAAAAACAAAACAAGCAAAAGAACAGATGTGGAAAAGTCTGAGATGTATTTCAAGAATTCAGAGTTAGATACATTTGTCTGAAGGAGAGAAACTATAATGTGGAATATTGAGAAACTCATAGAAATAATTTAGTCAATGTGTTAGGGCAATGAATAGCAGCAAAAGTAGGAAGCTGCTGAAAATTTAAGAATAAGGTCATGTTATTAACTGCTTAAAAGTAATGAACACTTAAAAGTATTACTTATAGAAACATCATTCATTGAACTGTTATTTTAATTAACTTGATATATAATGAACCTTCTGCTGTCTAAAGGAGATAGTATATTGGAAAGTAGTTTGTAGACTAAGTACTCTCAAAGAGATGGCGTCAAGTTTTGTCCAGATGAGTTGGCAGTGTGGATGCACATTTTGATGCTTCCAAAGCATCATTCTCAGTCACTGTGGTCTTGATTGTGTAATGAAGGGAGTATCAGATAAAAATTTAGGACACTTAGGATTTAGGCTACTAATCATCTGGGTAATGGGAAAACAAACTTCAACTTCAGATTCTTGTATGAAACAAGGGGTAGGATTGGATTATCTCTAAAGCACCTTTCATCTCCAAAAATTCAGTGGTTCTGTGATTCTGTAATTGTTCCTATACACCTTAATCTAGCACCAAGTGTTTCCTTAGGCAGGGTTAAGTACCCATTTAGCAATTATAGGTTAAGGAATCATTGAAAATGCTTTCTAGCCCAACACAATATCAAATGCCATTTATTTATTTTTTATTTTTTGTAGGGGTGGGGGAGGGGCAGAGGGAGAAGAAGAGAAAATCCTAAGCAGGCTCCACACTCAGCACATTAACCCAATGCGGGGCTTGATCTCACAACCCTGAGATCATGACTTGAGCCAAAATCAAGAGTCAGACGCTTAACTGACTGAGCAGTAGGGGCCCCTCAAATGCCATTTATTATCTAAAGCATTTTACAACCTTTTAAAATGAGATTATATTAATTCTGACATTTCTGTTTCTTTTCTACTTTTGTTTCTGCTTGAAGTTGCTGTACATTGTTTTGATTTCACAAATTCAATAGGGTGAATATTATAGTATCAAGGAAGCTAAGGTTATATGTGTAAATGCATTATATATGTATAGATTTCTTTGATGATTGGCAAAGTAAATTATAGTAGTTATGAGAAAAATATTTAGATTATAAGTTTTTTATGTTTTTAATAACTATTGAAAGGATAAAATTATCTTGGGAAATATCCTTGCATTACAAGCAGCCTAAAATTAAAACTTCTCTTTTTATAAGGTGATTTTTTCACCAAAGGAACACATTTTACCAGCTTTCAGACCAGAATATATAGAATTCAAACCAAAATACCAGGTGAGTCCTGAATTATCCTATCCCAATAACAAGTATATTTAAGTACTAGGCTTCTCTAATACTTTATATAATTCAGTGGTTCCTAAACCAGACTACCCATTAGAAACACATGGCTGTCTTTGAAAAAATACATGTCCTCAGGTTCTACCTCTGACCTGATGAATCTCAGTCTAGAAATGGAGCCTGAGAATCTGTATTTCTCAGAAAAACCCAGGGGATCCTTATACTCTCATCTGGATATCAACTAATATTTGAAGAACAGTTGCAATAAATTGTATCCATTACAATGAAGTTTGAACAACTAAGTTGAAATAAACTAAAACAGATACTAGGCTGATTATTTCACATTTTGCCATTTTCAACTGGTTAATGTAGAAGTTGTATGAACAAATATAAGAATATGTTTGAAATATTTGAATAAGAGACTTCATCTCAAAGTCTATTTCAATGATATACTAGCTTGATCCCAGAACTACAAAACTGCCCATGGATATTACACTGAAATTTCACTGTAATCCGGAATTTTTTTGTACTGCTCTCTCTTAACCATTTATGAGGTATGTATGGTATTCATCAAAAAGTAAGATTCTACTGTGACATTCTGAGGAATGGATGGAACTCACCATCATTGTTGAAATTCCCAGGCTTAAAAGCAGATGATATATGCTCCCAAGTTAGTCTTTAGAAACTATTTGTGATACTTCTAATGGGATATCTACTACTTGCTTTGCATTTTAAATTTTTCTTATATTGCTACTAAAATGGTAAATATTTATAAGATAGAACTTAGATCCTGATGTTAGCCATTGTCTAAGTAAGTGCAGCTCACACTGGAAATTAATTTCTTTAAAAAAAAATTATGTAGGAATGCTGTGTAAGTATTTTAAATATTCTAGGTAGCAAAAATCTCTTGGACACAAAATAGTATCAGAATTAGGAATTCTAAAATTTCACATTAAAATTTTCATCATTCCAATTTCAGATATTTTAAAATAATTAAAGTCAGTTTTCTCTTTGTAGAAGGTGGGTGGATAGATAATTTGACAGACTGCTCAAAGAAAATTAACTAGAAAATTTATTATAAATTCAAATAAATACTACAGAACTTCTTACCTTTTGTTTTTAATATTACAGTTCCAGAAATTCAACTTTAAGGATGGTTTTGATCCTTTTCTAAGGAATATAAACAAAAAAATGTCGGTCAGAAAAAGGAAAGACCAAGATATGTCCAAATGTAGAAACACTTTAAATGCAGAGGTTATAGAGCATGAAGACCAAGATCCTCCTTACCCAACATATTCAAAAACTGTAAGGCCTACTAATAAAACCTGGCCCCGTGATCCTGGTATCACCACAGTAAGGACTTTAGACACTAAGACTAAGTTAAAGTCAGCCCGTGATCCCGATTTCATCACAGTAAAGACTTTAGACACTAAGAATAATTTAGCCCGTGATCCTAATATGACCACAATAGAGACTTTAGATACTAAAAATAATTTAAAAGAGAGACTACCAAATGTATCTCTACCGAATTCTGAAGGAGAATCATCAGTGACTGGAAATATAAATACATATCACCTCTCAAAATCATTAAGTCTTACTTCCCACCTAGAAAATTTAAAACAATCAATGATGCTCAAATCAATTTTAAGTAAAAATCTGCAAGACCTTTCAGAGAAATTATTTTCTAAACCAGAGGTTCCTATGGACACTGAAGCAAGAAAGAAAAGTCATAGTTCTTCACTTCTGAGTGTTCACGACGAACCACCAAGTAGTCTGGAAAACAAAGTATGTGAAAAAGTTCAAGACTTAAATAACTGGCTTCCAGAAAAAGACATTGTAAGTTCAAAGTCTCTTTTAAAACAAATAATTAAAGATATTCCTGCAGATTCACTCTCAAGAGGTGGACCAAGAAATTCTCCAGAAGTAGAAACAGCACTTGTCTCTGAAAAACACTTGGATGCTGGTGAGATCAATTTTCCAATTAAAAAAAATAATTTCAAACAGAAACATTCAAAAATTGAAGTGTCTAGCTCCAAACCAGGTATAAGTGACACTGCAAATGATTATGTTACAAAGCAAATATTCACTGCACCTATCTTCTCAGAGTTGGAAATAGGGGTGAAAGAATTGAGTGAGACACCAGTAAATTTGCAGAATCAATTACCCACAGCTTGGGAGAGTTTATCTTCAAATATTCTACTTCATTATGAAGAAAACGATGATGAAATAGAATTGCCACAGGCCAAATCTGTTAGAAGCCAGATAATACAAGCATTTCCTATAGATACTCTTTTAGAATCTGGGATAATCAAAGTGATAGAATTAGATAAACAATATCAGAAGAGTTCCATGCTGGATACAGAGACAGTCTTTGCTGAAGAAGAGCCAAAGTATTCCACAGAGGATTATTCAGAAACCCAAAGCAGAACAGAATCTCTTTCAGAGCAGAATACACTCATCATTCCCAAAGAAACCACTTCTTCTTTTAATAGAGTTGAATATATGGATGAAGGCCAAAATATATCCCTACAAGATTCAAAATATCAGTCAACACCAGATAAAAAAACAGATATGCTAAGTAACAGTCAGAGGTTTGATAGAGAAGAAAACGATCTAAATTCTACTTCAGAAAATTTAAGTAACTCATTAATGGGTAAACTTAATGATTCAGATGTAATAATGTTAAGATCCTTTTTAAAACATATGTTTAATATTTTTTTCAAGTATAATCAGTCTGAAAGAAGACAACCAGAAAAAGAATTAGAAAGACTGATTCAGCATCCTTTTCCAAATAATACAGAAGACCTTGAAGAAATCAAAGAGAATTTTGATAAAACAGATAAATTAGACAGAAAACCTATTTTGAGTTCAAAGCTGCGTGTATTTCTAGAAGAACTCTCAGAGTCAGAAATAAAAAATTTAAAATCTGAACTAAGTAAACATATCCAACATTACCTTGTAGAAAGACTTTCAGAATCCGGACACATCACCAAAGAAGACTTACCAAAAATCTATCGAAATCTGTATTTGATGAATGAGAAAGTAGAACCAAAAGGGCAAAATATTTTTCTGGAAAAATATTCAGAAACTGTTAAAGAAGTCATGTCTTTTGTAAATAATTTTAATCATCATTTCATAGATAAACATTTGGAAATAAAGCTAAGATCTTTCTTAAATGAAATTCTCCAAAACTATTTCCTAAAAAACCTTTCAGAAAGCAGTTTATTTAAAGAGACAGAATCTGAGACTATCGACTCAAACATGTCTTCTCTAAGAACTAAAAGTGCCTCCATATCTTTCCATGAGTTAGGACGAGACATTTCAAGGGGGAATTTTGGGAAAAGGCTTGACTTAAACATGAAATATCCTTTAAATAAATCTCTACAAAACTATCTTATAGCTTTATCAGAAAATGAACTACTAAATCTAAAAGCTGATTTAAGCAAACACCTGCAGAGCCTTTTTATAGAAAAACTTTCAAAATCAGGACTAATCAAAGAAAGGCAATTAGAGGGGATCAACCAGCGTATAAATTTGATCAATTCTAGTTCCATACCATTTAAATGTATAAAGCCAGATTTATCTTTTAGAAATGAAAATCAGTTTATGGAGGAGAATTCAGAAAAGCAAAATAAATATTCAAAAATTGTTCAAAAAACTACTTTACAAAAAGCTCCTGAGGATAGACTTATAGAAACAGAACTAACCAAAAAGGAAGAAAAGGAATATTTTCCCTTACAGAATATTAAGGAAAATCCATCAGTAATTGAGGAACAGAAAAGATACTATCCTAAAGAAGGAGCCAAAACCCTGAGATTAATTGAAGTACAACCTTCTTTCGTCAAAAATACCCAAGTGATTCCATTAAATAAGTCATCAGAAAGACTTACAGATATAGTGCTTAAGAAACAAAGGAAAGAACATGGTTTCATCCAGCTTCCTCGAGTAGAAAATCATGATTTTAAAACAGAAATGCAAGACCCACATGGTTGGAGTGGTAAATCAAAAACAACTCAGTCAAATATTTACTTTGAAAGGACACTAAAAGTGAAGCCCCTTGAAAAAAGGGAGCATAATATCTATAAACTGATGGCACAGGAAAAACCGGAAGCAGTACTCTCACCGTATCCAAGAATTCCTAATTGCAAAATGCCAAGTGAAAATGAAGAATATATATACAAATACACTTTTCCTTCCAGGCAGAATAACACTTTAACTCATTTCAATTTAGAGGCTGGGGAGAAATTGAAGTTAGAAGACCAGTATATTCAGAGATTGAAAGGAAATAATAACAATAATAAAAAACATCTAGTAACATTTGCACAATACAAAAAAATACATACTCTTTCTGTAAAGACAAATGGAATTTGCAATGAAAAATATGCCAAGTTCCCTGAATCACAGTCGTTTAAATACAAAGTTGTGGAAGCGGAGAAAAACTCAAAACCATCCCTCTTCCCAGAAGTATTAAAGAGAGAAAATCTAAAGCCCAAGGTCCGAAAAGAAAGAGACCATGTCCACAAACAGAAGAAGTCATTTAGCAAGATAGTTAAGATACTACCAGCCACACTGCCCACTGCAAGAATTCTAAGGAAATCTGTTCCAAGGACATTGCTTCATTGGACTGCAAGAAGAACTATACACGTAATACTGTCTTTCTAAGTCTTCTACTTTTGTATTTGGCAAAGTCTGTCAATAATCTACTTTAGGGTGTATATGTCTGTATGCAAGTATGTGTGTAACCTTTGTTGCCCCAAAATACAGACTGTCAAACTTAAAAAATTCTTCTGACATTCAAATTCACCTCACCCAGTTTAAAATGCAGTCACAAAATCAGGGGACTGTTAACACACTCAGTGCCTTTGTATGAAATAGATAAAGGGCACTCCATCTGGAGCATAAATTAGAAAAAATCACCCTTTCCTCTGGGCAGACTCTGTTGACTGACACAGCCTGGAGCCAGAGCATATAGCCCCTGTCAAAGGAAAACTGGCTGGATCTCAGCCATGACTCACTCCTCAGTCCGGGGCTGCTGTGCAGTCACAACGTATACAATTCTTGGCAGTGGCTGTATCCTATGGAAACACGGCTGGAATTTTGTTTTCATGCAGATATAAGTATATATAGTATTATGTGCCAGTTATTCTGATAAATCTTAGGGATATGCAAAATTTATAATCTATTGGATTATGAACAGAAAAATTTTAATTTAGCTTCTCCTCTCTTCTATTACCATTGCCCCTCTGCTATATCATGTGCTGAGAAACTTGGGAATTCAAATCTATTTATAATATTGACATAAAACAATTAGGAAGGTAAACCTGCTAACAGACTTTATACAAACCATTCTGAGGTTAAAAACTAGGAGTGGAAGGGACTTATTTTAGTTTTCTGGACTGCTGCTCTTTTCTGTTTGTATATATAAATAGGCATGACCCATAACTCTGAGATCTCATAAATCCCAAAATGATATTACATTGAAAATTTGATGTGCATAATCCTTTGAATGAGAAAAATAGATCTAATTTAGAACAGTTGCTTTTTTTCTTGTTTAGAACAGTTGCTTTGAATTTGCTCTCCATAGTAAAACAAATATTTAGCTTTAGTAAATAGTAAAAATAGTAGCAGGGAAAATATCAGTTTAGCTTATACTCTCAATGTTGGAATTCTCTTTTCTATTTAAATTTGATAATTTTAGTATTGAGTGTGTATGTACACACACATGTGTGTATCCACTAGGAAAAGGAAGTAGAAGATGGGTTCACAGTTTTGAGAAAGGACTTTCCAAAGTTCCTTTAGACAAATTGAATCTTTAATGTCACTTTTCCAAACAAAACAATAAATTGTGTTTATATTATATAATATGAGATCATCTAGGATCTCAGAACCTTTATCCTAAGAGTGGGCAGGAGAGATAGAGTTATCCTTATTTTCCTCTGTTAAACCAACAGTCCCTAAACTTTTCTCTCCAGTGAAGTTGACAACAGAGAATTGAATGGTAGCAGGGCATTTTTCAGATCATCAGAAAGACGTGCTCATCTGATTCTTTTCTAAAATCCAGGAAGCTCCCCAAAGAATCAAAACAGAAGACAAGAGAAATTGAGTTGTAGGAGAATCCAGAAAAGTAACCAGTTGTGTGGGTCTCCATGCCCTTTCGCTGTTATTTCATCTGTTGTTTCAGTTATTTCATCTAGTAATCAGTTATTTCATCTGTGAAGCAAGAATTATGTATTACTCACCAAAGCAGCAGAAATTCCCTTAATAATGTTCCACGTCCATAAAAGGGGAGAGGAAGAATGTTTCCTTGCCTTCTTCAAACCCAGGCAAAGATGTAAAGTAGGTACAACTAGTCTTTAGACTCTATACCTCCTTTTTTGTAAATCTTTCTTGCCGCCCTAATTCTTCTCAGTCCTGCACAACTTTCCCCCACCCTCCAATTCTATTAATTCATTCACATCTTCTCTCTAAATCAGAGTAGCTTATTCCTTTGGTGTGGTCATCTCTGCAAAGTGTTAAGGGACAAGATGCTCAAGCTGCAGAGGAAACTAGTTTATACTAGTTTAAGAATGACTAATAGCTCCATACCCTCTTTGAGATAATTGTAGGTTATTATATATTTATTATAAAATAGAGCCATATTATATAAATTTGAAAAAAAGAGAAAAGAAAAACAAAACCCATAATCCCACCACCCTAACCCAACCATCATTTTTTAAAAATTGCTTGGTGTATATCTTTCCAGTTATTTTCCTAAATGTCTTACTTCTTTACTCTCAGAATGTACATAAAAATTTTTATTACTTTAATATAAACAGTATAACTATATCCTAGATGCCAGGCTCTCTCTATGTGTGTGAAAGCGTGTTAAATAAGATGTTTATTAACTCTTAAAGAATGAAACTTTGGATGATATAAAGTATGAGTTCATGATTTATATTTAGGGTTGGAGAAAATATAATATGGCGAATTATAGAATAGGCTGACTGCCTTTAGGAGTCTGACCCCTAAGGACAGCTCTCCTAAGTTTTTCTGGTTTCCAGCTTCATATTTTCTATCCCTTCTAAAATAACAGATCCTTTGAAACAGTAAGATTTTTTTTTTTTTTAAGCATGCTTTCTATGATAGTGTCTAATAGGAGGCATTGGGTGTAGGATCTGAATTTGGGGACTGCCTATAAAATATTTAATGCTCTCATTCTTTAACTGTTGATATTACACACTTCAATTCTTGTAAATTTAAAATGTACTTTTAAGAAAACTAATGCACCAACCTGATCTTTTAATATTTAGGATTGTTCGGATAGATTTGAGGATATACCTGTGACCTCATTTAAGCATGCTGAACAAGCAAAATCAAGAACAAGGCTTTTAGGAAAAAGCCCGGATGATAGCCATAATCAGTTAAAACACTTTGCAAGACCGAATACTGCTCCAGAGGTTCACAAACGGCGAGAGAACTACAGCGGAAAATTTACAAGTCCTCGAATGGTTTCAGCAGGCTTAGTTCACATAAATGATGCAAACCCAGATTATGAAATCCATAAAATGAGGCAAAAAAGAAAATTAAAAGAGAATATTGAAAAGTGTTCGCTCATTTGTGATACCATCCAAATGTTAAAAGTTCAGAATGATATGTAAGGCCAACAGTCGATTTCTCCAATTAACAAAATGGTTTGGAGATCTGTCCTTTTGTGGGATAGAAGTCAGCAACCAAATTTCATTTTGTTAGAACCATTTTGTTTTAATTAAAATGATAAAGAAGCACTTTTGATGTAAATGTGTTTTTGTTTATGAACCTTAGGGAACAGACCAAGATATACATATTCAATTCATATTTGTTAAGTTTTATTTCCTAGTTTTTCCCCCTTTTCACTGTATAACAATACCACACCAGTTGATAGTTCTCTGATTTCCCAAATCTTTGTTATTCTCTAAATTATTCCTGTCTACCCAGTTTTCAAGGTCTTTATTTGCAGTTATTTATGTTTAGCCATTTGTTATGAATATATTCTTATTCTTCAGCTCTAATTATATTTCCAGATTCAAAAGTATGTGATTTTCTGGGCTTAGAGAACATCTGTTAATTTTAATATCATCTGATATTACAACTTTTACCCTATAAATAAAGATAATAGATTTAATAGTAATTCCTGAGGTACCTCCTATACTGGATTGACTCTTCTAACTTACTCAAAGGGCCTCTTTAATGGCACAAAATGTAGGAAACCACATAAAACTGTAGAAATTGCATAAAAATTAGCAAAATCAACATAGGATTTAAATCAGAGACTTCCTGGGGCACCCAGGTGGCTCATTTGGTTAAGTGTCCAACCTTGATTTCAGTTCTGGTCATGATCTCAGGATTGTGAGATTGAGTCCTATGTTGGGATCTGCACTGGGCCCCTCCCGCCCCCCTTTCTCCCTCTCTAAAAAAGCAAAAAACAAACAAACAAAAAAACCCAGAGTCTTTTGAGAATTGGTTCTACTTTTTTTTTTTAATTCAAGTATAATTAACATAGTGTTATATTAGTTTCAGGTGTACAATATGGTGATCCAAAATTGTATGCATTACTCAGTGCCCATCAAGGTAAGCGTACTCTTAATCTCCTTCACCTATTTCATCCATCCCCCCCACCCACCTCCCCTCTGGTAACATTTGTTCTTTATATTTATGAGTCTGGTTTTTTGTTTGTCTCTTTTTGTTGTTTATTTGTTTTGTTTTTTAAATTCTACATGAGTAAAATCATATGGTATTTGTCTTTCTCTGACTGACTTCTTTCCCTTGGCGTTATACTCTCTATATCCATTCATGTTGTTGCAAATAGCAAGATTTAATTCTTTTTTATGGCTGAGTAATATTCCTCTGTCTGTGTGTGTGTGTGTGTGTGTGTGTGTATCATCTCTATCCATTCATCTGCCGATGAACACTTGAGTTGCTGCCTTTTCTCGACTATTGTAAATAATGCTGCAATAAACATAAGGGTGCATATATCTTTTCAAATTAGTGTTTTTGTGTTCTTTGGGTAAATACCCAGTAGTAGAATTACTGGATCATATGATAATACTTTTGATTTTTTGAAAAACCTCCAAATTGTTTTCCACAGTGGTTTGCATTCCCACCAACAGTGCACGAGGGTTCCTTCTTCTCCACATCCTCACTAACACTTGTTATTTCTTGTGTTTTTGATTTTAGCCATTCTGACAGGTGTAAGGTGATTTCTCATGATTTTGATTTGCACTTCCCTGATGATGGGTGATATTAAGCATCTTTTCATGTGTCTGTCTTCTTTGGAAAAATGTCTATTCATCTCCTCTGCCCATTTTTAAATTGGATTATTTGTTTCTTTTGGGTCTGAGTTGTATAAATTCTTTATATATTTTGGATATTAACGCTTTATTACATATATCATTTGTAAATATCTTCTCACATTCAATAAGTTGTTTTTGTTTTGCTGATGGCTTCCTTTGCTATGCAAAAGCTTTTTATTTTGGTATAGTCCCAATATCTTAATTTTGTTTGTTTCCCTAGCCATAAAAGACATACTAGAAAAATGTTTATACAGCTGGTGTCATAGAAATTACTGCCTATGTTTTCTTCCAAGAATTTAGTTCCGGTCTTAGAGTATTACATCCATTTTGAGTTTTTTTGTACTGTGTAAGTAAGTGGTCTAGTTTCATTCTTTTGCATGTAGCTTTCTAGTTTTCCCAACCCCATTTGTTGAAGAAACTGTTTTTCTCTCATTGGATATTCTTGCCCCCTTTGTTGTAGATTAATTGACCTTAAAAGTATGGGCTTATTTCTGGGCCCTCTATTCTGTTCCATTGATCCTTTTTTTTCCCTTTCAAATTTTTCCTTTCAAAATTTTATTTAAATTCAAGTTGGTTCACATATAGTGTAGTATTTGTTTCAGGATTAGAAGTACCCTCCTTAATGCCCATCAACCAATTTCCCCTTTCCCCCACCCCTAAATTTAAGAGTCTCTTATGGTTTGCCTCCCTCTCTGTCCTTATCTTATTTTTCTTTACCTTTCCCTATGTTCATCTGTTTTGTTTCTTAAATTCCACATATGAGTGAAATCATATGGTATTTATTCTCTGACTCATTTCACTTAGCATAATACACCCTAGTGGCAAATGGCAAGATTTCATTCTTTCTGATGGCTGAGTAATATTCCATTGTGTGTATATATATACACACCACTTCTTCTTTATCCATTCATCAGTTGATAGACATTTGGATTCTTTCCATGTTCTGGCTGTTCCACTGATTTATGTGTCTGTTTTTTGTGCCAGCACCATCCTGTTTTGATTACTACAGTTTTGTAGTATACCTTGAAATCTGGGATTGTGATACCTCCAGATTTGTTTTTATTTTTCAAGATTGCTTTGGCTATTCAAGGTCTTCTGTGGTTCCATATAAATTTTAGGATTATTTGTTCTAGTTTTGTGAAAAATGCTGTTGGTATTTTGATAGGGATTGCATTAAGTCTGTAGATTGCTTTGGGTGGTGTGAACATTTTAACAATATTGGTTCTCCCAGTCCATGAGCAAGGAATCTTTCCATTTGATTGTGTCATCTTCAGTTTCTTTCATTGACGTTTTATACTTTTCAGAGTAGAGATCTTTCATCTCCTTGGTTAAGTATATTTTTAGGTACTTGGTTCTTTTTGGTACAATTGTAAATGCAGTTGTTTTCTTAGTTTCTCTTTCTGCTACTTCATTATTAGTGCGTAGAAATGCAACTGATTTCTGATATTAATTTTGTATCCCGCAACCTTACTGAATTCACTTGTCAGTTCTAGTAGTTTTTTGGTGGACTCTTTAGGGTTTTTTTTTATAGTATCATGTTGTCTGAAAATAGTGAAAGTTTGACTTCTTTACCAATTTGGAGGCCTTTTATTTCTTTTTGTTGTCTGATTGCTGTGGCTAAGATTTCCAGTACTGTGTTGAATAAAAGTGGTGAGAATGGACATCCTTGTCTAGTTTCTGACCTTAGAGGGAAAACTCTCAGCATTGAGTGTGATGCTAGCTGTGGGTTTTTCATATATGGCCTCTATTATGTTGAAATATGTTTCTCTGAGCTTAATTTGTTGACAGTTTTTATCGTGAATGGATGTTGTACTTTGTCAAATGCTTTTTCAGCATGTATTGAAGAGATGATGTGGTTTTTATCCTTTTTCTTGTTAATGTGATGTGTTGATTGATTTGCAAATATTGAACCACCATTGCATCCCAGGAATAAATCCCACTTGATTGTGGTGAATGATTTTTTAAATGTATTGTTGGATTCCATTTGTTAACATTTTGTTGAGAATTTTTACATCTATGTTCTTTGGAGAAATTGGGTTTGGGGTTTTTTTTCAGACTGTCTTTATCTGGTTTTGGTACCAGGGTAATGCTGACCTCATAGAATGAATTTGGAATTTTTCCTTGCTCTTCTTTTTCTTCTTCTTCTTTCTTTAATAGTTTGAGAAGAATAGGTATTAACTCTTCTTTAGATGTTTGGTATAATTCCCCTGTGAAGCCATCTAGTCTGGTCTTCTGTTTCTTGAGTTTTTTTGATTAGTGATTCAATTTCATTGCTAGTAATTGCAGTGTTCAAATTTTCCATTTCTTCCCAATACAGTTTAGGAAGCTTTTATGGTTCTGGGGCTTTATTTATTTCTTCTAGGTTGTCTAATTTGTTGGCATATAATTTTTCATAATATTCTCTCATAATCCTTTGTATTTCTGTGTTGTTGGTTGTTATTTCTCCTCCATCATTTCCGATTTTGAGTTCTTTGTCTCTCTTTTTTTCTTTTGATGAGTCTGGCTAACGGTTATCAATTTTGTTGATTTTACAAAGAACCAGCACCTGGTTTCATTGATCTGTTGTATTTTTTTAAAATTTTGATTTCATTTGTTTTTCTTCTAATCTTCATTATTTCCTTCCTTCCAGTAGCTTTGGGTTTTGTTTGTTCTTGTTTTTCTAGGTCCTTAGGTATCTCTATTCTGCAGAATGTTCCATGTGTACTTGCAAAGAATTTGTAGGTTGAAATGTTCTGAATAGATCTTTTAGATCCATCTGGTCCAATGTGTCATTCAAATCAACTGTTTCTTGTTGATTTTCTGTTTGGATGATCTCTCCATTTACTTAAATGGGATGTTTAGGCCCCCTACTATTATTGTATTACTATCTATTTCTTCCTTTATGTCTGTTAATAGTTGCTTTATATATATGGGTGCTCCCATGTTCAGTGCATAAATGTTTACAATCACTATATCTTCTTGTTGGGTTGTTCCCTTTATGATTATGTAGTGTCCTTCTTTCTTTTTAGTCTTTTTTTTTTTTTTAAGTCTATGTTGTCTGATATAATATTGTTACCCCAGATTTCTTTTCACTTCCATTTGCATGATAAATGTTCTTCTATCTCTTCACTTTCAATCTGCATATGTCTCGAGCTCTGAAATGAGTCTCTTGTAGGCAGCATATAGAGGGATCTTGCATTTTTTATCCATTCAGTCACACCGTCTTTTGATTGCAGCATTTGGTCCATTTACATTCAAAGTAATTATTTTATTTTTTTTTAAGATTTTTTATTTATTTATTTGACAGAGAGAGAGACAGCAAGAGAGGGAACACAAGCAGGGGGAGCGGTAGAGGGAGAAGCAGGCTTCCTGCCGAGCAGGGAGCCCGATGCGGGGCTCGATCCCAGGACCCTGGGATCATGACCTGAGCTGAAGGCAGACGCTTAACGACTGAGCCACCCAGGCACCCTACATTCAAAGTAATTATTGATAGATATGTACTTATTGCCATTTTGTTACGTGTTTTAGGGTTGTTTTTTGTAGTTCTCTGTTCTTCTCTTGCTCTTTTTTGTGGTTTGATGGCTTTATTTGTGATATGCTTGGATTCCTTTCTGTTTATTTTTTGCTTACCTATTATAGGGTTTTGGTTTGTGGTTACCATTAGGTTTATATATAATATCCTGTGCATATAGCAGTCTGTATTAAGCTGATGGTCGCTTAAGTTTGAACCCAAACTAAAAGCACTAAATGTTTATTCCCCTTCATGCATGTTTTCTGTACATGGTGGCATGTATTACATCCTTTTATTTTGTGAATCCCTTGACTGCTTTTTATTTATGTAATTGATATGACTGCTTTTGTGCTTAACCTCTGTATTGTTTTTTTTTTAATTTCTATTCCAGTGCAGTTAATATACAGTGTTATATTCATTTCAGGTGTACAATATAGTGATTCAGCAATTCCATATATTATTCAGTGCTCATCAAGATCAGTGTACTCTTACTCCCTTTCACCTATTTCACTCTTCCTCCCACCTACCTCCTCCCACCTGCCTCCCTTCTGGTATCCATCTGTTTATTCTCTATAATTGAGAATCTCACTTTTAGTTTGTCTTGTTCTTTTTTTCCCTTTGTTTGTTGTTTCTTAAATGCCACATATAAGTGAAATTTTATGGCATTTGTCTTTCTCTAACTGGCTTGTTTTGCTTAGCATTATATTCTCTGGCTCCATCCATGTTATTGCAAAAGGCATGAATTCATTCTTTTTTATGGCTGAATACTATTTAATTGTATATATGTACTATATCTTCTTTATCCATTCACCTATGAATGGATACTTGGGCTGTTTCTATAATTTGGGTTTTGTAAATAATACTGCAATAAACATAGGAGTGTATGTATCCCTTTAAATTAGTGTTTTTGTATTCTTTGATTAAATACCTAGTATTGAGGGGCGCCTGGGTGGCTCAGACGGTTGGGCGTCTGCCTTCGGCTCAGGTCATGATCCCGGAGTCCTGGGATCGAGTCCCACATCGGGCTCCTTGTTCCTATTTCTCCATGTCCTTGCCAATACTTATTATTTCTTGTGTTTTTTATTTTAGCCATTCTGACAGGTTTGAGGTGATATCTCATTGTGGTTTTGATTTGCATTTCCCTGATGATGAGTGATGTTGAGCATCTTTTCATGTATCTATTGGCCATCTGTATGTCTTCCTTGGAGAAATGTCTATTCATATCTTGTCCATTTTTAATTGGATTATTTGGTTTGGGGATGTTGTGTTGCATCAGTTTTTTATATATTTTAGATACTAACCCTTTATTGGCTATGTCCTCCCATTCACTATGTTGTCTTTTAGTTTTGTTGATTGTTTCCTTTGCTATGCAGAAGCTTTTTATTTTGGTGTAGTCCAAATAGTTTATTTTTTACTTTTATTTTCCTTGCCTTGGGAGACATATCTAGAAAGATGTTGTTATTACAGTGTCAGAGAAATTACTGCCTATGCTCCCTTCTAAAATTTTTATGGTTTCAGGTCTCACATTTAGGTGTTTAATCCATTTTGAGTTTATTTTTGTGTATGGTGTAAGAAAGTGGTCCAGTTTCATACTTTTGCATGTAGCTGTCCAGTTTTCCCAACAACATTTCTTATAGAGACTGTCATTTTCCCACTGCATATCCTACCTCCATTGTCAAAGATTAATTGACCATATAATCATGAGTTTATTTCTGGACTCTCTATCTGATCCATTGATCTATGTGTCTATTCTTGTGCCAGTACCATAATGTTTTGATTTCTGCAGTTTTGTAGTATAACTCGAAGTCTGGAGTTCGAAGTCTGCTTCTCCCTCTGCTTCTCTCTCTCTCTGTCTCTCATGAATAAATAAATAAAATCTTTAAAATAAATAAATAAATAAATAAATAAATAAATAAATAAATACCTAGTATTGAGATTGCTTGATCATAGGGTAGTTCTATTTTTAATTTTTTGAGAAACCTCCATACTGTCTTCCACAGTGACTGGTTTGCATTTCCACCAACAGTGGAGTAGTTTGAGAAGAATAGATATTAACTCTTTAATGTTTGGTAGAATTCCCCTGTGAAGCCATCTGGTCCTGGACTTTTGTTTTTTGGGAATTTTTTGATTACTGATTTAATATCATTGCTGGTAATCCCACTGTTCAAATTTTTTATTTCTTTCTGATTCCGTTTTGGTAGGTTACATGTTTCTAGAAATGTATCCATTTCTTCTAGGTTGCCCAGTTTGTTTGCATGTACTTTTTCATAATATTCTTATATGATCCTTTGTTTTCTGTGGTGGTGGTGGTATTTCTTCTTTTTTGTTTCTGATTTTGTTTGTATTATCTCTCTTTTTATGATTCTGTTAGAAGCTTATCAATTTTGTTGACTCTTCAAAGAACCAGCTCCTGGTTTTGTTGATTTATTCTGTTGTCTTTGTTTCTATATCATTTATTTCTGTGCTAATCTTTATTATTTCCCTCCTTCTGCTGGATTTGGATTTTGTTTGTCCTTCTTTTTCTAGTTCCTCTAGGTGTAAGGTTAGGTTATTGGAGATTTTTCTGGAGATTTTTCTTGCTTCTTGAGGTAGGTCTGTATTACTATAAACTTCCCTCTTAGACTGCTCTTGCTGCATCCCAAAGAATTTGGAACATTGAGTTTTCATTTTCATTTGTCTCCATGTATTTTTTTTATATAATGTATTATTTGTTTCAGGATACAGGTTTGTCATTCATCAGTCTTATACAATACCCAGTGCTCATTACAACACATACCCTCCCTAATGACCAGCACCCAGTTACCCCATACCCCCACCCCCCCTCCCCTCCAGCAACCCTCAGTTTGTTTCCTAAGAGTCTCTTATGGTTTGTCTCCCTCTCTGGTTTCATCTTGTTTCATTTTCTTCTCTCTTCCCCTATGATCATCTGCCTTGTTTCTTAAATTCTGCATATCAGTGAGATCATATCATAATTGTCTTTCTCTGATTGACTTATTTCATTTAGCTTAATACCCTCCACTTCTATCCATGTCGTCGCATATGGCAAGATTTCATTTTTTTTAAAGATTGTATTTATTTGACAAAGAGCACAAATGGGGAGCAGCAGGCAGAGGGAGAGGGAGAAGCAGGCTCCCTGCCAATGCGGGGCTCAATCCCAGGACCCTGATCATGACCTGAGCCAAAGGCAGTCGCTTAACCAACTGAGCCACCCAGGCACCCCAAGATTTCATTTTTTGAAGGCTACATAATATTCTAGTGTGTGTGTGTGTGTGTGTGTGTGTGTGTATGTGTATACACACACATTATCCATTCATCTGTCGTACATCTGGGCTCTTTCCATTGTTTGGCTGCTGTGGACATTGCTATAAACATTGGGGTGCAGGTGCCCCTTCAGATTACTACATTTGTATCTTTGGGGTAAATACCTAGTAGTGCAATTGCTGGGTCGTAGGGTAGCTCTATTTTCAACTTTTTGAGGAACCTCCATACTGTGTTCCAGAGTGGCTGCACCAGCTTGCATTCCCACCAACAGTGTAGGAGGGTTCCCCTTTCTCCGCATCCTCGCCAACATCTGTCGTTTCCTGACTTGTTAATTTTAGCCATTCTGACTGGTGTGAGGTGGTATCTCATTGTGGTTTTGATTTGTATTTCCCTGATGCCAAGTGATGTTCAGCATTTTCTCATGTGTCTGTTGGCCATTTGGATGTCTTCTTCACAGAAATGTCTATTTGTGTCTTCTTCGTATTTCTTTATTGGATTATTTGTTCTTTGGGTGTTTAGTTTGAGAAGTTCTTTATAGATTTTGGATATTAGCCCTTTATCTGATAAGACATTTGCAAATATCTTCTCCCATTCTGTTGGTTGTCTTTTGGTTTTGTTGACTGTTTCCTTTGCTGTGCAAAAGCTTTTTATCTTTTTTTTTTTTTAAGATTTTATTTATTTATTTGAGAGAGAGAGTGAGAGAGAGAAAGAGCACAAGAGGGGGGAGCGGGAGAGGGAGAAGCAGACTCCCTGCTGAGCAGGGAGCCCAATGCGGGACTCGATCCCGGGACTCCAGGATCATGACCTGAGCCGAAGGCAGTCGCTTAACCAACTGAGCCACCCAGGCTCCCCAAAAGCTTTTTATCTTGATGAAGTCCCACTAGTTCATTTTTTTTAAAAGATTTTATTTATTTATTTGATAGAGAGAGACCCAGTGAGAGAGGGAACACAAGCAGGGGGAGTGGGAGAGGGAGAAGCAGACTTCCCGCAGAGCAGGGAGCCCAGTGCGGGGCTCGATCCCAGAACCCTGGGATCATGACCTGAGCCAAAGGCAGACACTTAACAACTGAGCCACCCAGGTGCCCCCCCACTAGTTCATTTTTGCCTTGGTTTCCCTTGCCTTTGGCGGTGTGTCTAGCAAGAAGTTGCTGCGGCCAAGTTTGAAGAGGTTCCTGCCTGTATTCTCACGTATTTTTGATGGATTCCTGTGTTACATTTAGGTCTTTCATCCATTTTGAGTCTATTTTTGTGTATGATGTAAGGAAATGGTCCAGTTTCATTCTTCTGCATGTGGCTGTCCAATTTTCCCAGTACCATTTGTTGAAGAGACTGTCTTTTTTTTCCATTGGATATTCTTTCCTGCTTTGTTGAAGATTAGTTGACCATAGAGTTGAGGGTCCATTTCTGAGTTCTCTGTTCTGTTCCATTGATCTATGTGTCTGTTTTTGTGCCAGTACCATACTGTCTTGATGATGACAGCTTTGTAATAGAGCTTGAAGTCCAGAATTGTAATGCCACCAGCTTTGGTTTTCTTTTTCAACATTCCTTCTTTGGCTATTCAAGGTCTTTTCTGGTTCCATACAAATTTTAGGATTATTTGTTCCAGTTCTGTGAAAAAAGTAGATGATATTTTGATGGGGATTGCATTGAATGTGTGGATTGCTCTAGGTAGCATTGACATCTTCACAACATTTGTTCTTCCAATCCATGAGCATGGAACGTTTTTCCATTTCTTTGTGTCTTCCTCAGTCTCTTTCATGAGTATTCTATAGATCTGAGTACAGATCCTTTGCCTCTTTGGTTAGGTTTATTTGTAGGTATCTTATGGTTTTGGGTGCAGTTGTAAATGGAATTGACTCCTTAATTTCTCTTTCTTCTGTCTTGTTGTTGGTGTATAGAAATGCAACTGATTTCTGTGCATTGATTTTATATCCTGCCACTTTACTGAATTCCTATATAAGTTCTAGCAATTTTGGGGTGGAGTCTTTTGGGTTTTCTACATAGAGTATCATGTCATCAGCAAAGAGTGAGAGTTTTTTTTTTTCAAAGATTTTATTTATTTATTTGACAGAGAGAGACATAGTGAGAGAGGGAACACAAGCAGGGGGACTGGTAGAGGGAGAAACAGGTTTCCCACGGAGCAGGGAACCTGATGTGGGCTCGATCCCAGGACCCTGAGATCATGACCTGAGCTGAAGGCAGATGCTTAATGACTGAGCCACCCAGGCACCCCAAGAGTGAGAGTTTGACTTCTTTGCCAATTTGGATGCCTTTTACTTCTTTTTGTTGTCTGATTGCTGAGGCTAGGACTTCTAGTACTATGTTGAACAGCAGTGGTGATAGTGGACATCTCTGCCATGTTCCTAACCTTAGGGGAAAAGCTCAGTTTTCCCCACTGAAGATGATATTCACTGGGTTTTTCATAGATGCCTTTTATGATATTGAGGTTTGTACCCTCTATCCCTATACTGTGAAGAGTTTTAATCAAGAAAGGATGCTGTACTTTGTCAAATGCTTTTTCTGCATCTATTGAGAGGATCTTAATATTTTCTTTTATTTATGTAGTGTATCACATTGATTGATTTGTGGATGTTGAACCAACCTTGCAGCCCAGGAATAAATCCCACTTGGTCGTGGTGAATAATCCTTTTAATGTACTGTTGGATCCTATTGACTAGTATTTTGGTGAGAATTTTTGCATCCATGTTCATCAGGGATATTTGTCTGTAATTCTCCTTTTTGTTGGGGTCTTTGGATTTTGGATCAAGGTAATGCTGGCCTCATAGAGTTTGGAAGTTTTCCTTCCATTTCAATTTTTTGAAACAGCTTCAGAGGAATAGGTATTAATTCTTCTTTTAATGTTTGGTAGACTTCCCCTGGGAAGCCCTTCAGTCCTGGGCTCTTGTTTGTTGAGAGATTTTTGATTACTGCTTCAATTTTCTTGCTGGTTATGGGTCTGTTCAGGTTTTCTATTTCTTCCTGGTTCAGTTTTGGTAGTTTTTATGTCTCTAGGAATGCATCCATTTCTTCCAGATTCCTTTATTTGTTGGCATATAGTTGCTCATAATATGTTCTTGTAATTGTTTGTTATTTCTTCAGTGTTGGTTGTGATCTCTATCAATCATGATGTTATTAATTTGGGTCCTTTCTCTTTTCTTTTTGAGAAGTCTGGCCTGGGGTTTATTGATCTTATTAATTCTTTCAAAGCAGCAGCTCCTAGTTTCGTCGATCTGTTCTGCTGTTCTTTTGGTTTCTATTTCATTGATTTCTGCTCTAATCTTTATTATTTCTCTTCTCCTGTTGGGGTTAGGCTTTATTTGCTGTTCTTTTTCCAGCTCCTTTAGGTGTAGGGTTAGGTTGTGTATTTGAGACCTGTCTTGTTTCTTGAGAAAGGCTTGTATTGCTATATACTTCCCTCTTAGGACTGCCTTGCTGCATCCCAAAGATTTTGAACTGTTGTGTTTTCATTTTCATTTGTTTCCATGATTTTTTTTAATTCTTCTTTAATTTCCTGGTTGACCCATTCATTCTTTAGTAGGATGCTCTTTAGCCTCCATGTATTTGAGTTCTTTCCAATTTTCCTCTCATGATTGAGTTCGAGTTTCAAAGTATTGTGGTCAGAAAATATGCAGAGAATGATCCCAATCTTTTGGTACCAGTTGAGACCTGATTTGTGATCTAGGATGTGATCTATTCGGGAGAATGTTCCATGTGCCCTAGAGAAGGATGTGTATTCTATTGCATTGGGATGGAATGTTCTGAATATATCTGTGAAGTCCATCTGATCCAGTGTGTTAGTCAAAGCCCTTATTTCCTTGTCGATCTTCTGCTTAGATGATCTGTCCATTGCAGTGAGGGGGGTGTTAAAGTCCCCTACTCTTATTGTATTATTATCAGTATGTTTCTTTGATTTTGTTATTAATTTCCTTATATAATTGGCTGCTCCCATGTTAGGGGCATAAATATTTAACAATTGTTAGATCTTCTTGTTGGATAGACCCTTTAATTATGGTATAGTGTCCTTCCTCATCTCTTATTACAGTTTTTGGTTTAAAATCTAATTTGTCTGATATAAGGATTGCCACTGCAGCTTTCTTTTGTTGTTCACTAGCATGATAAATGGTTTTCCACCCCCTCACTTTCAATCTGGAGGTGTCTTTGGATCTAAAGTGAGTGTCTTGCAGACAGCATATTGATGGATCTTGCTTTTTTATCCAATCTGATACCCTTTGTCTTTTGATTGGGGCATTTAGCCCATTTACATTCAGGGTATCTATTGAAAGATATGAATTTAGTGCCATTGTATTACCTGTAAAGTGACTGTTACTATATATTGCCTCTGTTCCATTCTGGTCTATATTACTCTTGGGTTCTCTCTTTGCTTAGAGGACCCCTTCCAGTATTTCTTGTAAGGCTGGTTTGGTGATCACAAATTCTTTTAGTTTCTGTTTGTCCTGGAAGCTTTTTATCACCCCTTCTATTTTGAATGACATCCTGTCTGGATAAAGTATTCTTGGATGTGTATTTTTCTCCTTTAGCACCCTGAATATATCATGCCAGTCCTTTTTGGCCTGCCAGGTCTCTGTGGATAGGTCTGCTGTCAATCTAATATTCCTATCCTTATAGGTTACAGACCTCTTGTCTCAAGCTGCCTTCAGGATTTATTCTTTATCTCTGAGATTTTTAAGTTTCACTATTATATGTTGGGGTGTTGACCTATTTTTATTGATTTTGAGGGGGGTTCTCTGTGCCTCCTGGATTTTGATGCCTGTTTCCTTCCTCAGATTTGGGAAGTTCTCTGCTATAATTTGCTATAATTATACCTTCTGCCCCTCTCTCTCTTTCTTCTTCTGGGATCCCAATTATTCTAATAATTTTTCATTTTATGGTATCACTTATGTCTCAAATTCTCCCCTCATGATCCAGTAGTTGTTTATCTCTCTTTTTCTCAGCTTCTTTATTCACCATCATTTGGTCTTCTATATCACTAATTCTCTCTTCTGCCTTATTTATCCTAGCAGTTAGAGCCTCCATTTTGATTGCACCTCATTAATAGCCTTTTTGGTTTTGACTTGGTTAGATTGTAGTTCTTGTATTTCTCCAGAAAGTGTTTCTCTAGCATCTTCCATGCTTTTTTTCAAGCCCAGCCAGTATCTTTATAATCGTCATTCTGTGTCTGGTTGAGTTTGCAGGTGTTCCCTATGGTTTGGTAGCTAGCTAGCTGAATTCCTGGGACCACACAAAATTAAGGTCTACTCATCTGTCATCCTAGACTTCCTCCTCTATGTATTTTTTTATTCCTTCTGATTTCTTTGTTGACCTATTCATCAATTTAGTAGCATGTTAACCTCCATATATTTGTGCTCTTTCCAGATTTTTATCTTGTGGTTTATTTCTAATTTCATTGCATTATGGTCAGAAAAGATGCATGGTATAACTCTGAACTTTTTGAAATTGTTGAGACTTGTTTTGTGACCTTATATGTGATCTATTCTGGAGAATATTCCATGTGCACTTGGAAAGAATGTGTATTATGCTGTTTTAGGATGAAATGTTCTGAATGTATCTGTTAAGTTTATCTTGTCCAATGTGTCATTCAAAGCCACTATTTCCTTGCTGATTTTCTGTTGAGATGATCTGTCCATTGATGTAAGTGGGGTGTTAAAGTCCCCTACTATTATTGTATTACTTTATATTTGTTATTAACTGTTTTATGTGTTTTGGTGTTCCCACGTTGTTTGCATAAGTATTTACAATTATATGTCTTCTTGCTGGATTGTCCCCTTAATGATTATATAGTGTCCTTTGTCTCTTGTTACAGTCTTTGTTTTGAAGTCAATTTTGTCTGATATAAGTATTGATACCCCAGCTTTCTTTTCATATTCATTTGCATGATAAATGTTTCTCCATCCCCTTTCAATCTGCATGTGTCTTTAGGTATGAAGTGATTGTCTTGTAGGCAGCATAAATGGTCCTATGTTTTTATCTATTTTATCACCCTATGCCTTTTGATTGGAGTGCTTAGTCCATTTAAATTCAAAGTAATTATTGATAGATATGTATTAATTACCATTTTGTTATTTGTTTTCTGTTTGTTTTTATGGATCTTCTTTGTTCCTTTCTTCCTTTGCTCTCTTTTTTTAACCATAAGTTGGCTTTCTTTAATGATTAACTTGGATTCATTTCTCTTTTGCATATCTGTCACTGGTTTTTTATTTGTGGTTACCATTAGGTTTGTAAATCACATCTACATATAGCAGTCTATATTAAGCAGATGGTTGCTTAACTTTGAATCTATTCTTTACTCCTCTTCTCCCCATATTTTAGGTATATGGTATCATACTTCATTTTGTGAGTCCCTTGACTGATTTTTACAGATATAATTCTTTTTCCTGCTTTTGTGCTTCCTTTTTTTCTTTTACTTATGGTCTTTCCTTTCCATCCAAAAGGGTCCCCTTTAACATTTCTTGAATGGCTGGTTTAGTGGTCACAAACTCCTTTAACACTTGTTTGTCTGGGACACTCTGTATTCTGAATGATAGTCTTGCTGGATTGAGTATTCTTGGCTGCAGATTTTTTCCTTTCAGCACTTTGAATCTATCATGCCACTCCCTTCTGGCCTGCAAAGTTTCTATTGAAAAACTCACTGATAGCCTTATGGGGTTTCCCTTGTATGTAACTGTTTTCTTTTCTCTTGCTGCTTTTCAAATTCTTTATCACTGCTTTTTGCCATTTTAATTACTATGTGTTTTGGTGTGGACCTCTTTGGGTTGATTTTGTTGAGTCGGGCATCTCTGTGTCTCCTGGATCTGAATTTATTTCCTTCCCCCAATTTGGGAAGTTTTCAGATATTATTTCTTCAAATAAATTTTCTGCTCCCTTTTCTCTTTCTTCTCCTTCTGGGATCACTATAATCTCTATAATGTTAGTATGCTTGAGAGAGTCATTGAGTTCCCTAAGTCTGTTCTCATTTTGCATAATTTTTTTTCTTACCACTTAGCTTGATTTCTTTTCATTACTCTGTCCTCCAGGTCACTCATTTGTTCTGTGTCTTCTAGCTTGCTATTTATTCCATCTAGTATATTTTTAATTTCAATTATTGTGTCCTTCATCTTTTTTTAAATATGTGTTAAGGGTCTCTTGATGTCCTCTACTCTTCTCAAGTCCCATGAGTATTTTTACGAACATTACTTTAAATTCTCTATGAGGCATATTACTTATATCTGTTTTGCTTAGGCCTCTTGCTGGATTTTTCCTATTCACTTGGGACATATTCCCCTGTCTCCTCATTTTGCCTCTCTGTGTCTGTTTTTGTGTAGTAGGAAACTGAGCTATATCTCCTGCTCTTCAAAGGAGTGGGTGGTGTGTGCACTTTTAACAAGATGGCACTCATCCTCTTCCACAGGGGACATGCAGCTGCTGCAGAGATGGGGGCACACAGGCTGCTCCATAAAGCATGCATGGGGGAGTGCAGTTTTAACAAGGTACATGCATCTTCCCCAGGAGGTGACAAGCTGCCACCAGGATAAAGGCCCTGCAAAGTGCACAGTTGGGAGATACAGTGTTGGCAAAGTTTGCATGCTGGTCTTGCTGGGGAGGGCACCAGCAACACCAGGGCTGAGGCAGGCCTGTGTGGAAGGGGCAGATCCACAGAAGCACTAGGGAGGGTGATGTAGTTTAAGCAATTTAGGTAGTGAATGACGGTTCCCACAGGTGGCTGTGTGTTTATGCTGGGGAACAGGGGAGGGAAAGGGTGCCTGCCTGCTCCTTTGTTCCTGAAAAAGTCCCCCATAGACTGACATTAGTCAATAATTTTCCCTCCTATATGTTCCAGGAATTTTTTCAAATTACTGCTTCTAAACTGTGTCTCCACAGGCTGTGTGTCATGCTGTCACTTTAAGTGTGGGGACTCAGCTTCCTATCACCTTCAGTGCTGTCCCAGAGCTAAGGCCACTGATTTTTAAAATTGCAGGTTTTAAGTCTCACTGGTCTTAAAAACTCACAAAATTTGGCCCTTCTGATTTTCAAAGCCAATTGCTATGGTGATTTTTCTTCTCTGTGCAGCCTCCCCTGTGTGTAGTCTATTTCTTGCCCATGTCTGCACCTATAGCAACCCACCTCTGGCAGGCAGACCTGTAGGGTTAAGCTCCCCACCATGTCTCTGATAGGAACATGGCCTCTTCTCTACATTTAGTTGTGGAGTTATTCTCCCAGTCTTTGGGTCATTTTCTGGGTTATACTGATGTGAGTGTCATCTAGTTGAATCCAGGGGAAGAGGTGAGTTTAGGGCCTTCGTACTCCACCATCTTTGCTGGAAGTCCCCTGTACTGGACTTATAAGTGATTTATCTACTACCTTTATTATGTTTGTATGTACCTGTGAAGTTTTTTCCTTTTCTAATTTTCTTACTCCTGTCTATGGTTTTTTCTTTTCACTGAAAGAATTAATTCCTTTTAACATTTCTTATAAGGCTGGTTTAGTGGTGAGAATTCCTTTATCTCTCTGTCTATTCTGAATGATAAAATTACTGGATAGAGTATTTTTGGTTGCAGGTTTTTTCTTTCAGCACTTTGAATATATCATTCCACTCCCTTGTGGCCTGTGAAGTTCCTGCTAAAAAATCAGAAGATAGCCTTATGGAGTTTCCCTTGTATATAACTTTTCTTTTCTCTTGCTGGTTTTAAAATTCTCTGTAACTACTTTGCCATTTTATTGGGTCTTGGTGTGGACCTCCTCGGGTTGATTTTATAGGGGGCTCATTGTGCCTC
Organism: Mirounga leonina; assembly: GCF_011800145.1. Taxonomy (NCBI): domain Eukaryota; kingdom Metazoa; phylum Chordata; class Mammalia; order Carnivora; family Phocidae; genus Mirounga; species Mirounga leonina. The sequence goes on from NW_023270377.1 coordinate 33,197,952, forward strand.
ACTGTGCCTCCTGTTTCTGGATGTGTTTCCTTCCCTAGATTAGGGAAGTTTTCAGCAATTTTTCAAATTTTCTTCCCTCTTTTTCTTCTCCTCTGGGAACCCTACAATACAAATGTTATTATTATACTAGATGGTGTTGCTGAGTTCCTTAACCTATTTTCATTTTTCTGATTCTATTTTCTTTTTGTTATTCAGCTTGATCACTTTCCATTACTTTGTCTCCCAACTTGCTGATCTGTTTTGCATCCTCTAGTCTACTATTTATTTCCTCTAGTGTATTTTTTAGTTTTTGAGTTCATGTCTGGTTTTTTATATTTTCTACCTCTTTGTTGAGGGTCTCACTGAGATCCTCCTCTCTTTTCTCATGTCAATTATCTTAATGACCATTACTTTGGATTCTTTATCTGGCATATTGCTTATATCCATCTCATTTAGCTCTTTGGTTGTGATTTTGTCCTGTTCCTTCATCTGGGGCATAGTCCTCTCCCCCCCCACCCCCGGCCCCATTTTGTCTATGTATTGGGAAAGTCAGCTACATCTCCTGATCTTAAAAGTAGTGGCCTTTTGAAGAGGTCCTGTCGTGCAATGTCCCCTGTTCACCAGAACGAGGAGCTTCAAGGGTGTCTCCTCTGTGTGGTTGCATGCACTGTTGTGATTGAGTCACATTTGCCTTCTGCCATGGCTCTCTTTGCCTGTTGTGGGCAGGGTTTGGTCCCTGTTCTGTTAAGGGGCCCATCTGGGGCTGTGTTGGGCATAATAGTTGGGTTGGACCAGATGCCTGCCTTCAGCCCATTTGCTGGGGTTAAGGGTTGCATGAAACTGTGGGGCATTTTCCCTGAGTTGTCCCTTATTGGTGGGTGGTGATGGCATTCAGATTAGATGTCTGGCTCCAACTCACCCTCTCACTCTCCTAGGTCTAAGCCCACTGATCTTTAAAGTACCAGGAGTTAAGCCCTGCTGATTGTAAACTCATCAAGTTAATCCCCATTGCTTTTCAAATCCAGATGTTGTGGTAACTCATCTTCCCAGTGCAGGCACCCCGTGTCTGCAGTGCCTGAAGTGTGGTCTGTTCCTCTCCTTTCTCTATTCTTGTGGTGTCCATCCCTTTTCTGGTTAGTCTTGCTGAGAGTTTGGGTGCTGACTGCATCTCTGCCCCTCCTACCATTTTCCTTGTGGCCTCCTCTCAACAATTAACTATGGAGGGCCTGTTCTGCCAGTCTGGGTTGTTTTGGGGGTTAGGTGCACTGATGTGGCTGTTATCTAGATGTATCCATGGGACAAGCTGAGCTTAGGATCCTCCTACTCCACCATCTTCCCAGGCTCCTATATGTTCTATTCCTATCAAGTACAATATTTGGATCTTGTCAGACTTTGGTTTGCTCTTGAGAAAAACTTCAATTTACAGAATATTGGTCAATTTTTCTACCATAAATCATAAAGACTATGGGGGGGCTTAAATAGAATTGGAAAATGGATTCTTGATCATTCACTTAATGGTATAATCAATAGGTAATAATTTTTTTTTTTTGGAGACCAAGAATTTCTAGTAATCTTCAAGGTTGTCAGTATGTGTATCAGTCAGGGAATTGGGAAAGTAACTCTGGATCTGTCAAGTTAGAAGGAACACAGGGAACTGGTTTCATTGGTGATGGAACTAAGGCTAAGAAATCAAAACGGATAGTGAGGCAATCCAAAGATTAGCAAGAGCAGGAAGTGATACCCGCCCTAGGATGGAAGGGACAGCAAGAAGTGGTGTTACCTGAGTCCTAAAGCAAGAAGACGAAGAAGGTACAGCTGCTGCCAGAGACACCACAAAAAACAGGGAAGTGGGACAAAAGGTGAGCAAGAAATACATTTCTTCTGTCTCCTCTTATACTCTGATCTTCCACTGGTGCCTCCCTGGAAACCAGAGAGTGAGGGTGCATGGGAAATGTAGTTCCCAATGAAGCAGAGCAGGGGAAGAGTGAATAAGTGGATTTGAGAACAGGCAATTGACCAGTAGTACTTAAGAGGAAAACCACTGACCTAGCTTATAGTAGAGGAGATATTTACTAAATGAAAACTGAAATCCCTTTACCTCACTAAACTTCTAGAGGCAATCTTGTAACATAATATCAATATTGTAACATATCATCAAAAATTTCCATAGAAATCAAAATTACCATAGACATCTCTCAAATTTTTTCAAGTCCTTTTTTTAAAAAAACAAAAAACCCTCATAACCTTTATTCAAGGAAGAATTCCTTAAATATTTATTAAATGTCTACAATATGCCAAACACTTTGCCAAACACTAGGAATATAGTAGTGAATAAGACAATAATTCCAAGGAGTCCACAGTCTACTGGGGACATAAATACACAAGTATAGAGTTGTGTAAGTGCTGTTTGGGGAAAGTACTACAGCAGCTCATAGGAGGGCATTTTGCTAAGGTGACTATATCAGTTTGGTTCTTTAGAAAGCAGACACCAAGATGAAATCAGACATGTGTGGTAAGGCAGAATAATGACTCTCCTCCCCCTTCACCCCAAATATATCCACATCCTAATTCCTGGAACCTGTGATTATGTTGCCTTACATGGCAAGAGAGACTTTGAAGCTGTGATTGAATTAAGGATCTTGAGTTGGGGAGATTATCTTGCATTTTCGGGGTAGGCCCAAGAGTCCTTACAAGAGAGAGGCAGAAGGGTCAATCAGAGGTGTGATCACTTGAAACAGAAGCTGGAATAATATTGGTCCACAAAGGCAGGCAGGTAGTTTCTAGAAATTGGCAAAGGCAGATTTCTCCCTAGGGCCCCTAGAAGGAATATAGCCCTCTCAACCCATTTGAAATTTCTGACCTTTAGAACTGTAAGAAAATAAATCTGTATTGTTTTATGCCACTAAATTTGTGGTAATTTGTTACATCAGCGATAGAAAATTAATACAGCAAGCAAGGAGCCTATGGTGCAAAATTTAAGGCAAGTGATCTCAGGATGAAGCTATCAATATCTATCATGATGGTTAGTTTTATGTGTCGATTTAACTGAGCCACAGGGAGTCCATTTATTTGGTCAAACATTATTCTGGCTATTTCTGTAAGGAAGTTTTTTGAGGAAATTGACTAAATCTATAGACTGAATAAAGCAGACTGCCTTCCTTGATGTGGGTCGGCCTCATCAGTGGAAGACCTGAATAGAACAAAGACATTGACTAGGCTGACTCTCCCTTGAGTAAGAGATAATTCCTTCTGCCTAACCGCCTTCAAAGAGGAGCATCAGCTTTTTCCTGCCTTTGCACTGGAACTACATCATTAAATCTCCCGGGTCTGCAGGTTGCTCACTCACCTTGCAAATCTTGGGACTTGTTAGTCTCCATAATAGTATAAGCCATATTTATTCCTTATAATAAATATCCTATTGGTTCTGTTTCTCTGGAGAACTCTAATACTCCTCTAATACACAGGAGATCTGAGAAGCACTGCTTCGTGGCTTCCAGAGTCCACCTTTTGCACTAACATCAACTCTCACCCAGGCTCTATGGTTCCTGTTAGCCTCTCTTACCTAGAGGAAATAGGAGGAGGTTAGTGGAATGAACTACAGTCCCCACTACTACAGGTGATCTCAGGGCCTCAACTGGTATTTATGTCCTCTCTCTTCCACCTTGGCAGGTCTTCATGGCTTACTTGATGGAGTAACTTAAACATTCTTGAGGAGAGCTGGCCAATAAACATGAAGAGGTTTGTGTTTCAAATTGTCTATTCATTTTTGCATTATTTGTCTCATTGGTTTTAATTCTTTAGTCTTAAGACAATCATCTGAATTTTTAATGTAATGTTAAATAAGATTAAGACAATCCATTAACTGAGGTAGGTCCCAATTTACCACAGTTTAAACTATGTACTCTTTGAGACACATCTCTCTTTTTTGCTAATAAGGTAAAACCATTAATTAAGATCTTTATGTCCTTAAATGTTGTATCCCCTACAGGAGCAAGAATAATCATATAAAGGGCCAGAACATCTTCTGCCTCATTGAATAAATACCAGGTTGTCCCCAATTCATGTATGTTATGTAAATAAATCCATTTGAAAAGAGGCTTTCCTTGGCAAAACAAATTAGAATCTGTGTTTTAGCTTTATCAAATCACAAAAATAAAAACATAAACTCAATTCAATAAATCTTTATTGAGCTCCCACAGGGTGCATGAATTTAGAATCTATAATTTACAGAAGTAGAAAAGTGTCACTTTAGCCTCTTAAAAATGAAAAAAACAAAGCAAATTACAATTTCTCTATATATTTCAAGTGAATCATTTAATGTGAGGCTCAGTTTGATATTACCGTAAGTATTAACAGAATAAAATGGGAAAGTATAAACATTTTCCCTTCTATCAATCAAAAAAGGGTTTTGATGCCAGGATAAACTAGCCTGTTGGTCTAAAACAGCTGATCAAAAAGGCTAGAGAATCTGGAAGTAAAAAATGTACTTGGAAGCACTGTCCTCTGAGGGCTCATTCCCCTGAGGGCAACAAAATGCTGAAAACTGGCTCAAAAATTATATTGAAAGATCAAGAAGGGGCGTTAGTCACAGCTTGGGGAAAAACAATTGAGAACAGATGACACTAAATGTAGCTAGATTCATAATTCTGAAGTTTTCCTGGAGTCATACTAGAACTGAGTTAACCAAATAGGCTATGAACTCATGCTCCTTTGAAGAGAGTGGTTTTAAGAAATAGACTCTCCAGTGCACCAACTGTATTTTCAAGTATAATTCTAGTATTTGTACCTAGCAATACAGAAGAAAAGCAGCAGGGAGAAAGTGTCAAGTATCTAGGACATAAAGGATGTGGTAGTCCTAGAATTCCCAGTTTAAGTCTTTTTCATCAGGAAAATCACATTCTGGTTCAGTCCAAGGTGACACCGGAGACAGTGCTATTGATGGCTTAGGAGGCAACAGTGAAAGTATTGAATCCTGGCTTTCTTCTTTCATCTGTTAAAGAAACTCAAAAATTCAATACATTAGCTATGTTAGCAATAAATGACTTTTTAAAATGTAAAAAGTGTTTAAAATTGTTTGTTTTTAGGTATTTTCACTAAAAATGCCTTTGATCATCTGAAAACAGGAAGAAGTAATAACCAAATGAACTAATTTTTATCAGAATTATTTTGCCCCTTCATCATCTCTAGCCAATATAGAAAACTAAAATGTCTCTAATCAAAATATAAATTGAGGGCATAGTAACATTTAATGATACTCTGTTTTTACTCATTTTGTTTCACAGAATGGAAATATTTTAGAAAGTCTGTAATTGAACTACCAAAAAAGTTTTCTTATTTTTAACTTTACTTTGTAAGGAAGTCATTATTAAGAATCTTGGTTACCAAACTGTCCCATTAAGCCAAAAAATGAAATGAATTTTTAATAGTATTTAAAAACATCTAGGCAACAGAAGATAGATCAACCTACCTGTTTGAAGAAAACATGAGACAATAAACTGCTTGCAGATGGTCTGAAATTTTTTTAAAAGTTATAAGAAAAAAAGAGCCTTGTGTTAGAATGTGTATTTTTAGGTGTAAAAATATATTAGAAATTAGGTTTAGAGCTATAAAATTCAATACTAAAAAACTGAAGCCCAATTCTTAGCTTCAGCGTTGACTAATGGGAAAAATTAATTTGAGAAATAACATTTATTGGGCACTTACTAATTTTAAGGAAGTATTCTAGGCATTAAGAGGCTAAAAAAAGATACACCTTATTTCTGAAATACTAACACATATGTAGTTGCAATAATAATTTATGCTATAGCAACATTTTTGTACTGCTTGGAAGTTTCTAAAATGTATCAACAAAAATGCAGTAATTAATGTTCAGAAAGATGAACTGATTTTTACAAAATAACTTGGTTAAGAAGGGATACAGCTGAGACCAGAGACCAAGTCTTCTGACTTCAGATCCAGTACTCGTCCCATTTGCTCACTGCCTCTACTTGTTCTTAGCACTGATATTTTCTGGATTAGACTGTAATTTTTTGATCAAAAGATTGATAAAAGAGATTTGAATTTTGTGGGAAGAGAGTATCACAAAGCTTCTATAAAATATAAAACATGTAAGTTTGATGCTATTTACAAGTGGCCAATATTACCTTTTCTCAGGATCTTGTTGCAAACAGAGCTGAACCAAGCTAAAGAAGGCAGGAGAGAAAGTTTTTGAGGATGGAGTTTGCAATCTGTCACTATTTCCTATGTGAGTTCCACTGGAGACAAGTACACTTTCTCCAATCCCAGAGTCTACACCTGATCGGGAATTCTTCATTCTGGATTCTGACTGAGGGAAGATACTAACATCCAATGGGCTATAAGGAGGACCTTTCAGTTTCTGTAACAACATCTAAAAGAAAGAAAATTTCCTTCAACCCTTTTCAGAGAAAACATTAAAATAACAATAAAGATTCTAAGAGCAAAGATGTTTAACAAATTATCTAGAATATAAGGGATCCTATGAAAAAAAAAAGTAGTTTGGGGCTCTTAATAGCATTTACCTGAGTCCTATGCATGTCCTGGAAAGGTACCTGCCCACTGGCCAATTCGCATGCTGTAATCCCAACACTGTAAATATCTGACTTTACATTATATCCATGTAAATCCTGTAGAACAATTAATTTGAAGTCCTTTAGTGAAAATAACTTAAAAAGTTATATAAATGTGCTTTTTTGAGAAAGGATGTGGGAATAATGGAAAAAACTCATAAGTGAGAAATCAAGATATACCTAATATGTGGTATAAACATTTTAAAATCCCTAACATAATTTTGACAAGAAAGAGGAAAAAAGTCTTGCAGTAGGCCATTCACCAATCCAAATCTAAGGGCACAATTGTCCTTTAGTCAAGCTCAGAAGACACTCAAGATGCACAGACAACCCAATACGAAGGCCACACCTGACCTGTCTCAGTAGTTCTGGGCTCAGCCACGGCTGCACTGATGTGCTGAACTGTGGGAAATCATACACAGCCCTATGCCTCTGTCCGTGCTTAACCAAACTATGCAGGTGGGACAGGCCAGAGAGGGTCACTAGGCCATCACCAGAAATGAGGATATGGCTGGCTTTAATACTCCTAGAACAAAAAGAAACAATCCTAAATACTAGGAAATTGGCCAAGGAAGAATAAATATCTGGTCAGAACAAATCCATGTATTCTCTTGGAAATTACTCTTTATAAAATTATAAAATAGCACACATATATAAGTGTGTTTATACAAACACATATATACACATATATGTATACATACACATATGAAAAGTGAGGAATTAAGGAATCCTTTCAAGTATTTAATATAGCATTAGAACAAGGGAAAATACAACTGACAGCTACATTTGGAAGGGATAATATTTTTTTCAAACTAGGAATGGAATCAAATTATCAATTTCACTGTTTTAGGATACTGTTGCAATATACCCAAAGAGAAGTCTAAAAAGTCAAGTAATATTTGAATTATAAAGTTAGAATTTAAAGTTAAATGCAGTATTATCCAATAAAAGGCAGCCTAGCCTCTCATGGTATTAACATCATTTACAAAGATATTTTATATAAAAATTTCCTTTGTCAGATAAATTATACAAGAGCCTTGTTTTTCATCCAAAATACTGAATTTGGAAACTAACAGAAGGAGGATGGCCAACAGTCCGGTTAACTATATTAAAACCTTGATTAATTAGAATACAGTATGTTAGAACTCCTCTGTTAACCAGAATGTTCCTAAAAATGAATAGTAAGAAGCTTTAAAGATATTGAAATGAACAGTAAAAAAACAAGCTTATTTAAAAATAATTAAAAGGGAAAAAGTCCCAGTATATCATAGAACAACGTTGTTTTTAACATTCAGCCAATTACTTCTGCATCTATAGTTTAAAAATAAGAGAACTGATATTTAATATGATAGTTTTAAGGTGCTACAAAATATTTAAGAAATCAAAGGTTTAGTTCCAATTTGTACATGATATAAATATGACACAGAGCTGAAAAGCAGATAAGAAAAACAAACAAGACACAAGGAGAATCACTACCTACAGCTTATACCCTAGAGTTCCACGAAGGCAGGCGCTCCACCAGAACACTGAGCACAGCATTTGGTAAACAGGATGTGGTCTGAACATTTTTGGTGAATAAACATAAAATGTAAACAATTACTGTACCTACTGGCCCGTTCCTCCCTCAATTTTCACTTACGAGTTTCCTATCTCTCCTAACACTCAACTGCTCCTTCCTAAAAGCTCCTTACATTATTTCTTCCACTTAAATCCATTCATTCTATAAAATACAAGTAAGTAAATACCTGTGAATACAGCCATTTTGATGCAGATAGCTCAACCCTCTCACTGCTCCAAAGAGAATGTTTCTTATTAAAGTTTCATTCATTCCTTCAGGAAAGTAAGTCTTCAAGAGTTGACTTGCTGATCCTGAAAGAAACACCTGAAATCTTCAATTGAACATTGAAAGTGATTTTGCTTCTAGCTATGTTTTTGGTTTTTTTTTTTTATTTTTTTATTGTTATGTTAATCCCCATACATTACATCATTAGTTTGATATAGTGTTCCATGATTGTGCATAACACCCAGTGCTCCATGCAGAACGTGCCCTCTTTAATACCCATCACCAGGCTAACCCATCCTCCCCCCCACACCAGAACCCTGTTTGTTTTTCAGAGTTCATCATCTCTCATGGTTCGTCTACCCCTCTGATTTTCCCCCCTTCATTCTTCCCCTCCTGCTATCCTCTTTTTCTTAACATATATTGCATTATTTGTTTCGTAGATACAGATCTGAGATTCAACAGTCTTGCACAATTCACAGCGCTTACCAGAGCACATACCCTCCCCAGTATCTATCACCCAGTCACCCCATCCCTCCCACCCCAACCCCCACTCCAGCAACCCTCAGTTTCCTGAGATTAAGAATTCCTCATATCAGTGAGGTCCTATGATACATGTCTTTCTCTGATTGACTTATTTCGCTCAGCATAATACCCTCCAGTTCCATCCACGTCATTGCAAATGGCAAGATCTCATTCCTTTTGATGGCTGCATAATATTCCATCGTATATACATACCACATCTTCTTTATCCATTCATCTGTCGATGGACATCTTAGCTCTCTCCACAGTTTAGCTATTGTGGACATTGCTGCTATAAACATCGGGGTGCACGTACCCTTTCTGATCCCTACTTTTGAATCTTTGGGGTAAATACCCAGTAGTGCAATTGCTGGATCGTATGGTAGCTCTATTTTCAACTTTTTGAGGAATCTCCATACTGTTTTCCAGAGTGGCTGCGCCAGCTTGCATTCCCACCAACAGTGTAGGAGGGTTCCCCTTTCTCCGCATCCCTGCCAACACCTGTCATTTCCTGACTTGTTAATTTTAGCCATTCTGACTGGTGTGAGGTGGTATCTCATTGAAGTTTTGATTTGGATTTCCCTGATGCCGAGCGATGTTGAGTGCTTTTTCATGTGTCTGTGGGCCAGTTGGATGTCTTCTTTGGAAAAATGTCTGTTCATGTCTTCTGCCCATTTCTTGATTGGATTAGTTGTTCTTTGGGTGTTGAGTTTGATAAGTTCTTTATAGATTTTGGATACTAGCCCTTTATCTGATATGTCATTTGCAAATATCTTCTCCCATTCTGTCGGTTGTCTTTTCGTTTTGTTGGCTGCTGCTTTTGCTGTGCAAAAGCTTTTTATCTTGATGAAGACCCAATAGTTCATTTTTGCCCTTGCTTCCCTTGCCTTTGGCGATGTTTCTAGGAAGAAGTTGCTGCGGCTGAGGTCGAAGAGGTTGCTGCCTGTGTTCTCCTTTAGGCTTTTGATGGACTCCTGTCTCACATTGAGGTCTTTCAACCATTTGGAGTCTCTTTTTGTGTGTGGTGTAAGGAAATGGTCCAGTTTCATTCTTCTGCATGTGGCTGTCCAATTTTCCCAACACCATTTGTTGAAGAGACTGTCTTTTTTCCAGTGGACATTCTTTCCTGCTTTGTCAAAGATGAGTTGACCATAGAGTTGAGGGTCCATTTCTGGGCTCTCTGTTCTGTTCCATTGATCTATGTGTCTGTTTTTGTGCCAGTACCATACTGTCTTGATGATGACAGCTTTGTAATAGAGCTGGAAGTCCGGAATTGTGATGCCACCAGCTTTGCTTTTCTTTTTCAACATTCCTCTGGCTATCTGGGGTCTTTTCTGTTTCCATACAAATTTTAGGATTATTTGTTCCATTTCTTTGAAAGAAGTGGATGGTATTTTGATGAGGATTGCATTGAATGTGTAGATTGCTCTAGGTAGCATTGACATCTTCACAACATTTGTTCTTCCAATCCATGAGCATGGAACGTTTTTCCATTTCTTTGTGTCTTCCTCAATTTCTTTCATGAGTATTTTATAGTTTTCTGAGTACAGAAAACTTTGCCTCTTTGGTTAGATTTATTCCTAGGTATCTTATGGTTTGGGGTACAATTGTAAATGGGATCGACTCCTTAATTTCTCTTTCTTCTGTCTTGTTGTTGCTGTATAGGAATGCCACTGACTTCTGTGCATTGATTTTATATCCTGCCACCTTACTGAATTCCTGTATGAGTTCTAGAAGTTTTGGGGTGGAGTCTTTGGGGTTTTCCACATAAAGTATCATATCATCTGCAAAGAGTGAGAGTTTGACTTCTTCTTTGCCGATATGGATACCTTTGATTTCTTTTTGTTGTCCGATTGCTGTGGCTAGGACTTCTAATACTATGTTGAATAGCAGTGGTGATAGTGGACATCCCTGCCGCGTTCCTGACCTTAGGGGCAAAGCTCTCAGATTTTCCCCATTGAGAATGATATTCGCTGTAGGTTTTTCATAGATGGCTTTTATGATATTGAGGTATGTACCCTCTATGCCTATACTCTGAAGAGTTTTGATCAAGAAAGGATGCTGTACTTTGTCAAATGCTTTTTCTGCATCTATTGAGAGGATCGTATGATTCTTCTTCTTCCGTTTGTTAATGTATTGTATCACGTTGATTGATTTGCAGATGTTGAACTAACCTTGCAGCCCAGGGATAAATTCCACTTGGTCGTGGTGAATAATCCTTTTAATGTACTGTTGGATCCTATTGGCTAGTATTTTGGTGAGAATTTTTGCATCCATGTTCATCAGGGATATTGGTCTATAATTCTCCTTTTTGATGGGGTCTTTGTCTGGTTTTGGGATCAAGGTAATGCTGGCCTCATAAAATGAGTTTGGAAGTTTTCCTTCCATTTCTATTTTTTGGAACAGTTTCAGAAGAATAGGTATTAATTCTTCTTTAAATGTTTGGTAGAATTCCCCTGGGAAGCCATCTGGCCCTGGGCTTTGGTTGGTTGGGAGATTTTTGATGACTGCTTCAATTGCCTTAGTGGTTATAGGTCTGCTCAGGTTTTCTATTTCTTCCTGGTTCAGTTTTGGTAGTTGATACATCTCTAGGAATGCATCCATTTCTTCCAGGTTATCTAATTTGCTGGCATAGAGTTGCTCATAATATGTTCTTATAATTGTTTGTATTTCTTTGGTGTTGGTTGTGATCTCTCCTCTTTCATCCATGATTTTGTTGATTTGGGTCATTTCTCTTTTCTTTTTGATAAGTCTGGCCAGGGGTTTATCAATCTTGTTAATTCTTTCAAAGAACCAGCTCCTAGTTTCGTTGATCTGTTCTACTGTTCTTTTAGTTTCTCTTTCATTGATTTCTGCTCTGATCTTTACTATTTCTCTTCTCCTGCTGGGTTTAGGCTTTATTTGCTGTTCTTTCTCCAGCTCCTTTAGGTGTAGGGTTAGGTTGTGTATTTGAGACCTTTCTTGTTTCTTGAGAAAGGTTTGTATTGCTATATACTTCCCTCGTAGGACCGCCTTGCTGCATCCCAAAGATTTTGAACAGTTGTGTTTTCATTTTCATTGGTTTCCATTAATTTTTTAAATTCTTCTTTAATTTCCTGGTTGACCCATTCATTCTTTAGTAGGATGCTCTTTAGCCTCCATGTAGTTGAGTTCTTTCCGACTTTCCTCTTGTGATTGAGTTCTAGTTTCAAAGCATTGTGGTCTGAAAATAGGGAATGATCCCAATCTTTTGGTACCAGTTGAGACCTGATTTATGACCTAGGATGTGATCGATTCTGGAGAATGTTCCATGGGCACTAGAGAAGAATGTGTATTCCATTGCTTTGGGATGGAATGTTCTGAATATGTCTGTGAAGTCCATTTGGTCCAGTGTGTCATTTAAAGCCTTTATTTCCTTGTTGATCTTTTGCTTAGACGATCTGTCCATTTCAGTGAGGGGGGTGTTAAAGTCCCCCACTATTATTGTATTGTTGTCAATGTGTTTCTTTGCTTTTGTTATTAATTGCCTTATATAATTGGCTGCTCCCATGTTAGGGGCATAGATATTTACAATTGTTAGATCTTCTTGTTGGATAGACCCTTTAAGTAGGATATAGTGTCCTTCCTCATCTCTTATTAGCCTTTGGTTTAAAATCTAATTTGTCTGATATAAGGATTGCGACCCCAGCTTTCTTTTGGTGTCCATTAGCATGGTAAATGGTTTTCCACCCCCTCACTTTCAATCTGGAGGTGTCTTTGGGTCTAAAATGAGTCTCTTGCAGACAGCATATCGATGGGTCTTGTTTTTTAATCCAGTCTGATAGCCTTTGTCTTTTGATTGGGGCGTTTAGCCCATTTACATTCAGGGTAGCTATTGAAAGATATGAATTTAGTGCCATCGTATTGCCTGTAAGGTGACTGTTACTGTATATTGTCTGTGTTCCTTTCTGGTCTATGTTGCTTTTAGGGTCTCTCTTTGCTTAGAGGACCCCTTTCAAGATTTCTTGTAGGGCTGGTTTCGTGTTTGCAAATTCCTTTAGTTTTTGTTTGTCCTGGAAGCTGGAAGCCTAGCTGGATATAGTATTCTTGGCTGCATATTTTTCTCATTTAGTGCTCTGAATATATCATGCCAGTCCTTTCTGGCCTGCCTGGTCTCTGTGGATAGGTCTGTTGCCAATCTAATGTTTCTACCATTGTAGGTTACATATCTCTTGTCCCGAGCTGCTTTCAGGATTTTCTCTTTATCTCTGAGACTCGTAAGTTTTACTATTAGATGTCGGGGTGTTGACCTATTTTTATTGATTTTGAGAGGGGTTCTCTGTGCTCCTGGATTTTGATGCCTGTGTCCTTCCCCAAATTAGGGAAGTTCTCTGCTATAATTTGCTCCATTATACCTTCTGCCCCTCTCTCTCTTTCTTCTTCTTCTGGGATCCCAATTATTCTAATGTTGTTTCGTCTTATGGTATCGCTTATCTCTCGAATTCTGCCCTCGTGATCCAGTAGTTGTTTATCTCTCTTTTTCTCAGCTTCTTTATTTTCCATCATTTGGTCTTCTATATCACTGATTCTCTCTTCTGCCTCATTTATCCTAGCAGTTAGCGCCCCCATATTTGACTGCACCTCATTAATAGCCTTTTTGATTTCAACGTGGTTAGATTTTAGTTCTTTTACTTCTCCAGAAAGGGTTTCTCTAATAACTTCCATGTTTTTTTCAAGCCCAGCTAGTATCTTTAAAGTGATGATTCTGAACTCTAGATCCGACATCATACTAATGTCCGTATTGAGTAGGTCCCTGGCAGTCGGTACTACCTCTTGTTCTTTTTGTTGAGGTGATTTTTTCCGTCTTGTCATTTTGTCCAGAGGAGAATAGATTAATAAGAGAACAAAATGCTAACAGGATAACAACATCCCCAGAAAATATACTCTAAACAAATCAGAAAAGACCTGAAGCAGGGGGAAAAGAAAGGGAAAGAGAGAAAAAAGGAAAGAAAAAAAAAGATAAAGATAAAAACAAAAACAGAACAAAACAAAAAAAAAACAGAATATGATCAAATATGATCAGGCTGGTATATAGATCAGTGCCACACACTAGATTTTGGGTGTATTTTGGTCTGTTAGAAGAAAGTGCCTCCCAAAATTTTAAACAAAGAAAAACTTATATATGTCCAAAAATAAGGGTTGATACGATGAAGGGATGGAATATGACTGTAAAGATGGAAAGTATAAAAAATTTTATAAAAGGAATTGATAAGTTGTTTGAAAAAAGAAAGAAGAGGATTTAAAAAAAAAAAAGAAAAGAAAAAGGAAAGAATGTGATCAGGCAGGGGAGTAGAAAAAAACCATACACTAGAGATTTAGGGTATATTTTGATCTGTTAGAAGAAACGATCTCAAAATTTTAAAGAGAGAACAACTTATATATATATGCCAAAAATACGGGTAACTACTATAAAGGGATAGAATATGACTCTAAAAATGAAAAATAAAAGTTTTTTTAAAAAAGGGATTGATAAAATGTTGGCTGAAAAAGGGAAAAAGAAAAATTCAGAAAAAAAAAAAAAGACAGACTAAAGAATCATAGTAAAAAAGCCATGGATTCTATGTGCAGTATTCCCCTAACGCTGGAGTTCTGCCGTTCTCATTGATCGGTAAACTTGGTCTTGGCTGGCTGTTCTCGCTGATCTTCTGGGGGGAGGGGCCTGTTGCCGTGGTTCCCAAATGTCTTTGCCGGAGGCAGAATTGCCCGCCCTTGCCCGGTCCGGGCTAAGTAATCTGCTCGGGTTTGCTCTCCAGAGCTTTTGTTCCCTGCAAGCTTTCTGTACAGCTTTGGAGGCGAAGAGTGAAATGGCGGCCTCCCAATCTCCACCTCAGAGGAGCCAAGAACTCAGGGCCCCACTCCTCAGTGCGCCCCCAGAGAAAAGCCGTCAGTCACTCCCGTCTCCCCCGTCTCCGGCCTCACTCCGTGCTCACGCAGCCTGTGACCCTGCCTTTCTATCTCTGGCACCCGACCCCGTGTGGAGTCTCCAAACCCCGCAGATCCCTGCGGTGCGCTCCCGTGCCTCTCCTCCCGGGAGAAGAGGGTCAGTCTCCACAGATCTGCCGCTTGTTGGGTCCCTGCTGGAGGAGCAGTAGCCCAACTGTGCTGCGGATCACGGTTTATGACAACCCCGAGCTGAGAGCCCTCGCCTCGGCTCCGTCTCTGCAGCCGGCTTTCCCGCTCCGATACCTGGGAGCTCTGCCGCACTCAGGCTCCCCCGGTCCTTGTGTGACCCCGAGGGTCCTGAGACCACACTGTCCCACGAGGGTTCCACCCCCCGCTTAGCCACTGGAGTGATGTCCCTCAGCAGAGCCAACTTCTAAAAGTTCCGATTTTGTGCTCCGCTGTTCTATCACTTGCCAGAAGCGGCCGACAGAGGCCCCTCCCCTGCCGTCTATCCTCCCGAATATCAAATATCGCCTCAGATTCACTTCTCCGCACGTCCTACCTTCCAGAAAGTGGTTGCTTTTCTGTTCACAGAGTTGTTGCTATTCTTTTCTCCAATCTCCTGTTGAGTTTGTAGGTGTTCAGAATGGTCTAATCCCCATTCAGCTGAATTCCTGAGACCAGACGAAATCCAGGTCTCCTACTCCTCCGCCATCTTGCTCGGTTTGTTTCACTTCTAGCTATGTTTTAAATGTTCTTTCAACCATAAACTCACACACACACACACACATTATGTTTTAGAGTCTAACCACTATCCTATGATGCAAAGGTAATTTTCCTTCAAGAATCTTCAAAGACCTTTCTAATGAAAATCTAGAGATTAGAAAATTAACAATTTTCAGTATTACCGAAAAGATACTGTGTGGATGTATTTATTTTTCAATCCAGAGGCAATTCACAAAAGTGTCCTAAAAATCAAAGCTCTAGAATCCATTAATTTATTTATTCAATACACTTATTGAACACTTTGTGTGAGGGACTATATGAGCACCAAAATGAAAAATACATGATCCTGGCCTCAAGAAGTTCAAGTCCAGTGAAATGAGACAGGTACACACACAGATGTTTACCATACAGTAAAATAAGTTTACAATGAGAGAAATTGGGACAGAGATAGTGTGCATAGGTGAAGAATCATTCTGCTTGAAGACCTATAGCGGCTCTCCATTGATAGAGAGGCAGGAAACTGAAGGGAAGAGACAGTTTGTTCAAAGGCATGGACTTTTAGGGAAGCAGTAGTAGTTTCAGTGATGATCAGACCCATTCTGCCTTTTTCCAAAGACTAAAATTCAACATGAACCAGATATAGAGATTTATCATGAAATCTAGACTTGGCCACCAGATTTATAAATTAAAAGTAGGGATTCATAAATCTAAGATCCCACCCATCCTTATAATTGTAGCTTCCAGGCTAAACTATGAGTTACTTTATCTAAGATGAGTTTTCTTACCATAAGCCATAAACGGAGAAATAACCCAAAGCCAGCTGCCAACAGTGAAAACAGTCCAATAAGTTGTAATATTGGGGTGCCGGAAAAAGTGGGATAGAATCACTGCTTTCTAGGATAAACACACAAGAGACAAGACATTTAAAAACAACTTTTTTCCCCCTTATGATGAAAATAACAGCAGAGGTGGCAGCTAACACTCAGCACAGCTTATTAGTACTAAGCACTGTTCTTGGGGCTGCCATCTCTTTAAATGTCACCACCATGACACAAAGTATGTCATATGATCATTCCTATTTTACAGGAGAGAAACAGGAAATAAGAAACTTAGAAATAAGTCAGAAAGCTTGTTCAAAAGCACATAATCAATAAAAGGAGTGGAAGAGAGATGTGAATTGAATCTGACTCCTGAGGTCATACTTTTAATAACTATAGTATGTTCTTATTACAGAAACATTTAAAAATACATAAAACTATGAAGATAATCACTTCTAACACTAAATCAGAGACAACCACTGTTAACATTTCACTGTACTTTTTTTTTTTTTTTAATTTTACTTATTTTTTTGAGAAAGAGAGTGAGAGAGAGATCATGAGCAGGGGGCACGGGTAGAGGGAGAAGCAGACTTCCCACTGAGCAGGGAGCCCGATGCGGGGCTCAGTCCCAGGACCCTGAGATCATGACCTGAGCCAAAGGCAGACGTTTTAACTGACTGAGCCACCCAGGTGCTCCTTCACTGTAATTTTTTTTTTTTTTTAAGATTTTATTTATTTATTTGAAGAGAGAGACACAGCGAGAGAGGGAACACAAGCAGGGGGAGTGGCAGAGGGAGAAGCAGGCTTCCCGCCGAGCAGGGAGCCCGATGCGGGGCTCAATCTCAGGACCCTGGGATCACGACCTGAGCCGAAGGCAGACGCTTAACGACTGAGCCACCCAGGCGCCCCCACTGTAATTTCTTTCAATCTTTTTTTTTTCTGTGCAAAAACATGTGCACATGTAAATACTTTAAAAATTCGGACAATATCAAAACAAAATGCTTTCCCTCTTTATATCAAAAATGATTAGTGACAATGAAAATGGTATTACAATATTCCCGAAATGCAATTCTGTTAAAATTTATCAATTCAGAACTTGATTTTACTTAGCTGGATGAAAAGGAAACTATTTGTTTTTGTTTTTTTCTATTTCCGTATATGACTATTTGGGATTGGACTAGGAGCACTGTAAATCTCCAGACCAGCATTTTGAATAGGATATTCATTTGAGGGAATTTATAGTAGTTACCAAAGTTTGAATATATTTGTTCTTTCATGGATCTGGCTTCCAAGCATTATTTCCAATTCTGTTATTGCATGTTTATTAGAAGAAAGAAATTTAACTTTCTCTAACAGAAAGAACTGTAATTTGGGAAAAAGAATTCTTACAGATGTAATCTCGTCAAATAGACATTAAATATATCATTTTTCTCATATTGGTACCTGTAAAGCGTTCAGGCGTTCATCAGTGCAGTTTTCTAGATTTGTAATTTTTATAGTCACCAGTGTTCCTGTAGGAGTATGACGGGCAAGATGGACAGTCGTCAAGTTGTCAAATCCTCTTCCTACAATCAGATGTAAAACTCATGTTAGCAACCAAAGAAGAAAAAAACTGATAATTTGGACATCATCAAAATTTAAACCTTCTGCTCTTCAAGAAAACACTGTTAAGAAAATGAAAAGATAAGCCACTAATAGAAAGCATTAATGATACTTATATCTGACAAGACATATCCAGCATATATAAAAAATTTTTTACAACTCTATAGAATTCTTACAATTCTATGCTACCCTATACTAAATTTAAAAATATGCAACCCACAAAAGAAGATATAGGAATGTCTAATAAGCACATGAAAAAATGCTCAAGATAGAGAAATGCAAATTAAAACCACAATGATATACCATATCTATTATAATGGCTCAAATTGTGACTTGATAAACAAATTATGACAAATTCAAACAATGGAGTATTATTCAGCAATCCCTGAACCATTGATGTGTTTTCTGTTTGTCACATAAATGGTATCATACTTTGTGTCTGGCTTCTTTCACTTAGCATAATGCTTTTGAGACTTTTTTTTTTTTAAAGATTTTATTTATTTGACAGAGACACAGCCAGAGAGGGAACACAAGCAGGGGGAGTGGGAGAGGGAGAAGCAGGCTTCCCGCGGAGTGGGGAGCCTGATGCTGGCCTCAATCCCAGGACCCTGGGATCATGACCTGAGCCGAAGGCAAACACTTAACGACTGAGCCACCAGGTGCCACCGCTTTTGAGACTGTTCCATGTTGTTGTGTTTCAGTAGTTTCTTTTTATCGCTGAGTAACAATCCATTGGATGAATATACGACAATTTATCCATTCACAAGTTGATAGATCCTTGGGTTGTTTTCAGTTTTTGGTGACTATAAAGCTTCCAAAACATTCTTTAAGTAGACATATGTTTTCATTTCTCTTTGGCAAATACTTACAAATGGGAAGGCTGGGTCATGCATATTTAACCTTATATTTAACCTAATTTGAAAGTGGCTGAACCACTTTTATTCCCACATGCAATGTATAAGAGCTACAATATACTTACCAGCATTTGGTGTCATCAATTTTTAAAATTTAAAACACCTGGAGTGGCACCTATCAATAGGCACCTAATAAATGTTAGTCCCTCCCTCTCTCCAGTCACCAAATTATGCCATTTATCTTTGAAATGAAGTTAATCACAAATTCATCCTTTCCACTCCAGTGTCTGTCAGCATGACTGCCTTAGTTCAAGTCCTGTCCTCTGTCACTGGTCGCATGCAGTGACTACCTCACCATGCCCTGCATTCTCAACTAAGGCATGTTCCAAAATTACTGGGGAAACAATACTTTAAAAGGCTATACCTAGGTCCCACTCACCAGAAATTTTGATTCAGTAGGTCTGTGATGGGATATAGGCACTGCAATTTTTAAAGATTCAGGTGATATGGATGATCCTTCCAGTTGTAAATCACTGATCTACATCTTCCAGACTGCTGCCTGGAACTGCTGCCAGTTATCTATTGATAAAATTCAGCATTTTATCAATAGAAAGGTACTAGAGTGCAGCATCTCTCCAGTCAGAGAGGTTTGCTTTCAAATCACTAGCTGTAGGGTTGTCACTTAAATTCTCAGAGCCTCACTATCCTCATCAGACAAATGGGAGTGGTAAAAGGCTGACATGAAAACATACACATGAAATGTTCAGCACAGTGCCTATTAGATGGTATTATTACTACTGTCACCATTCCACAATGTATCTCAAACACGGAGAGGATAAATTCCAAACTTGTGCCTTAAGTGCTTTGAGAAATGAAGTGGGTAAGTTGTGAGGGATGACAGAGTATGAACTTCTAAATATATCATATGAAATCTTTCACAGTGTGTTACAAACTTCTCTTTCCAGATTTGTCTCCTGCCACTGCCTACTCTCCCTCTGTTCCCACTTGTAGGCAAAGAGCATCTATGGGGTAGTTCCCCTCTAACCATCTTTCCTTAGTCATCTACCGAAGTAATTTTTTTTTTAACCTTTTTTTAAATTGACACCATCCGAACATCCCTTTTAATTTGGGGGCATTTTCCACCAGTGCTATTTAGAAATGTCAGATCCTTATCTTCTCTTGGTCTCCTTGACACTGGCATGGGAAGGTCAATGACTTAAGTTTAGCCAAATGATGGATGAAGTTAGTGACAAACAGAAGCAGAGGCAGCAGAACTCACTGCAGTGGGTTCCAATATCTGGGATATAAGTACTCTAACAGGTAGTTCACGAACCAGGCTGTTCCTATGCCATGGCCCTGACTCTGGTTCTAGTTACATAGCTTTTCTTAGTTTTTTCCAAGTCTCTCTCTAGCCAACAACTGTGTCAGTTAGCAATACTGTTCAAAAAATTCTCCTCTTAAGTTAGGATTGTTTTCTGTTGTAACAAAAACCCTGAGTAGAACATTTAGCAAACTTTTCCTCATTCTTCAGGATCCCACTTATTTTTGTGACCTTTATTAACTCTCAGAGTAGTCAAGATGGATGGTCAGATGTTCCATCTTTTCTGTTCCCATAACAACATACCTCTACTATAGTGCCCTCTAGTACATAAACAAGACTACCTTACGAGTTCATCTTCCCAGAGAGAATACGGATTCCCCAAGTGTTTTACATGGGTTTATATCCCTAGCACCTAACATAGTATCTGTTTGTAGTGTTTAATAGATATTTCTGAATATTCACAGCAAATATTTCACAAGTGTATGGCTATTAATAGAGCTGTCTGACAAAATTAACATCTAGTTTTATGCTACAGGTGACAACAGAAAAAGACCTGCCCACAAAATAATCTTTTTGTCATCAATTTCATTTCTAACGATGAAGGGTCAATTCAGGATAATTACCTATTTCCACTTGGAGTTCATAGTGAGAAACATTGGTGGAACAGATCACATCCTTGGCTCTACTGGAAGGAGGCAATTGGGAAAAGGTTGGCGCATCAACCTGCATTATTTTAAAAAGATGAAAACAAAATAAACTTTTTTGGTCCCCCATTTTAGTCCCCTACCCTAATATAAAATACTGATATTTTATTTTCAAACACAAAAGTGCTCATTAGGAAGGCACTGGAAGGTGGCTTACGACACCATTTCAAGATCTAAAAAGAGTTTAAAATTGCTAATAAGTGGTTAGTTAAAAAGCTATCAGCATGTAAAGGCGGAGAGGATGGGAAAAGCAGATTTATAGGTAACAAAGAATACTTTCCTGCACTATTTCCAGTAAGCATTTTTAGGAGTTGCTAGAAACAGCTATTAATTCTTCAGGGTATCTAATAAATACATGAAGGGAAGAAACGCAGGGACCTGTGAGGAATATTCTGTACTTTTGCTCTTGCTTCAAGTGGTTGCCAGTTATATCTATTACACATATAAGTCCCTGCTCAGCTAATGGAGATGTTAACAAATCAAGGAAAAATTTCCACATTGCAGCCTATTAAAATTGCTGAAGTTTTTCACAAGATGAATCAGAAGGAAGGTAAGAAAGAAAAACCTCAAGAGATGGGAGAATAGGGTACAGACTTCCTGAGTTAATGACTATGTGCCAATATGAGGTCTCATGGGGGTGCTTTAGGGTCAGAGTCTTAGGTTTGCACCAGATCCCAGTCACAGTGAAATAAGATGCACACAGAAGAAAGAAGAGGCCAAAACCACTGGTGTCATACGACAGCCAAGAAGACCTCCCAAAAGACAGCCATACTCTAAAAGACACTTGGGAGATTTCACAGGCATCAGCAGGTGGCACGAACCTTGTTACTGCCTCCAAGGTACAGAGAAGGAAGAAAGGGATGAGAAATGACATTACTGTAGTAGGAGTTGTGCTGCTTTTTACAACCTTGATTCTACATGTTCCCTAAACTTTTAAAAGCGCAGAAAAAATATAAGCTCACAATTAAAGATGAATAAAGGTCAATACTGTTCAAGAGGGGTGAAAGACTGTAAAAAGAAATCCTACTATTACAATTGGAAATAATCCCAATAAAGAAATCTAAATAAATCATTTCTTCAAAACAGGTAGTCTTCAAATTACATTAGATTTAAAGAACACAAATAAGAGATAGAAGGAAAAACATATTAACAAATTTTTAAAATTTTCAAGTGATAACCTATAAGCCTGTCAGGAAGGCTAGAGCACCCAATGAACTGAGGTTTATAGCTCACTGCTAGAGAAAAATGGAATAGGTTACCAGACGATGGATTGAAATCAGGCTAATCAACCTCTTCTTTGCTTCCATCTTCTCCATTAGGGAAATAGTCGTCTTTTTTTTTTTTTTTTTTTTTTAAATAGGCTCCATGCCCAACATGGGGCTTAAACTCACAACCCTGAGATTAAGAATTGTATGCACTACCAACTGAGGCGGCCAGGTGTCCCAGGAAAGTTTTCTTTAAAATAGAAGGGGTGGGGCACCTGTGTGGATCAGCTGGTTGGGCATCTGACTCTTGGTTTTGGCTCAGGTCATGATCTCAGGGTTGTGGGATCAAGCCCCGTGCTGGGCTCTGTGCTCAGCGCAGAGTCTACTTGGGATTCTTTTCCTCTTCCTCCTCCTCTCTGCCCCTCCCCCCACTGCACATGGGCACACGCTCTCTCTCAAATAAAATCTAAAATAGAAGGGGCACATATATTGTAAATATGTAGCTGAAGTCCAAAACAAAGTGTTTTAAATAGGTTCAAAGTTACAGGCCAAAGACAATTATATCTAGAATATTAAGTTTGCAGATGTAGTAGAACTGAGAAGAGAAACCAGAATGAAAATAGTCAAATACTGACCCAATTTTCAAAACTGCCCGGCCCCCACATTCTCCTGCAGACCTGCCCTCAGCAGAATTCCATCCAAGGCAAGTCACAGAAGGGCATTGTGCAAGCAGTCTAGACAGTTGCCAGTACCACTCCACAGTGACTCTTGCCATAGGGAGAGGGGAATATAGCCATATACACCAATCTGACTCTGACCCCAGCATTGGCTGGGGGCAAACATCTGGTCTGATTATAGGTGGCCCCACCCACCAATAAAAGCTTCTCAGGAGACAATACAGGGAGAGCACACTGCAGTTGGGTATGACCCTAGCACTGGCAAATGCCTGGTCTGACCCACCTTAAGCCCAAGGCAACCCCAAACTGGCCATTCACAACACAGGGACCAAAAGCTGCCAACAATCGGCAAAGAGAACCACTGCAGATCACTGGACTGAAGGCAAACACTGCTCAGCCACAACAGGGCACATACAACACACATAGGAGACACCCCTGAAGCACTTGGTTCTGGCACAGTGCGTGGTACTACAGAAGCTCTTCTTCAGAAGGCCACTACTTTTAAGAGCAGAAGTAGCTGACTTTTCTAACATAGGGAAACAGAGAAAGTTAGACAAAATGAGGAGACACAGAAATATGTCTCAAATGAAAAAGCAGGACAAAATCACAGCAAAAGAGCTAAACAAAACAGAGATAATATGCCTGATAGAGAATTTAAAGTAATGGTCATGAAGATACTCACTGGACTTGAGAAAAGAGTGGAGGATCTCAGTGAGACCCTCAACAAAGAGATAGAAAATATAAACAAGAACTAAGCAGAGATGAAGAATACAATAACTCAAAAATATACTAGAGGTAATAAATAGTAGACTAGAGGAAGCAGAAGACAGGATCAGTGACCTATAAGAGTAATAAAAAAGCCATCAAGCTGAATAGCAAAAAGATGAGAACAGATTAAGGGAACTCAGCAACACCATCAAGCCCAGTAATATTTGCATTATGGGGATCCCAGAAAGCGAAGAAAAAGGAAGCAGAAAATTTATTTGAAGAAATAATAGCTGAAAACATCCTGAATCTGGGGAAGGAAACAGAAATCCAGATCCAGCAGGCACAGAGAGCCCCCAACAAAATCAATCCAAGGAGGTCACAGCAAAGACATATAATTATTAAAATGGCAAAAGGTAGTGATAAAGAGAGAATTTTATTTTTTAAGATTTTATTTATTCATCAGAAGGAGAGAGAGCACAAGCAAGGGGAGCGGCAGGCAGAGGGAGAGGGAGAAGCAGGCTCCCTGCTGAGCATGGAGCCTGATGTGGGACTCAATCCCACGACCCTGGGATCATGACCAGAGCCAAAAGCAGATGCCCAACTGAATGAGCCACCCAGGTGTCCCCCAAAAAAGAGAATTTTAAAAGCAGCAAGAAAACAGTTACATACAAGAGAAACTTGGGGCACGTGGGTGGTCAGTTGGTTAAGCATCTGCCTTCAACTCAGGTCATGATCCCGGAGGCCCAGCATGGAGCCCTGCGTCGGGCTCTCCTCTCAGCAGGGAGTCTGCTTTTCCCTCTGCCCCTTCCCCCACTTGTGCAGTCTCTCTCTCTCTCTAATAAATAAAATCTTTAAACAGAGAGAGAAGGAGAGAGAAACTCCATAAGACCATCAAGTGATTTTTCAGCAGAAACTTCACAAGCCAGAAGAAAGTGGCACATATCCTAAGTGCTGAAGGAAAAAACCTGCAACCAAGAATACTCTATCCAGCAAGGCTATCATTCAGAATAGAATAAAGAGTTTCCCAAACAAAAGTTAAAGGAATTCATCAACACTAAACCTGTCTTACCAGAAATGTTAAAGGGGATTCTTTGAGTAGAAAGGAAAGGCCATAAGCCAGAGTTTAAAAAGTAGGAAGCACAAAAGCAGTAAAATTAAGTATATCTATAAAAATCAGTCAAGGGATTCACAAAATAAAAATATGTAAATTATGAGACCATATACATAAAAGGTGGGAGAAGGAGGAGAGTAAAACTTTAGTGCTTTTAGAAGTGTTCAAATTTAAGCAACCATCAACTTAATATAAACTGCTATATGCGTAAGACATCATATATAAACGTAAGAGTAATGACAATTCAAAAACCTGTAATAAATATGCAGAAAGTAAACAAAGGAATCCAAGCATAGAAAAAAAGCCATCAAACCACGAGAGAAGAGAGCAAGAGAAGAAAGAACAGAGAACTACAAAATCAACCGTGAAACAACAAAATGGCAATAAGTGCATACCTATCAGTAATTACTTTGAATGTAAATGGACTAAATGGCACAATCAAAAGACACAGGGTGGACCAGAGAGTTTTGCAGGGTCTCAGTTCTGGTAGAGGTCGTGACAGGTCTCATTTCACAAGCAGACCAGGGCACACCTAGTTAGAACTCACCACATTCAGGCCAAGGACCAAACACTGCCCACAGCAGACAAGAAGAGCCTCTACAGAAGACTGGCCTGAAGTACAGATCAACCAGAACACAACAGCAGAGTGCAGGCAGCACACACCTGAGATACTCCAAGAAGCACCAGGCCTGGGCACTACATGACCTCTCCTTCATATGGCCATTACCTTTAGGAGCAGGAGACATAACTGGCTTTTCTAACACACATAAACAGGCACAGACTTAGACAAAATGAGGAGACAGAGGAATTAATCTCAAATGAAAGAACGATAAGGCAATGGCCAGAGATCTAAGCAAAACTAATATAAGTAACATGCCTAATGGAGAATTTAAAGCAATCCTCATTCATAAGGATACTCACTAGGCTTGAGGAGAGTGGAAGACATGAGTGAGACCCTTACCACAGAGATTAAAGAGTTAAAAAAGAATCAATCAGAGATGAAGAGTGCAATAAATGAGATTAGAAACATGCTTGCTGCAATGAACATCAGGCTGGAAGATGCAGAGGAACAAATTAATGACATAAAAGACAGTGTAATGGAAAGCAATTAAGGTAAACAAGAGAGAGAATTATGCAACACAAGAATAGACTTAGGGAACTCAGTGACTCTATCAAATGTAATACCATTCATATTATAGGAATCCCAAAAGAAGAGAGAAATGGGGGCAGAAAATTTATTTGAAGAAGTAAAGTTGAAAATGTCCCTAATCTGGGGAAGGAAACAGACATCCAGATCCAGGAAGCACAGAGAACTCCTATCAAAATCAACAAAAGACGGCCAACACCAAGACATATTGTAATTAAATTTACAAAATACAGTGATAAAGAAAAGCAGCAAGACCAAAGAAGTCAGTAACTCACAGGAGAAAGCCCATAAAGCTAGCAGATTTTTCAACAGAAACTTTGCAAGCCGGAGAGAGTGGCAGGACATATTCAAAGTGCTGAATGGGAAAAATCTGCAGCCAAGATATTCTATCCAGCAAGGCTAACATTCAGAATAGAAGAAGAGACAGAGTTTCCCAGACAAAAACTAAAGGAGTTTGGGACCACTAAACCAGCCCTGCAAGAAGTATTAAAGGGGACTCTTTGAGTGGAAAGAAGAGACCAACAGTGACAATATAAAGGTAGGAAACACAAAAGCAGTAAAAATGAGTATTTCTGTAAAAAAATCAGTCAAGGAGCCCACACAAAAAAGATATAAAATAACATATACCTAAAATGTGGGGAGGAGAGAAGAAAAGAATGGGTTCAAACTTAAATGACCATCAACTTAATATAGACAGCTATATGCCAATGAGTTATAAATAAACCTAATGGTAACCATAGATCAAAAACCACTAATAAACATGCAAAGAATAAAGAAAAAGAAATCCAAATATATCACTACAGAAAATCAACAAACACAAAGAGAAAAAGACAAGAAAGGATCAGAGAAAAGCTCCAGGAACAACCACAAAACAAGTAATAAAATTCCAATAAATTCATAGCTATCAATAATTATTTTGACTATAAATGGACTAAACATTCCAGTCAAAAGACATTGGGTGTCAAAATAAACAAAAATACAAGATCCATCTGTATGCTGCCTACAAAAGACTAACATTAGACCTAAAGTCACCTGCCAAATGAAAGTGATGGGATGGAGAAACAATTATCATGCAAATGAATGTCAAAAGAAAGCCAGAGTAGCAATACTTGTATCAGACACACTAGACTTTAAAACAAAGACCGTAAGAGACAAAGAAGAATACTACATAATAAAAATAAAGGGGGATACTCCAACAAGAAGATATAACAATTGTAAATATTTATGCAAACAACAAGGGAGCACCTAAATACATAAAACAGTTAATAATACAAAGAAATTAACTGACAGTAATACAATAATAGTAGAGAACTTTAACACCCCACTTACATCAACAGACAGATCATCTAAACAGAAAAGCAACAAGGAAACAGTGGCTTTAGATGACACACTGGACCAGCTGGACTGAACAGATATATTCAAAACATTCCATCCTCAACAGCAAAATATACATTCTTTTCAAGTGCACATGAAACATTCTCCAGAATAGATCACGTATTAGGCCACAAAACAGGCTTCTACAAATACAAGAAGATCAGAGTCACACCACTGACCTTTTCTAACCACAACACTATGAAACTACAAGTCAAGCACAAGAAAGTATCTGGAAAGAACACAAATATATGGAGATTAATTTAACATGCTACTAAACAATGAGTGGATCAATAAGGAAATCAAAGAGGAAATAAAAAAATACATGGAGACAAAAAAAAATACATGGACACAAATGAAAATGATAACATACTGGGTCAAAAATCTTGGGGGGCGCCTGGGTGGCTCAGTTGGTTAAGCGACTGCCTTCCGCTCAGGTCATGATCCTGGAGTCCCTGGATTGAGTCCCGCATTGGGCTCCCTGCTTGGCAGGGAGCCTGCTTCTCCCTCTGACCCTCCCCCCTCTTATGTGCTCTCTCTCTCTCATTCTCTCTGTCTCAAATAAATAAATAAAATCTTAAAAAAAAAAAAAATCTTGGGGATGCAGCAACAGCAGTCTAAGAGGGAAGTTTATAGCAATACAAGCTGACCTCAAGAAGCAAGAAAAATCTCAAATAACTTAACCTTACACCTAAAGGAGCTAGAAAAAGAAGAACAAACAAAACCCAAATCCAGCAGAAGGAAATAATAAAGATTAGAGCAGAAATAAATTATATAGGAACTAAAAAAATAATGGAACAGATCAGCAAAACCAGGAGCTGGTTCTTTAAAAAGTCAACAAAGTTGATAAACCTCTAGCCAGATTTATCAAAAAGAGAAAGGACCCAGATAAAAAAATCACAAATGAGAGAGGAGAAAGGATAACCAACACCAAGGAAATACAACTAGAGGAAATATGAAAAACTATATGCCAAAAAACTGAACAACCTGTAAGAAATGGATAAATTTCTAGAAACATATAACCTACCAAAACAAAACCAGGAAGAAATATAAAATTTGAACAGACCAATTACCAGCCAAGAAATTATCAAAAAACTCTCAACAAACAAAAGTCTAGGGCCAGATGGCTTCACAGATGAATTCTACCAAACATTTAAAGAAGAGTTAATGACTATTCTTCTCAAACTATCCCCCCACCAAAAGAAACATTTGACAAAGTACAAAATCCATTCATGATAAAAAATCCTCAACAAAGTAGGTGTAGAGGAACATACCTCAACATAACAAAGGCCATAATAAAGACCCATTGCTAATATCATCCTCAATGGGGAAAAACAGAGATTTTCCTGTGTGGTCAGGAATAAGAGAGGGATGTCCACTCTCAGCACTTTTATTCATCACAGTACTAGAAGTCTTAGCCACAGCAATTAGACAAGATAAAAGAAATAAAAGGCATCCAAATCAGTAAGAAAGAAATAAAACTTTCACTATTTGCAGATGACATGATACTATATATAGGAAAGCCAAAAAACTCCGCCAAAAAACTCCACCAAAAAACTGGTAGAACTGATAAACGAAATCATTAAAGTTGCAGGATATAAAATCAACATACAAAAATCTGTTGCATTTCTATACACCAATAATGAAGCAGCAGAAAGAGAAAATTAAGGACTCAATCCCATTTACAATTGCACCAAAAATAGTAAGATACCTAGGAATAAATCTAACCAAAGAGGTGAAAGACCTGCACTCTGAAAACTATAAAATACTGATGAAAGAAATTGAAGATGACACAGAGAAATGGAAAGACATTCCATGATTATGGATTGGAAGAACAAATATTGTTAAAATGTCTGTACTATCCAAAGCAATCTATACATTTAATGCAATCCCTATCAAAATATCAACAGCATTTTTCACAAAACTAGAACAATCCTCAAATTTGTATGGAACCACAAAAGACCCCCAAATAGCCAAAGCAATCTTGATAAAGAAAAGTAAAGCTGGAGGCATCACAATTCTGGACTTCAAGTTATATTACAAAGCTGTAGTGATCAAGAGAGTATGGTACTGGCACAAAAACAGACACACAGAACAAGAGAACAGAATAGAAACCCAGAAATGAACCCACAAATACATAGTCAATTAATCTGTGACAAAGCAGAAAAGAATATCCAAAGAGAAAAATACTGTCTCTTCAACAAATGGTGCTAGGAAAACCAGACAGCAGCATACAAAAGAATGAAACAGAATGACTTTCTTACACCATACGGAAAAATAAACTCAAAATGAATGAAAGACCTAAATGTGAGACCTGAAGCCATAAAAATCTTAGAAGAGAACACACACAGTAACTTCTTTGACATTATCCATAACAACTTCTTTCTAGGTATGTCTCCTGAGCAAGGGAAACAAAAGCAAAAATACACTATTGGGACTACATCAAAATAAAAAGCTTCTGTACAGTGAAGGAAACAATCAACAAAATTAAAAGGCAATCTAAAGGAATGGGAGAAGATATTTGCAAATGACATATCTGATAAAGGGTTAGTATCCAAAATATGTAAAGAACTTATACAAGCCAACACCCAAAAAACAAATAATCTAATTTTAAAATGGGCATAAGACATGAACAGACATTTTTCTAAAGAAAACAGATGACCAACACACAATTGAAAAGATGTTCGTCATTAATCATCAGAGAAATGCCCAATCAAAACTACAATGAGGCATCACCTCACACCTGTCAGAATGGCTAAAATCAACACAAGAAACAACAGGTGCTGGGGAGGATGTGGAGAAAACGGAACACTTGTGCACTCTTGGTGGGAATGCAAATTGGTGCAGCCTCTCTGGAAAACAGTATGGAGGTTTCTCAAAAAGTTAAAAATAGAACTACCTTATGACCCAGCAATTGCACTATTACCCAAAGGATACAAAAATACTAATTCAAAGGGATACATGCACCCCAATGTTTATAGCAGCATTATCAACAATAGCCAAATTATGGAAACAGCCCAAGTGTCCATCAACTGATGAACGGATATAGAAGATGGTGGTGTACACACACACACACACACACACACAATGGAATGTTACTCAGCCATAAAAAAGAATGAAATCTTGACATTTGCACTGAACATGGATGGAGCTAGAGAGTATTACGCTAAGTAAAATAAGTCAGTCAGAGAAAGATAAATACCGTATGATTTCACTCATATGTGGAATTTAAGAAACAAAACAATCAAGCAAAGGGAAAAAAAGAGAGAGAGGCAAATCAAGAAACAGACTATTAACTATAGAGAATAGACTGAAGGGAGGTGGGTGGGACAATGGCTTTAATAGGTAATGGGGATTAAGGAGTGTACTAGTTGTGATGAGCGCTGGGTAATGTCTGGAGTTGTTGAATCACTATATTGTACACCTGAAACTAATATTACACTATGTGTTAACTAATGTGAATTTAAATAAAAACTTTAACAAAAAGAAATAGAGTGACTGAATGGATAAAAAAGCAAGATCCATATATGCTTCCCATAAGAGACTCATTTCAGAACTAAAGACACATGCATATTGAAAGTGAAGGGATGGGAAAATATGCAAAAAGAAATGAAAAGAAACCTGGTGTAGCAATACTTATATTAAACAAAATAGACTTTAAGACAAAAAGTGTAACAAGAGACAAAGGACACTACTACATAATAATAAAGGAAACAATCCAACATGAAGATATACAATTGTAAATATTTATGCACCCAACAGGGGGAACACTCAAATACATAAGACAACTATTAACAGACACAAAGGAAAAAAAAATCAATAGTACTACAATACAATAATAGTAGAGAACTTTACACTGCACTTTCTTCAATACATAGATGATCCAAAGAAAATCAACATGAAAAGAGTGACTTTTTTTTTTAATTTTTTTTTAAGAGAAGGAGAAAGAGAGAGAGTGGAGAGTGGGGAGAGGCAGAGGGAAAGGGAGAGAGAGAATTTTTTTTTTTAATTTTATTTATTTATTTGACAGAGAGAGACACAGTGAGAGAGGGAACACAAGCAGGGGCAGTGGGAGAGGGAGAAGTAGGCTTCCCGCCGAGCAGGGAGCTGATGAGGGGCTCGATCTCAGGACCCTGGGATCATGACCTGAGCCGAAGGCAGATGTTTTTTTTTTTTTTTTTAAAGATTTTATTTATTTGACAGAGAGAGAGTGAGAGCAGGAACACAAGCAGGGGGAGTGGGAGAGGGAGAAGCAGGCTTCCCGCCGAGCAAGGAGCCCGATGCGGGACTCGACCCCAGGACCCCGGGATCATGACCCGAGCCAAAGGCAGATGCTTAACGACTGAGCCACCCAGGCACCCCAGGAGACAGAGAATTTTAAGCAGGCTCCACACCCAGCATGGAACCCAACATGGGCTCTGAGATGATGACCTGATAACCTAAGCTGAAATCAAGAGTTAACTAAAGTTAATGCTTAACTGACTGAGCCACCCAGGTGCCCCAAGAGTGACTTTGAATGACACACTGGACCAGATGTTTCTAAGAGATATATTCAGATCATTCCATCCTAACACAGCAGAATACACATTCTTTTCAAGTTCACATGGAACATTCTCCAGAATACATCACGTTAGGCCACAAAACATGCCTCAACAAATTCAAAAAGACTGAAGTCATATCATATGCATCTTTCTGACCACAATGTTATGAAACTAGAAATCAACCACAAGAAAAAATCTGGAAAGAACCAAATACATGGAGGTTAATTAACATGCTACTAAGCAATGGATGAGTCAACAAAGAAATCATAGAGGAAATGAAAATATACATGGAGACAAATGAAAATGAAAATACAATGGTCCAAAATCTTTGGGATGCAGCAAAAGCTACTCTAAGAGGAAAGAATACAGCAATACAGGCCGACCTCAAGCAGCAAGAAAAATCTCCAATAAACAACCTAACCTTACACCTAAAGGAGCTAGAAAAAGAAAACACAAAACCCAAAGCCAGTAGAAGGAAGGAAATA
The DNA here is from genome assembly GCF_011800145.1 of Mirounga leonina. Classification (NCBI taxonomy): domain Eukaryota; kingdom Metazoa; phylum Chordata; class Mammalia; order Carnivora; family Phocidae; genus Mirounga; species Mirounga leonina. Next base: position 33,229,991 of record NW_023270377.1, read on the forward strand.
ATAAACATTAGAGGAGAAATAAATTAATTAGAAACTAAAGAAACAATAGAACAGATCAATGAAACCAGGGACTGGTTCTTAGATAAAGCTTTAGCCAGGTTCAAAAGAAAAAAGAGAAATACCAACCAAAACCACAGAAATACAATTATAAGAGGATATTATGAAAAATTATATGCCAACAAATCGAACAACCTATAAGAAATGGATAAATTCCTCGAATGAAATAAATTACCAAAATTTAATCAGGAATAAATATAAAATTTAAACAGACAAATTACCAGCAATGAAATTGAATCAGTAATCAAAAAAACTCCCAACAAATACAAGGCCGGGACCAGAAGGCTTCACAGGAGAATTCTACGAAACATTTAAAGAAGAGTTCATACTGGGGCACCTGGGTGGCTCAGTCGTAAAGCATCTGCCTTTGGCTCAGGTCATGATCCCAGGGTCCTGAGATCGAGCCCCTCATCAGGCTCCCTGCTCGGTGGGAAGCCTGCTTCTCCCTCCCCCACTCCCCCTGCTTGTGTTCCCTCTCTCACTGTGTCTCTCTCTGTCAAATAAATAAATAAAATCTTTAAAAAAAAAAAAAGAGTTAATGCTTATTCTCTCAAACTATTTAAAAAAAAAAAGAGCAAGGAAAGCATCCAAATTCATTCTATGAGGCCAGCATTACCCTGATACCAAAACCAGATAAAGACACCACAAAAAAGAGAACTATAGGCCAGGATCTCTGATGATCTTTGAATGTAAGATGCAAAAAATTAACAAAATATCAGCAAATGGAATCCAACAATACCTTAAAAAAATCATTCACTCGATCAAGTGGGATTTATTCCTAGGATGCAAGGGTTGCTCAGTATTCACAAATCAATCATGTGATACATTCCATCAATAAGAGCAAGGATAAAAACCATATGATCGCTTCAACAGATGCAGAAAAGCATTTGACAAGTACAACATCCATTCATGATAAAAACCCTCAACAAAGTAGTTTTAGAGAAACACCTCAACATAATAAAAGCCGTATATTAAGAATCCACACCTAACATCATACTTAATGGTGACAAACTGGGAGTTTTTCCTATAAGATCAGGAGCAAGATAAGGATGTCCACTTCCACCACTTTTATTCAACATAGTACTGGAAGTCCTAGCCACAGCAATCAGATGACAAAAAGAAATAAAAGGTATTCGGGGTGCCTGGGTGGCCTCAGTCGGTTAAGTGTCTGCCTTCGGCTCAGGTCATGATCCCAGGGTACTGGGATCAAGCCCTGCATCAGGCTCCTGGCTCAGCAAGGAGTCGGCTTCTCCCTCTCCCTCTGCTGCTCCCCCTGCTTGTGCTCTTTCTCTCTGTCAAAATCTTTAAAAAGAGGGGAAAGGGGAAAGGGGAAAGGGGAAAGGGGAAAGGGGAAAGGGGAAAGGGGAAAGGAGAGAAAGAAAGAAAGAAAGAAAGAAAGAGAAAGGAAGGAAGGAAGGAAGGAAGGAAGGAAGGAAGGAAGGAAGGAAGGAAGGAAAGGAAGGAAAGGAAGGAAGGAAGGAAGGAAGGAAGAAAGAAAGGAAAGAAAGGAAAGAAAGGAAAGAAAGGAAAGAAAGGAAAGAAAGGAAGGAAGGAAAGAAAGGAAGGAAAGGAAGGAAGGAAGGAAAGGAAGGAAGGAAGGAAGGAAGGAAGGAAGGAAGGAAGGAAGGAAGGAAGGAAGGAAGGAAAGAAAGAAAGAAAGAAAGAAAGAAAGAAAGAAAGAAAGAAAGAAAGAAAGAAAGAAAGAAAGAAAAGGTATCCAAATTGGTAAGGAAAAAGATAAACTTTCACTATTTGCAGATGACATGATACTACATATAGAAAACCCCCCAGACCACCAAAAAACTATTAGAATTGATAAAGAAATTTAAAAAACTCACAGAATACAAAATCAATATAGAGAAATCTGCTGCATTTCTATACACTAATAACATAGCAGAAACAGAAATTTAAAAAACAACACCATATACAATTGCAACAAAAAGAACCAAATACCTAGAAATAAAGAGGTGAAAGACCCATACTCAGAAAACCGTAAAACACTGATGGGAGAAACTGAAGATGATACAAACAAATGGAAACATATTCCATGTTCATGGACTGGGAGAACCAATATTGTTAAAATGTCCATACTACTAAAAGGAATCTACAGATTTAATGCAATTCCTATCAAAATTCTAACAGCATTTTTCATAGAAGTAGAATATCCTAAAATCTGTATGGAAACACAAAAGATCTCAAATAGTCAAAGTAACCTTGAAAAAGAAAAACAAAACTGGAAATATCACAGTCTCAGATATCCAGATACACTACAAAGCTGTAGTAATCAAAACAATATGGTACTAGTATAAAAACAGATACATAGGTCAATGAAACAGAATAGAGAGCCCAGAAATAAAGTCATAATTATATGGTCAGTTAATCTATGAGAAAGGCAAGCATATGTAATGGGAAAAAGACAGTCTCTTCAACAGTGTTGGGAAATTGGACAGCTACATGCAAAAAAGAATGAAACTGGACCACTTCCTCATACCATACACAAAAACAAACTCAAAATGGATTAAGGACTTAAGGACTTAAATGCGTTACAGGCAGTAATTTCTCTGACATCAGCCATAGCAACATTTTTCTAGATATGTCTCCAGAGGCAAGGGAAACAAACAAAAAAATAAATTATTGAGACTACATCCAAATAAAAAGCTTCTGCATGGCAAAGGTACTAATCAACAAAACAAAAAAGCAACCTACTGAATGGGAAAATATATTTGCAAAAGATGTATCTGTTAAGGGGCTAATATCCAAAAATATAAAGAACTTATACAACTCAACACCCAAAAAACAAATAATCCAATTAAAAAATGGGCAGAAGACATGATCAGACATTTCTCCAAAGAAGACCTAAGATAGCCAACAGACACATGAGAAGATGCTCAACATCACTAATCATCAGGGAACTGCAAGTCAAAACCACAGTAAGATATCACCTCATTATCTGTCAGAATGGCTAAAATCAAAAACACAAGAAATGACAAGTGTTGACAAGGTTGTGGAGAAAAAGGAACCCTCTTGCACTCTCGGTAGGAATGCAAACTATACAGCCACTGTGGAAAACAGTATGGAGGTTCCTCAAAAAATTAACAAAGAATTAACCATATGATCCAATAATTCCACTACTGGGTATTTACCCAAGAGCATGAAAACACTAATTTGAAAAGATATACACACCCCTATGTTTATTGCAGCATTATTTACAATACCCAAAATATGGAAGCAACCCAAGTGTCCATTGACAGATGAATGGATAAAGATGTGGTATATATACCCAATACAATATTATCCAGTCAAAAGAAATAATGAAATCCTGCCATTTGCAACATTGATGGATCTGGAGGGAATGATGCTAAGTGAAATAAGTCAGAGAAGGACTAATACCATATTATTTCACTCATATGTGGAATATAAGAAACAAAACAAATGAACAAAGAAGAAGAGACAAACAAAAAACCAAACTTAAATATAGAGAACATATTGGTGTTTACCAGAGGGGTAGTGGGTAGGGGGTGGGGACGGGTGAAATATGTAAAGGGGATTAGAAGCACACTTATCATGATGAACACTGAGTAATGTATAGAATTGCTGAATCACTACACTGTACACCTGAAAACTAATATAACACTTTATTTTAAATATACTGGAATTTAAAAAAACTCATGGCACACTCCTTGTTCCTGTTAAACTTTTTATTAGCCCTAAAAATTCAGAAGACCTGCTTAATGAATAATCTGCAAAAGTAATCATTAAAACATCAATAACATACTTAGAAATTAAACTAACCAAGGAAGTGAAAGAGTTGTACAATGAAAACTATAAAACATTGCTAACGGAAATTTAGGAAGACATAAATAAACGGAGACACATTTCATGTTCATTGATTGGAAGACTTAATATTGTTAAAAGCTCAAAGGACGTTGAGTAATTCAAATAATCTTGAAAAAGAACAAAATTGGAGGACTCACTCTTCCTGATTTTGAAACCAATTACAAAGCAATGGTAATCAAACAACATGGCACCAAAATACAGAAACATAGACCAATGGAAGAGAATAGAGAGCCCAGAAATAAACTATCACATATATGGTCAAATGGCATTTGACAAGGGTGTCAAGACCATTCAATAGGGGCGCCTAGGTGGCTCAGTCGTTAAGCATCTGCCTTCGGCTTAGGTCATGATCCCAGAGTCCTAGGATCGAGCCCTGCATCAGGCTCCCTGCTCAGCAGGAAGCCCGCTTCTCCCTCTCCTACTCCCCCTGCTTGTGTTCCCTCTCCCACTGTGTCTCTCTCCAAATAAATAAAATCTTTAAAAAAAAAAAAAAAAAAAAAAGACCATTCAATAAAGCAAGGACAGTATATTCAGCAAATGGTGCTAGGAAAAGTGTATATCCACATGCAAAAGAATGAAGTTGGACTCTTATCAAACACCATATACAAAAATTAACTCAAAATGTATCAAGGGCCTAAATTTAATACCTAAAACAATAAAACTCTTGGAAGAAAAAATAGGACAAAAGCTTTATGACATTGGATTTAGAGAGGATTTCTTGGATATGACAGCAAAAGTATAAGAAACAAAAGAAAAACAAAGTAGACTTCATGTAAATTTTTAAATTTTGTGCATCAAAAAATACTATCAACAAAGTTAAAAGGCAACCCATAGAATGGGAGAAAACATTTGTAAGTATCTGCTAAGGTGTTAATATCCAGAAAATATACAGAACTCTTAAAACTCAACAACAAAAAAAGCAAACAACCCAATTTAAAAAAGGGCAAAGGACTTGAATAGACATTTCTCCACAGAAGACATACAAGTGTCCAATAAGCACATGAAAAGATGCCCAACATCACTAGTCATTAGGGAAATGTAAATCAAAATTACAATATCACCTCACCCCCATTAGGTTGGCTGCTATCAAAAACCAGAAAATAGAGAGGTGTTGGCTAGGATGTAGAGAAACTGGAATTCTTGTGCTATTGGTGGGAATACAAAATGGTATAGCCAGTGTAGAAAACAGTATGGTGGTTTCCCCCCAAATTAAAATATCATTACCATATGATGCAGTAATTCCACTTCTGGGTATACCCAAAGAAATGAAATCAGGTCTTGAGATATTTGCACACCTATGTTCATAGCAGCATTATTCACAATAGCCACAAAGTGAAAGCAACCCAAGTGTCCATCAACAGATGAATGGATAAGCAAAATGTGGTATACACATATAATGGAACATTTTCGGCCTTAAAAAATAAGGAAATTCTGTGGGGCGCCTGGGTGGCTCAGTCGGTTAAGCATCTGCCTTCAGCTCAGGTCATGATCCCAGGGTACTGGGATGCAGCCCCATGTTGGGGGGGGCGGTCCCTGCTCAGCGGGGAGTCTGCTTCTCCCTCTCCCTCTGCCCCTACCCACACGTGTGCACTCTCTCTCTCAAATAAAATCTTTAAAAAAAAAAAAAAGGAAATTCTGCAAAATGCTACAACACAAATGGACCTGAACATTAAATGAAATATAACTCAGTCACAAAAAAGACAAATACAGTATAATTCCACTTATATGAGGTACTCAGAGTAGTCAAAAATCATAGAAAGTAGAATGGTGGTTGACAGAGGCTAGGGAGGGAGGGAGAATGGGGAGTTATTGTTTAAGGGATACACAGTTTCAGTTTTACAAGATGAGAAGAGTTACAGAGATGGATGGTGGTAACAGCTGCATAACACTATGAATGTATTTGATACCACTGAACTGTACACTTAAAAATGGCTAAGATGGTAAATTTTATGTATATTTTAGCACAAGGCCAAACAAAACAAAACAGAAAAACACACACACAAACAGACAGCAGCACGTGTGGAAGTTTCCTGAAGTTTAAGACCTCTCTTTTGGCAATAGCAAGGAGACAACAGCAGACACTTTACCTCAATCTGAAGGGTAATACTTGAATGAAAACTAGGATTGGATAATATATTCTATTACACAAAAGGGCAGAAGACTAAAAGACTTTAGAATATTAGTGAGCAAAAAGTAAAATGAGAAAAATGAAGACAACTGAATAGAGGATCAAGATAAACTTATAAACAGGAACAACTGGGATTACCTTATTTTGTAGGAAACAAGGCATTTGCAAGGCAGGTTCTGTTTTGTAGTAAGAACTGAAGAATAAAGTAAGGATTAAGGAAGGGAGGACCCCAGAGAAATTATTTATTCCCAAGCATGTTTTTCAAAATATTACTTAATATATCAGGCATTGCCCAGGGGAAATACAGATGAAAAAGGCAGGACACCTATTTTATGGGAATCATGTTATAGTTAGAGAGACACGTATATCAATCACTGTGAAATAATATAATAAATACCATTTTCTGGGAATGTCTAAGATTTGTAGGAGCATAATGGAACAAAAAATACAAGACGAAAAGCTTCAGATATGCAATATTTGAGCCAACTCTTCACAAATGGGGAAGGATTTGGGAGGCAGAAAAAGGGTATTTCAATCAGAAAAAAAGAGTATATGCTAAGACTCAGTAGCAAGAAATGAAACTCAAAAATTAGACCTATTCTACACCAGTAAGAGTCCTTATACTATGCTAAGAAGTTTCAGCTTTAATCCTATAGGCTGCAGGAAACCAAAGAAAGTTTTAAAGCTGGAAAGTAACACAAACAGGCCTGTACTGGTAACAGGGTTGAATTCTGATCTGAGTGTGAGAGGACGTTTACCTAGGAAACTAGAGGCAATGTGTCTACCTGCAATTGTCCAGGCAAGAAATGATGAGATCTGGGTAGTAGCAGTGATGAGGTGAAGGAGGGTATGCACTCAATGGCATTTCAGAGACAGAGACAAAAGACGTGGTGTATAACTAGATGTGGGGGGTAGAGGCAACTGTCAGGATAACTTCAAAGTTTCTAGTTAGGGTGACTTAGTAGACGAGTTTTCATTAGCCAAAGAAAAAAATACAAGGGGTCAGAGAAGTTTGAGAGATTAAGGTTTTACTCAAACTGCATAGAAATGCCTTTGAAAAGTCCAACTGGAGGCATTCTATAGACACTTCCAGTGCTCAGGAAAGAGTGTGGGGTTATAGGTAAAAATCTGAGAATCACCAGTCCTGCTTGATGCCAGAGTCCCCTCATGACCTGAAGGAAAACCTGAGGTAGCTACAGGACAGTCTGAAATTTGAGCAACTGAAACCTAGGGGGAGCCTATTTAGGCAGAAGAGGTCAACTGCAGACTTCTGGAGAATAACGAAGTAGAGGAAAAAGAAACAGTAAAAGATACTGTAAAGAAAAAGAGATATGGAAGAACCAGGAATTACATTCTATATTATGATACTACCGAAAGCAAAGGAGGAATATTAACTGTACTTAACCATTTTCTTACCAAGTGTTGATGGATACTGGTTTCAGACTGTTTTTCAGGTCTGAGTGATTCAACTTGTGTTCGTGAAGTGCAGAAACAATCCTGGGAATTCAGAAATGCATTAAGTTAAAAAATAAGTCACAAGGTAAGTATGTGGATACAAAGGTCTGGTGACTGTGGTGAGGAACAGAGAAAGGGCAGCCTGCAGAACCCTGGAATTGCCAGGATTCATAGCATGGAGGTTCTCAGTATGGGAGAGAAGGGAGAAGCAGCTGGGTATGAAGAAGACAAATTTCGTATCTGGTAGAATTTACTTGGTGCTATCTCTGATCCTTATCCTATCCTCTGGAAGTCATAATATCAATTCATTTTCACTGCTGGTGTTAATTTTCAACCTTTTCATCATCTTTGCAGTTTTGTTTTGAATATTTAGCTATAGATTATTCTGCTGTACTCATTATAATCAATTTTATTTTAATCCTCAGATTCTCTGTTTCTTAAATGTAGGAACCATGTTTATTCACATTAAACTACACAATGAGTGTATCTGGAACCAATTTTGTTTCTTAAGGTGATAAACATCTTACTTCAACTGGAAAGCAAATTAAAAGTAGGAGACTTGGGATGCCTGGGTGGCTCAGTTGATTAAGCGTCTGCCTTTGGCTCAGCTCATGATCCCAGGGTCCTGGATCGAGCCCCATGTCTCCTGCTCAGTGGGGAGTCTGCTTCTCCCTCTCCCTCTCCCTCTGTTCTTGCTCTCTCTCTTGCTCCCTCTCTCTCTCAAATAAATACAATCTTTAAAAAAAAAAAAAAGGTAGGAGACTTAGTTCCATTATCACAATTTACATTTTCCTGCATTTTAACCCACTGTCCTATTATCACATATTGCCAATAAAGAAATGTAATACTGCCATGTGATTTATCATGTGGGGTAAAGCTGACCTTATTCTACTTAGGAAGAAAAGGTGTGTCGAAAGTATAAACAAATTGTATGAAAGAGATTTTTGTAATAAATTTTTTGAAGCATCTCATGAACATTTACTTGTGTATGAACAGTAAAGTACTACTTTCAAATGAGTCTTCAAGATAAGCTCACCCATATCTACCTAACACTTTGTAGTCACTTAAAAGTAATCACACTTCCTTTCATTTAAAATAATGCCAGAATTTCTCACTAATCTGTCATTTTTTCAGTGTAAATTACTGATTAATTTAAGATTAATTCCTGCAGTTTGTATACCTTATCAGTCTTATCACAATAATTTGATCTAAATCTCCCGTCTTATGTAAAACTCGCCCCTGAAGAACAGAAGCTAACAATGTCATGATAGCTATAGAATCATTTCCTTTGCAAAGTTTCTAATGGTTTGTCTAAAGTGAATAAAATGGACACTGAAAAGTTTTTGAAGATACTTATTACTGTTCCTCATGGTGGTTGAAAATAACCATCAGTTAGGTCACTTACATATTGTATTTGATATTTACCTATATTTTGTAACATTTACTATGAATCATTCTATACAATGGTATTGTACAGAAGAGTTAACATAGCAGGCCTGAAACTGCTACGCTTAGAAAAGGCTTGCTTGCAAAGTTGACTCTTGGCTGGTATCTGGGAACTTGGATTTGGGGAGGGTTCTCACCCTTCCTGATAAGAACAGATCATGTGCCTAAATTGTGTAAACAATATAGTTTCTGCTGAATTACTGCTTTTTTCCTGGAAGTCTGAAATTTGTTACCTGCTAACAGAAGGTACCTACATGACCAATCCCCATAAAAAAGCCTGAGAATGAGTCTCTAATGAGCTTCATTGGTAGGCAACATTTACACATGTTGTCATTACCCTGGGAGAATTAAGCACATCCTATGTGACTCCACTGGGAGAGGATTCTTAGAAGTTTGAATCTGGTTTCTTCTGAACTTTACTCCATATACCCTTTTCCCTTGCTGATTTTGCTTTGTGTTCTTTGGCTATGAGAAATCTTAGTTATGACTACATGACTAAGTTTTGCAAGTCCTAGCAAATCATCAAACCTGGAGGTGGTCTTGGGGGGACCTCTAATACAGTTATCAAAATATATTCAAACACATAAAAAAGTCTTTCTAAAAAATGTCCATAACTTTTTTTTTTTTTTGATGGAAGAGAAGTTAATTTAAGACATATTGGGCATATTTTTAGAGACGCCAGGGTGGTGCAGTCGTTGAGCATCCGACTCAGGTTTCGGCTCAGGTTGTGGTCTCTGCATCTGTGGGACTGAGCCCTGCAATGGGTTCCACATTCAGCTCAGAGTCTGCTTAGGGCTCTCTCCCCCTCTGCCCCTCCCCGCTGTGCGCACATACACACACTCTCCCTCTCAAATAAATAAATCTTTTTTAAAAACTTATATTGACCCTAACTTATTCTCAAAATAAGAGTATTGATCCATGTTTTTGGTTTATAGAAATAAAGAAAACACTTTATAATATGGTAGACTTCCATTTCATTATCTTTATATAGAATTTTCACAGTTCAAGAAAGTGATCACTAATGTGAAGACAGCTAAAACCAGCCAATGTTATAAGGCAAAATGTTTTTGCTGACCTCTCCTAAAAAATGTTGGCATGTTCATTAGCTGCCCAAGTTATAAAAATCATAAAACACTCATAGCTTATCCTTCAAAACATTTTTTATACCCACATTGAATCAATTAGATGCTGGTGAATAATAGCTTATGAAAAATGCACACATTAAGGTCTCTTAGGCAGCACAAATGATTTCAAACCATCCAGAAGCTGACCCAAAATATTTTTAATGTATTTTTTTAATCCACTACCATAATAGCCAAATGAAAAGCAGTTATACCTAAAAGAGAATCTAAAGGAAAATATTTTATTTATGCTGCTCCTTTGAACACACCATTTCTTAACTCTCTAATAGAGGGTAAAACTTGAATGGGGAGGAATCCTTCATAAGTATAAACATCAACTTTATCTCAGTTGTACAAATATCTCATTTAAGAAAATATTCAAAGAATTCCAAATCTTTCATCATTACAGGAAGAATATATTTAAAAGTAAAATTATTAGCAAACTGAATAAACTTATTTCACCCATTATTAAATTCTATTATTTTTCACAAAACCAATAATTATAGAATAATAGAATAAATAAGATATTCTTTTTCCAAAATTCAGAAGCTCTGGGAATCCACACAGCCCTCTAAATCTTAGGATCTTCATCTGTCAAATGCCCTTTTACATCTCATCCAATTTACAAACTGATGTAAAGTTGTTAATCTTAAGTAATCCTTTAGAACAGGGGTCCACAAACTATACAGTCCACAAGTCAGTCTGACCCACCACCTGTTTTAGTGAATAAGGTTTTACTTGAACACTAACATATTCATTTTTATTCGTTTACATATTGTCTACGACTGCTTTCACACACAACAGAAGAGTGATTTGTTATAGGGACCATAGAACACACAAATACTATCTGACCCTTTATAGAAAATGTTTGTTCATCTCTGCGTTAGAAAATGAGGTATTTCATAACAACTTTCCAGATAGATAAATAAAGCTACCCACCTTTTTTTTTAAGGTTTTATTTTTATGTAATGTCTGCACCTGACATGGGGCTTGAACTTACAACCCCGAGATTAAGAGTCACATGCTCTACTGACTGAGCCAGCCGGGTGCCCCAAAGCTCCCCTTTTAAGTAGAAAAGCTTTACTTTAAAAATAAAGTGAATGCATTCTGTATTTTCCATATACCAAACAAATCATACAATAAATCCAACAAATGCATTCTGTATTTCCTCACTTCATAGTTCTGCCTCTCAGACTTGGCAAATGATGGAGTGGATTGGCAGACAGAGTTTGAGCCCTGGCAATTCTTTGCCATCTTGGGCCAAACTCAAAATAAGGATTAAACCACCTGCCCTGCGATCACTTATAATTTTGAAGACTGGAAGAGATATAAGATATGAAAGTATTTATAAACTGCAAATCATCATACAAATGCACCCATCACTTTTTAAAAGATCACTATTTTAATAAAGTCAGATATTGTATTATGTTCTATACAAGACATGATGAAAGACCTGAAACTACTTAATCTAAATATTTTCTGTAGGTTGAATATTTTTTACCATATGATTTCTGGTTCTCAATCTAGATACCATGGATCTAATATAAACAAAAAACAAGTTAGAATCTATACATATATTACATGTTGATCCAAATATTTTTTGTCTTGTTAAGAGGCTTATTTTTAATATTATTTTGCTTGCCTTTGGTCTAATGGAAATTTGTAAAAGGGATTTTTGAAAGATTTAAGGATGAGGCATAGCTAACTAGATGGGAGACACATATATAAGTACAGTAAATGTATGAAAACAAGTGGGTATGGGACAAAGGAAAAGAATAATGAATATATCAGAAAAGTAAAGGAGAAGCTCTTTTTTTAAAGCAACAAAAACTCAATGAGAATTTAACTCATTTCTTAAGACCAGAAGCCATTCAGGTCAAAATAACATCTCAGCATAACAATATCCCATCAGAATATGCCTTCGATTATGGCTCTGCACTAACATCTAACTACTCTGATGGCACAAAATTAGACCTATGCTTTTTTATTTTACAGATTTATGTTATCTCATTTTATATATTTTATTTATTTATTTGAGAAAGAGAGAGAGAGCACAGAGGGAGAATGAGAGGGAGAAGCAGACTCCCCACTGAGCAGGGAGCCCGATGTGGGACTCGATCCCAGGACCCTGAGATCATAACCTGACCTGAAGGCAGACACTTAACCAACTGAGCCACCTGGGCGCCCCTTGCTTATTTGAGAGAGATTGAGAGAGAAATTCAGAGCGCACAGGGAGAGAGGGAGGGCGGAGAGAATCCCAAGCCAATTCCTCGCAGAGCATGGAGCCTGACCTGCAGCTCGATCTCACGACCCTGAGATTATGACCTGAGCCGAAACCAGGAGTCAGAGGTTTAACAGACTGTGACATCCAGGTGCCCCGAAATTAAATGTTAATACAAACTTACCAAGAGAGACATTGAATCGTTTTAGTTCACAGAAAGTGTCAAAAATCCATCTACTCCAAAAAAGATTTTCCTTTATCTTCAAGATGAAGAAATATCCTATTATAAAAAACAAAAGCAAAATAATTTAGATTTAAATAAAAGTTCCCTGAACTAGTTGCTATAAACCCTTATGGTATTTAGGCAGTTATTCTTTGATGCAAGGACTAGAGACATTTCTGAAAAGTGTCTTTACAGAGCATTTGTTTACAGAACACAATTTGGGATCTGACGTCACAACAGAAAGGCAGAGTTAAGTTGAAGGAATATTCTGAGTATTTCCAAAGGCCAATATACCTGCATCTCTCCTTCCCTATCTTTTCTGTACTTTTTTTTTAAAGAAACTTAAGCAAATGTGAAAGCAATATAGAAAATCAATGTTGGACCCACTTACAAATATGCCCCAATAATTTCCAGTGATTCCAGTTATAAGTAAATGTTGAAGGTTCCAAAGCTTCCTGATTGGATTAATTACCTATTAATTCATTTGGGGTCCATGACTAGCAAATTTGGGAAAGAATCTGGATTAGTAACACACTAGGAATAACATTTTCTTGTTGCCATACGTTGTTGTTGTTGTTTAAGATTTTATTTATTTGAGATAGAGCAAGTATGCACGACTTGGGGGAGGGGCAGAGGGAGAGGGGGATGGGGAAGCAGACACCCCACCACACCCCCAGCAGGTAGCCAGACTTGGGCTTGATCCCAGGATCATGACCTGAGCAGAAGGCAGATGCTTAACCCACTGAGCCACCTAGGTGCCCCTCCTTGTCATGTGTTTTTAAAAAAGAGAAATTTCTTTTCAGTTCCACATAAAAATAATATTTTTAGGCTGAATATTTTTTACCTTATGATTCTTAGTTCTCAATTCTATTCTTCCTAGAATTTGACAAGTATGAAAGATATGAGGATTATACAAATAATTCCTGTCCACTTTCACCAGTAGAGTATTAATCTCAATAGTTTATGAAGACGCTGCAACAGATTCAGAAGTTTAAAATAGCAACTTCTTCAGATTCAAGGAACTACAAAGGCACCACCAAAACTTTCCAGATTTTTCCTAACAGAAAGGGTGGCAATGTTCTAAACTTTCTAGTGTTGGGTGTTTTGTTACACCTAACCATCTCTTTCTTCTTAATTGTGGTTTGTTATTTTAATGAAATCCCCAAGTTTAATCAAGATAAATATCTAAGCAAAATGAAAGAGAAAAGGAAGACTGTGTAAACAACAGATATTATAAAGCAGTATCCAATTTTACTGCTAAGGAAAGATATGAATTTATTCAGGATATTCACTACAAACCAGAAGTAGAGAACAGGAGGAAGAAAAACCTGAAAGGGTATGATTATTTTGTCACCTGCCATTCATTATCATCAATTTAAGGCAGTGCAGTGCCATTTACTGTATTACAAAAGGGGGAAAGCAATACTTGCTCTGCCCACCTTCCAGGGTGATTGAGATCAAATGAGATACTTCATCTGAAAGGGTTCATAACTACCAAACACTGTACCAATATAAGAACTTGAGTGTATGCTCTGAAAGGTACACTCAAATATTACCAGTGGCAGCTCAAAATGGTAAGGCTCATTTGGAAAGCAAGTTGGCAATGTTTCAATGACCATGAAAATACTCATACCTTTTGATCCAGTAAAATTCTCACCTCCCCTAATCAACTCTAAGGAAATGTCTAAATAAATGAAGAAACCATACACCTGTAGAAAGTCATTACACTGTTAATCTGAAGCAGCCAGGTATTCATTCCATATGTGTTTAATGAATGGCTACCATGGTCAGGCACTGAGGACACTCACTGATGATCAGGGCAGACAAGGCAGTGTACATTCCCACAGACAGAAGGATGAGGGATGTCGTGATTAACTCAGTTTTCTGGTTATCAGGATTTTGTTTCTTTCTTTTTCCACTCCGTATCAGTAAGTTAAAAAACAACAAAAGAATTTAAATTCCATTACATTATCTATATTTCAGAAAAACTCAGAAGAAACTGACCGATTTATGAGAATTGCTAGTAAAGGAATTGTCCCACGGGGGTGATTTAATCCCACAGATTTCTGCTTTAGATATGCCAGACGATTAAGAGATGATTTTACAAGACATTTTGAGGTCAAGGCAGCAACTGCACCTTGGTCAAGAGGGTGGTGGGGTGGGAGGGATAGATTCGCGGTCATAATTTTCTCCTGCATGCTCTTTCACTAGATACGGATACAAATCCTTCTTAAAGAAATCATACTTCAGACCTATAGTTTTAAATATATTACATCAGTGTGGTCCCTTGCATTTGTGTCTAACAAGCTAATTAGGATATAGCTTTATAAATAATTTAAATTTGCTCCATTATAGAATGGTTCGTCCAAAGGCTTTAATATCAAAGGTTAACAATTTCTGTGAAAATCATAGGGCGCATTTATTTACAGAACTCGGATTTTGAGTTAATTTAGGCATCCAACAGAGGCTATTGTTAGAGGGAATGCAAAAAAAAAAAAAAAAAACTGCTGAGCCTTAAAATTACTATAATTTTCAAAGAGATCTTGAGAAGCCATAAAATCTTAAAAAATTATAGCGACGCACAACTCCGTAAGATTTTCCAAACTTAGTATCGTGACTCATGCTTTCAAAAAATATTTCCTGAGTGCCTACTGTGCGCCAGACGGACTCTGTGCTAGGCAGACGCTGTGTCACAAAATCCTGACCGAGTTGTGAGGAAAAAGGTATTCGACACAACAAAGCCACGAGGAAAAAACACAACGCTGAATTTAAATACTGAGAACAAAACGAAGCTGGAGCATTTAATTTTGTAAGAGGTTCTTTCCGAGTCCTGCTTTGGGGGATCGCGAAAGCGAACTCGCCGAAGGTGGTACACAGAACCTCGGCCAGAGGGTGTCTTCTGTTCGGAAACTCCTCCAGGCTCGGGAGCGCTGCCAAAGGTGAGGTGGGGGAAGAGAGCACTTCGGGCAGCTCGCGCCCCGCGCACCTGGCAAGCACCGCCTACACCGAACGCAGGTGCCTCCGCCACCGGGCGGCCCGGGACTTAGGGGCCGCTCGCCTAGCCACGCCACGCTGACTCCAGCCACCGCTCCCCCGGCTGCCCGGGCTTGGGTTCGAGGCAAGGGGGCGAGTTCTAGCCTCGGGCTTCCCGAGGCGTGCGCGGTACAAGCCGCGCTCCCTCAGGTCCCCGACCCAGCCCTCCCCCTTCCCCTCCCCGGCCCGGCCTCCCCTCATTACCCTGGCGGCGACCACGACCAGCGCGACTCTCCTCAGGCGGCCAACGGCGCGGGGCCTATGGGCCCCGGGAGCCCAGCCCGCCGTGGGGCACCTCGAGCGCACAAGACCCGCTCCCAGCGCGGGCCGCGGGGCGCAGCAAGGCGGCGCGACCCGGACTGGGGCTATGGGCCTGGAACTCTGCCCCAGCCCCAGGCAGTCCGCCCGGAGTGCATTCGCCCCAGAGTCGCGGCCCCGCCTCCCGCCCCAGGGCCAGGCTGCTAGGGGGCGGGGCCTTCTAGCTTGGGGGCGGGACAAACGCGCAACAGCTCCGAAGTGTGAGGGGGCGGGCGGACAGGAAACCACAATTCCCGGCAGGTCGCGCGCTGGCGCCGTGGAGGCTGCTGGGAGAGTGGGTCTTCGCTCTTCTCCAATGTGTGGGGCTGCTAGAGAGCCGGCGTCGCTGCAAAACCGAAGTCGCCGAGTGATGATGTTGTGAAGTCGCCCGCCCGTCCCTGCCACGCCCGGGCGGTTACTGGCAGCGGCGGCCGCTTCGGCTGCAGCTCTCAGGCTGAAACCGCTTTAGATCCTACTCCCTGAGGGAGCGCGGGCGGAGGACGGAGGACGTCGAGCCATGCCAGTGAGTAACATTCCCGCGCGTGACTCGAATTTGCCCTTGCCAACTTCTCCTGAAAGCGGAGGAGCCTTCCCGCCCCGAGCTCTTCCCGGTCCTCGGAGGTCACGCGCGGACATCAGAGCCGGAGGCTGGGTATCGCAGGCCCGGGTCTTCGTCCGGTCCCCGCCCCGCGGTGGGAAGTGGTTTGTTTCCCAAGTGTGGGTGCGAAGTGATAGGCGCTGGGCTCTGGTCTGCGGATTCATCCCAGCTGCGCCTCTGAGGATTGGCAGTATCTCAGATCTCTGCCGGAGAGCATCCACCTGGAACCCCATCCTTGAGCGATGAGCGGCTTTCGTGTCTGGACGTTAAACCTTTAGCCTCGGTCACCATGTGTGATGTCAGCGAAAGGAGAGGATATTGCAGAGAGCTCTTTCTATGCTGAATTGGGCTTTTCTTGCGATTGATTTTGAGCCAGATACCAAATATGCTTTAAAAGAAACGGTTAACTTTAGTTTCAAGCGTAAATAATAGATGTTGGCAGATGCCCTTTTTAGTACCAGCGTAAAGATAATCTCCCAAACACTTAAAAGAGTTCTGGGTCATAATAATAACGGTGAACTCAGCTCATTGCTGCAATTTCTGAGCCAGAAAAGAAAGAAAGAGAAAATCCCGAAGCAGTAACTTTTCACTGGAAATTCATCAAGCTAGAATAGACCATAGAAATAAAATGACATGTACTCTTCCAGTTTTTAAAAAAATATATTTCAGGAAAATTTGTCCTGACCTTCCTATCTTTGCTGTAGAATTGGAAGTCTGAGTTACAGTGATCTCCAAATAGCATGTTAATAGCGTTGACGTGACACTTCAGAACAAACTGTGAAGGACATTTGGTGGTGGGAAAGGGCAGGGATGAAGACACTTTATCATCTCAGCAGCTTTTCCAGCTTTCTATTTTTAAAATTAATGTTCAACAAAGTCTCAAACATTCAGCAATCACATGTATGAAAGACAGTGTTTTGTTACTTTACAGATTTTTATTCATATGTTGAAGGAGTTATAAGAAAGAACAAATATTTGAGTACATTTGACCCTTGGAACAACCGGGGCGTTAGGGGCACCAACCCTCCTGTACAGTTGAAAATCCGTGTATAATTTTTGACACTCTAGAAACTTTACTAATAGCCTGTTTGACCAGAAGCCTTATTGATAACATAAACAGTTGACTAACATATTTTGTGTTATACGTATTACATTCTGTATTCTTACAATAAAGTAAACTAGAAAAAAGAAAAAGTTAAGAAAATTATAAGGAAAAGAAAATACATTTACTATACTGCATCAAAAAAAATCTGTGTATAAGTGGACCCTTACAGTTCAAACGCATGTTCAAGTTAGCTGTACTTTTAATCAGCCAGGCACACCAGTCATGAGCTCTATATACGTTCACTCAATCACTATAATAACCCTGTTGTGCTAATTTGAGGCTCATAGGGTTTGCTTACGTTACAAGTGGAGAGTCAAACCTAGATCTGCCTTGCATCAAAGTTACAGGTCAGGTAAGTTGTACCTACATCAGAAATTACCTTAAAGTTTGGATGATTCAAAACTATTTTCCAGCATTATTTCCTAATACTGGTTCCTTATACACCTGGAATATCTAGAAGAAGTTCTGAACCCCTGCTTTAGTACTTTTGAACAAAGTGTTCTCTCTGCTTGCCATTCCTATACCCCACAGAGCTGCTCATTTCGACCCCAAAAGCCCATTCCAAATCCACCACAGTTTATTTGTGTAAGGCATGATAGGATTGGATTTTCATCTCAAAGGTCCTTTCTAGTTCAAAGGTTTACTGATTCTACAATTGAAAATATGAGCCAAAGAGTATTATTTTTCCACTGGAAACTGGAAATCATGGTTAACATCAGTAGTCACAAAGAGTAGAAAAACCAGTTTCTTAAAAATTTTACATCAATATCCAAAATATGTTAAACACCAATATAAGGAATGAGACAGATAGTAATATATTATTTCATGATTATTATTATCTGTAAGTTTTTGAACCTCTTTAGTTACCATCTTGTTTAGCTATTAAGAAATCTGAGGCATTAAGGTAATACATTTAAAATGACTTAGTAAATAAAGGGACTAAATTATTCATGGCTTCCAGTCATATTTGCTCAGACCTGCAGTGTTCATGTAGTAATAGGAAACATTTATGTAATACTTACTATGTGTTAGATACCTATCTTAACGTTTTATCTATATTATCCTCACAATAGCACTATGAGGTGTTTTTGTAGATAGGCAAATGAAGCAGAGGGTAAGTTAACATACCCAAGGTCATTCATCTTCTATCATTCATCTACTAAGTGGTGGAACTGGGTGTCAAACCCAGGCAAGCTCATAATCTTCAGCATTTACTGAGCACCTACTGTGAACCAACCCCACAACTGGGTGTTTTATTATAATTAGATCATTTATCAGTACAACTACCTTAAATAGAACGTAATTCAGCATTTGGTGACTACCCAAAGCTACAAGGTAAGTAAATGGTTGAACCAAGATTTGAACCCACTCTTGCCTTTCTTCAAAGCCCTTCTTCTTTCTTCTACTTTCCCTTAATAATCAAATCTTTATTAAATACCTTTGATGGGCTAGAGACTGTGCTAAGTGCTAGGGATTTAGCCCCTGCTTTTAAGAAACACAGTCTGAAGAGGGAAAGACACAATTGTTATAGTGTATTAATAGGATAGCAGTATACAGAATGCAGCATACAGAGGTTCTATAGAAACAGAGAGAAAGGGTAGTGAACTGTGCCTGTAGGGTGAGAAGGCTTGGTCCAGTCTTAGAAAAACATATGGGAATTAGCCTGGGCAAAGAAGAGGAAAAGGGATTGTTTGGGGCTGAATTTTGCCCCACCAAAATTTGTGTGTTAAAGTCCTAACCCCTGTAACTTCAGAGTGTGACTGTATTTGGAGATGGGGCCTTTGAGGAGGTGATCGACTTAAATGGGGCATTTAGGGTGGGTCATAATTCATTCTGACATGTGTCCTTATAAAAAGAACTTTAGAAACAAAAAGAGACACCAAGGATGTGTGCACAGAGGAAAAAAAATATGTGAGAACACTTTGAGATTTGATTTCTGGCCTCCAGAACTGTGAGGAAATACATTTCTCTCATTTAAGCTACTCAGTCTGTGGTATTTTGTTATGGCATCTATGCTATTTTGTTATGGCAGTCCTAGCAAACTAATTCAGGGATGTTCTAGCAAAAGGAATGACATACAAAAAGCCTTTGAGGTGTGCCAGGTGATTAGGTTTCATGGTAAGAAGCGTTGAGAGATGAAGCTGGAGATTAGGCTGGGGCCATATTAGGACAATTTTGTATGAAACACTAAGGAGCTGAACTTTATCCTAAAGGGGATGGCATGGAGAGGGTTTCTAACAGAGGAAAAACATTGAATATTGATTTTAGAAAGACTACTCTGACCTTTGTGGAGGATGGATTAAAGGGGATAAGACGGGAAGCAAGAAGATCAATTAGGTGGAAGCTGTACTAAATATTTTCTCAGAATATTGAAATGTCAAACTAAAACAGAACTATTGTTAACATAAGGGAGATTTTAAAGGGCACAGCTAACCCTTAGGGCAAACATGGAGGATTTAGGAAGAATTTGTATGTACCTCTTAGTACCTAGAAACTGGCTTTACTTTTGACATTTTGCTTTGCATGAATAAATAAAGCTTTACTCAACTATCACAGAATATTCAGTATTTTCCCACTAATAAACACTTTAATGGTGCTTACACCGTTCTAAGCCAAGTCCTTTGACAACCTTATGAAATATCTACTATTTCCATTTTATACATAAAGTTATCGAAGCACAGAGAGGTTAAGTAACTTGCCCATGGTCGCATAGCTAATGGCAGTGTTAGATTCAAACTCAAGCAGTCTGTCTTCAGAGTCTATGCTCCTAGCCATTATACTACATGTTGCCATATATTATTTATCAAGATCTTCAACTTCCTATGAAAGGAGGAGGAAGTAATACAGAAATAAATTGGGTATGTATGCTGTAGTGAGTATATAGTTTATCAGAGGAGATAAGGAATAATTATATGGTTAAAAAATGTCTTAGAGAAAAGTGGAGAGTATTGGGAAGTAATCTTACTTCAAGTTGGGACTTCTGGGAAATCTAGCATTGGGGAAAAGTGGCATTTGAACGGGGATGTGAAGAATGGCTACACTTCGAATATGTAGAAGGAGGGAGAGATTAAAGGTAGAAGAAATCACATGAACAAAGTTACAGGAGTGGGAATTTCCTGGTGTTTTTAAGGAGCTAGTAAATACAATCCTTTGTTTTGGCTGGGATATATTGTGTGGTTGGAGAATCTAGTTTGGGGGTCATGGGGAAACAAATGTCTGGGAAAGAGAGGTCTTAGGGATTGAGGGGCAACAAAAATTGTGAAGTTTGAAGTCAAATGATTGAGGTATATGCCAGATGTAATTATCTTTTAGGAGAGGATAAAGCTCATCTAGTCCCAAATTGTAAGTTAACAAGTCCTATCTTCACTGTCTCACAGATCCCTCTTATTGTTTCCATTCAACTCTTTTATGCCTTTATTACAATAATCCAGGCATAATGTGATAAAAATTTTAAATTATTTTTGTCTCTAATCTTTCCATTGTTGAAATTCATCCTATATTCTGACTCCAGTTTTATTTCTCAAATGTCACTTTTTAAAAAAAGATTTTATTTTTAAGTAATCTCTGCTGCTTAGAGTTGAAGCACCTAACGTGGGACTCGAACTACAACCCTGAGATCAAGAGTTGCATGCTCTCCCAACTGAGTTAGCCAGGTGCCCCTCAGATGTCACTTTCCATTTAGAAACTTGTTTCCTGTGGTATTAAGTTCAGACTTCTTAATCTGAACTTGTCAAATTCAAAGCTCCAAGTACTTTCCCAGTAATAATTCCCACTTAAATTGGTCTGTATACTGCTGCCAGACTGGCTCTGTCTGCTGTTGGCTCTGGGGCTTTTTTTTCTTTGTCCTTTACCTACTGGATATGCCTCTTCTCACTATCCAAATCTTTCCATCCTTGAGGAACCCACTTAAATCTTACTCCTATATGAAACCAGACCACTTCAGCTAGAAAAGAGCTTTCCCTGCACCTGACTGTATAATTTAATACTCATTAAATATTTATTATCTGGTGGTGTTATCCTCTCTTTGATATCCTAGACCATTAGATCTTAGGTTTAATCTAGATCATAGAACTCATTACAGCTCTCCCTAATAGATCTTAGATTTCTTAGATCTTTAACCTCCCTTAGGGCAGATTGTATACTGTTGTATGCTGTTGTATACTTTTTTTTTAAATCTCTTTTCCGTCTTTCAGTTTAATTCAAGAGGCATTTATTGAAAACTGCCCAATAAGCAGCTGATTGACCAGTTGTTAGCTCAGGTAATTTTATTGACATTTCTTATGTAACAGGCTTCTTAATATGTAATGTTCCTAGCTATACTACTGACTCACATAACCTTGGGGATATCCGGTTTAACCACACTATATTATGATTTATTTGTGCTAGAAAATGAGCATACTCGTGGTATAGAGGTGTAACTAATCATGTTGTAAAGATCATTGAGGTCTTTGAAGCTTATCCATATACCTCTGTCCGTGTTTGCCAAAGTTCAAGTTTTTTCTCTTTAGAAAGCTTTCTGACAATAAAGAAGGAATAGCTCAAATAAAATAGGGTCTAATTTAAGAGCGTTACACTATTTTGTGTTACAGTAGAGTTGATATATGCATTAATGGTGAAAGAATTCACCCACCAGTTCAGTTAATAGTTCATTTAACAACAAATATGTAATGAGTTGCTTAAGCTCCTGCTATTATACTCTTATTCTGATCAGCAAGGAAGAAGAAAGGGAGAAGGTAGGCACTTCCCCTTCCTTCCTGGAAGTAAGTTGTAATATGTGTTGTGAAAGAAACAATTTAGATGCTGAGTTAGAAAATAAAGATGGCAAGGGAAGATACTTTGGATCAGGTGGACTGGTAACTTCTCCCTGAGGATAATTTTTCAGCTGAGATTAGAAGAGTGAGAAGTAGTTACCATATAAAGAACAAGAGGAAAGAATATTCCAGGTACAGTGAACACTTACAAAGATCCAGAGATAGGAGAGAGTGTGATGAGGAAGTAAAAAAGCCTGACACAAGGCTGTGTCTCTTTAGCTGAGTCTGAGCAAGGAGAGTGGTGCAAGATGAAGAAAGAGAAGTAGTCAGGGGCTAGACTACACCAGATGTGTGGATTTTATTCTAGGGTTTTGGTTTTTGTTTTTTAAGGAGTTTAGCTTTTAAAACATTTTTCTTGTCTTACAGAGAAGAGAGAAACCAAGAAATTGAGCATGGAGGCCTGTTAAGAGGTTGGTTTGTAGACTAAGAGATAATGATGGGTAGAATTAGGATGATAGAAGAGGGGATGAAGAGAAATGGGTAAATTTGAGGTATGAGACTATACAGGATTGGTAATGGATTGGATGTGGAAGGTGAAAGAAAGGAGGTATCTACTGTTCAGTGGATCAGTTCAAGAATTACAGTCAGCCTGTGAGAAATTTGGATATCAGAAGAAGCCTGGTCCGAAGAGCCAGATTGGGAGTTATTAACAATAAAGAGGTAGTTTAATCTGTGGTAGTGGTTGATTTACACAAAGGTAAATGAAAAACAGCAGTAATAACACAGTCACGGTTGGAACTTTAGGAAGTATCAACATTTAAGGATCATGGGAATAGAGCTGGGTGATCCAATGAAGGGATTTGAGAAAGTGCATTCATTGTAAGATGTAGGCTTCAGGAGAGCCGTAGGAAAATTGAAGTAGGGAGTAGTCAACAGTATTGCACCAGAGATACTTAAAATAACAACTAAGAAAGTACCATTGGATTGGTTAGCAGGGCCTATTGGTGACTGAAGGGAAGGCGGTTTCAGGAAAACTCAGATTGTAGTAGGATTGAGGTATGAATAAAAGATGAGGAAAAGGGAAAGTAAATACTCTGAAGAAGCTTGACTGAAGACAGAAGGCAGTAGCTAGAGGGGAACCCAGAGTTTTGAGGAAGGGAGATTTTTAAATTTTAATTTTATCTGTTTTTAATCAAGTGGAAGATTTTGAGCATTATAATAGGCCAAGGAGGAGGGTGTGGCTAGTGGATAGGGATAACTGGTAGAGCAAAGTTTAGAGAAGTCAGGAGTAGAGACTTAAGTAACATATATTTCATTGTTTTTTCACTGGGTGGACATATACATATGGTAGACAAATTGAAAGGTATATGATGAAAAATAAGTTTCTCTCCCCCTTCTGTCTTCCAGCCACCCAGTTCTTCTAAGAGGATTGCTAATTTATGCTCACATTAACGAGTGTGCAAGTACATGATTGAGGTTATGCTTATACTTAATTCTCAGAGTTTGGAGAAAAAGCTAGCTATAGATTATGTGGATTTATTGGTGTGAGGAATAAAAGTAAGAGAGATGGAGAACAGATGGGGGTTCAGAGATGAGTATAAAAGACGTCTCAGAAAAGAACATTTAAGAGGGTAATGGAGGGCATGCCTATGGTGTGAGGCCCACAGGTGATGACTGAATTTACAGCAGCCCCATTTCCCATGGTTTTGTGACCTTTCCAGGAGAACTTAACTACTTCTTTATATTTAAAATGCATGTCAGCTTAGAAAATGAACTTCTCAAAAATTCATCGCTTAAGTAAAGTAAACACATGTTCGGGGTCCAAGTGCCAAAGCTCTGCTTCTATTCTTACTGCTTTGAGTCATAGGCATGTTGTGTGTGATACTTTGAGGTTATTCAGGCCAGTGGTATAAATCAAAACAAAGGGAAACTTGTTGGTTAAGAAAGAGCATTTTCTGTCTGAAGGAAGAAAGGAAGAGGAGACTAGAAACCAACTAAAATGTCTCTGAGATGGTACTACCGTTCCTAAAGCACATAATCTAACAACTTAAAAATTTTTTTTTTCAAATACTTGTATCTCTTTAGCTAGTACTAAGCTAAATCACTCTCTTTTCCTTTGTTTTATTTTTAGTCACAAATTAAGAAGACTACAGAGGAGACTTAGCAGTTGTGAGGTTTTTAAGAAGATATTTGATCATTTTCATTTGATGTGGGGCTATTTTTTATTAGCTTTATTTTGTCACTTAATTTTTTTTCCCAAGTTTTTGTTTAAATTCAAGTTAGTTAACATATAGTGTAGTATTGGTTGCAGGAGTAGAATTTAGTGATTCATCACTTAACATATAACACCCAGTGCTCATCCCAACAAGTGCCCTCCTTAATGCCTATCACCCATTTAGCCCATCCCCCCACCCACCTCCCCTCCAACAACCCTCAGTTAGTTCTCTATAGTTAAGAGTCTCTTGAGGCGCCTGGGTGGCTCAGCTGGTTAAGCGACTGCCTTCGGTTTGGGTCAAGATCTCGGGGTCCTGGGATCAAGTCCCACATCAGGCTCCCCCTGCTCTGTGGGGAGCCTGCTTCTTCCACTCCCTCTGCCTGCCACGCCCCCTCAGGAACTCATAAGCGAGCTTGTGCTCGCTCTCTGTCAAATAAATAAATGAAAACAAACAAACAAAAAAGTCTCTTAAGTTTGCCTCTCTGTCTCTTTTTTTATCTTATTTTATTTTTCCTTCCCTTTCCCTATGTTCATCTGTTTTTGTTTCTTAAATGGATGTGGGGCTTATTTTAAATGCATCCATAAACAGCTACAAATGCTGCTAGTGGAAAACATGATAAAACTAAGCAACAAGCCAAAGATTCCAATTTAGCCTTCCTATGACACTGAAAACTAGTTCTTTTTAGTTTTTACAAGAAAAGTGGGTACTGTGTTATTGCTATAAAAATGATAAAGCACCCTTTTAACAGCCAACTCATAGTTTTTCATAAAGAAAATAAGTGTTTTCTTTCAAATGTTCAATCTTTGCTTAATTTTTCAAGGCAATTCATTTAATTGATGTTGGACTGAAATGTATTAGTCAGTTTTGTTCATTAAATTACTTCTGTAGTTCAGTTTATTGACATTTTTCATCTTTAAGCTTATAGTTAGGCATGTATTGCGAGCCTACTATGTACCCGTTGCTTTTAGCTTTAGGGCATACAAAAATAAAATACCTTCATTTAAAGAGCTTATAGTGTTGTAGCAAGAAAGAAAGTGAGCACATAGTCTTCTGGTAACACCCAAGATGAGGAGTCAGTAAATACTGATTAAGGAGTAAATCATAATGAAAAATTTTACTATTTCCTAAACCATTTTTCCCATGTTTGTAATCCACTCTGTATTTCTCTATAGCAATTAACATTAAAATTCTCACAAAAGAGAGAAGAACCTATACTTTTCTTAGGAGACAGTAAAGAAGGGACAGAGTGTATTCTCATAGCCAGCCTATGGAAGAGAAAAAAGAACAGGTGAGAAAAGCACTTGACAAGATTGCTAAAGGAAGAGAAGCAAGCCAACTAAATCCCTACTGCTGGAGAGATGAAAGAAAGAGGTACTTGAAGAACCAGTCAAGGGCAGAAAAGCAGGTCCTAGGGTTCAGTCTCATGCAGACATCTTCTGGGTTCTCTGATAACCTGGTTATCTGGTTTCTCAGCCACAGCAGGTTGGAAAGCAGAGAGGCACACTGCAACAGCAAAGTGTAATGGTTGATAGCCTCCCGGTAAGGGGGGAGAACAAAATGAGAAGTAGACTTAAAATCTCCAAAAAATTAGCATTTCACACCATTTATTGTAGGAGGAAAGTGCTCTTTAAGAATTTATAATCCTGGAGGTTATAGCTGTTGTCACTATGTTATAATGCAGTGATTGCTAGTCATAGTAATGACCCTGAGTCATTAGATTCTTTTCGGTCTGTCCTATCTAAGGACTTTTTTCCCCCTCCCATGCAGTTGGACTTTTATCATTCTGTGTCTTAACTTTAGGGGGAAAATATCTTACTACCAATATTTTTAAAATAAGAAACCCTGTGGGGGGGGGGTTGCTATTAAATATTTTGTGGGTTTTGCCAGTGTGTCAAACCCATCTCTAGGGAATGTTTGCAACTTCCTTGTAACTGGTGGGCTTAATTGATATTGCTCTGCCCATAACTAACATCTCTTATAGAAACTCTTAAGAAGCCTATATAGATTTTTATAAATTGGGCTAAGAAACCCGTCAATTTTCAAATACTCTGACAGTCTTAGGTTTCTAATGTAGTTTCATTTTTCTCCCTACTATAGATTACAAGGATGTAACTTGACTAGAGGTTGATTCATTCATTCAATAAGTATTGAATACCTGGCATTTGTAAGATACTAAGATACAGGTGGACTTAATTTATTGGAATAAGGATTTATTTTGGTCTATATTCCACTAATTTTAGCAGCTCAGAACACATAACAGAATTATTCCCAATTTATGGTAATACATCTGCATTATTTTCTTGATACTGTAAAACAGCCCTTTTTTTTTTTTTTTTTTTAAAGCCTGGGTGGCTCAGGTCATGATCCTAGAATCCTGGGATCAAATCCTGCATCCAGCTCCCTGCTCACCAGGGAGTCTGCTTCTTCCTCTCCCTCCGCCCCTCCCCCCTGCTCCTGTGTGCGCGCTCTCTCTTTCAAATAAATAAATAAAATCTTTTTAAAAAAAGACAAAATCAAACTCAGATTTGGAGTTTTATGGCATATGATATACATAAAACAGATCATTCTGCTTCATTGTTAATACAGCCAACTTTGATATCAGATGACTTATTTCTAAAAATAAATTATAAAGCACTTAAGAAAAAATTGGAGACTAAAAAAGAAATTTGGAGGCTTGTTGTTTTTCTTTATTCATTAATCAATATGTATTTTTACGAAGTGGAGTGGAGATGTAGAATTTCTCAAACCACATACACTCACTGTCCTTCACACTCCTAGTCTCTTGCTAGTAGAGCCCAGAGGTTGGAGGTCCCAGCTTTGGAAAAACATAGTCGTGGGTTTGATTCTGGGCTCTTCCTAGCTTGGGCAAGTTAATTAACCTCTAAGCTTTAGTTTTCTTATCTATAAAATGATGACAATAATAATAATCACATTTTGGGGTTGTTGTGAGAATTAAAAAGGATCATGTGCATAAAGCATTTATTCCAGTACCTAGCACATAGTAAGTGCTCTGTGTTAGCTATTATTATTAGAAAAGACTGAATTTGGAACAGAATTGAAAATATATTTCTCTGTCATGCATTTTTCATTTGAAACACAGAAGGTTCTTGTGTCTTTATTATCAATTGTTTAACATAAACTGATTTTAGAAAACTTCTATAGTGCTAGTTTCACTTGTTATATTCTACAGTAAAGTCATGAATTTAACAAGGAAGTTTTGGATTGTTTTCATTGTCAGAAGAAGTAGTTTCTGCTCGGGAAAAGTTTCACAGGACAGTGAGGTCTCCTATTAAATTGTTCACATCTAGAAACTGAAGTTTTCTCAGTATACTCTGAGTTGATAGGTCTGGAGGAAAAGACACACTAAGCAAACTCACTGAAGAAGAATCAATATGCCAGGATGTCTGCTCTTAATATACAATAGAACAATCAAGTAAACTCTGTTTTGGTTTCCATAGTTACTGTATTTTTCCCTTATAGAAAAATCTTCAGGAGAAACCAAATTAACAAAAGTTGTGTGTGTGTGTTTGCGCGCAGGCACCCATGCGTGCTCACATTTAGACTTGGAGGACATCTGAAGCATAAGGAGCAGTACCCTAAGGGAATGGGGAGGAGTGGGCTGAGTAGCAATAGGCATTCCAAGAGACTCACTAGCTCAGAGTAGAAGAGGGCTGAGGCTGGCAGACCAGGTAGCCAGACAGAAGGGCTGAGGCTGGTGGACCAGGTAGCCAGACAGAAGGGCTTGGACTAAGGCCATAGCAACAAGCTTGGAGGACAGGAATAGGTGACTACATGGAAAGCAAGTATTGAGGAGAAGAAAGATGTCTCTTAGATTTTTGGCTCTGCTGATCAGGTGACTTGATAATATTAACTAATTAGTAAAGCAGGAAAAAACATTTCATGGGAAGATAATTTCAGTTTGGAAAGTGATGAATTTATGCTATTGATTATAAGCTGATACTGAGAGTTCCAGTTTAAAGTCATATGCCAATTTGGGATAAAGGTAGAGACTTGGGAAGTAATTATAATATAATTGGAAATTAAGGCCTTTGAAGTAGATGAGATTCCTTAGGAGAGAAAGGAGAAGGCCCATGATAAAATCCTGAAGAACTGGGGCTACTAGCTATTAATAAGGCAGGTGGTGAAAGAGGGTTCCTAAATGTTCGCAGCGGCCTACTTACTGTGCCCAACGAGCTCACTCTAATTGTCTCCTGAGTGGCAGATAATAGCCATAGCTCAAAAAATTGATCTGTTCTTACTTGGTTCCTGAATTTCATTGGCAAACCAGAATCATCCATTTCATGTCAGTTCTCCCCTTTATCTTGAAGTGCTGGAGTTGTGACAACTGGTTTGGAAAAAATGACTAATATTTAAACCTCAATGTAGTTTGAACGTCTCTTTGTAGAATTACAGTACTGAAATGGTTATATGTCTAGATATGCAGAATTCTAGAAATCATTCTAGAGGGCTCCTGGATGGTTCAGTCCATTAAGTGTCTGCCTTCGGCTCAGGTCATAATCTCAGGGTCCTGGGATCCAGTCCCACATCAGGCTCTGCTCAGCTTCTCCCTCACTCTCCCTCTGTGTGTGCACTCTCTCTCTCAAGTAAATAAATAAAATCTTTTTTTAAAAAAGAAATTATTCTAGAAGTATGTATGTTTATAAATATGTTTATAATATTCTGTCCTGACCACTCACCCCCATTTTAAGTTACACCCTGTTCCTGGTCATATAAGATTGCACGTCCTGTTGCCACTGATTACTTTGTTGATCTGAAGAGCTGTAGTGCTTACAGTTTTTCTTTTGGCATTTTTTGGAAACTTCTACTTTGGAAGGCTTTTAAGTATTATAAATTTAAAATAACTGAAGGATTTAGGATTATCTTAAGCCACCAAAAGCAAGTTTACATTTGATTGTTAGAGGGGACAAAAAGAAAGGAAGACATGGGTTTTCTGCCTTTTATTTAATTATTTCTGTTTTTAAAATTTGTATTTACCCATCCTACTGCTGTGTTAAAGTGGTGTTTCAAGGGGTCTTCTTAGCTATTTTACTTGAAAGTAAGCTCTGAAGAGCAGATTATACAGTAATACTCTTAAGTCTGCCAGCATGATTACATCTGTTCAGTTTCTTAATCTTTTGTGAACTCTTTATAGGTTTTCAGGTGATGATGTCTCTTGATTTAATCTAATACCTAAATTTTACCAGTCAACATTGAAAGAAAATACTTTATGATTTGTTGGGGAAGGATTTATTTGGTTCTAGAAATAGAGTACATATTCTTTTGTGGAATCTGTTGTATAAAATGTTTCTGCTCAAGGTGTTTCCCCCCATTTTTGATTAAGAGAACAGAAAATCCCAAACTCTGTAATGCCATTTACTCTGCATTACTCACTTTTGAAGACCTATAATGTTTTTTCCTTTTTTTTTAATCAAAAGGACATAAATTTCTGTTTAAAAAAAAAGATTTTTAAAATATAATAGCTATGGTGATTTTATTAATATCCCAGAATATAAATTCTTGACACCAACTGCTGTTGTGAACAAATATTTTAATATGTCTATAACCCAGATGTCAGCTGAGTGTCCAGACAGACCCTTTAAAACCTAAATGATTGGTTTGAACCTTCAGTTTCGTGTCATGGGGAAACCAAAACCCTCCCTAAGATTTCTACAAATTGCTGATGTTCTTCTGGCCTCTGAGCTCCTGCCATCTGGATGGGGCTTCTTTCCCTTGCCTTCTCTCTTCCTCTCCAGAGAAAGAAAAAGCAGTTATTTCCCTAGTCTTACGCAGAGCAGTTTAGCCTTCCTTTTGATGCTGCAAGGCCTCACCTTCCACAAGTGGCTTTTCTGTGTATTTTCCCAAACAAAAAGCTCCTAAGAGGAGCTCTGCTGTCGTATGTTAAGATGATGAAATGTGTACCTTATTAGGTATAATGTAATAATAATAACCCTTTTAGTAAATCGTATTTTTTCCATTTATCAAACTTTCAAATATTTAAATAACTCATACTAAACTCAGTCTCCACTCTTTAGAAATTCTAAGAAAACCCTATCTTGAAAAGGCTTTTGGGGCGCCTGGGTGGCTCAGTCGTTAAGCATCTGCCTTTGGCTCAGGTCATGATCCCAGGGTCCTGGGATCGAGCGCGGCATTGGGCTCCCTGCTCCGGGAAGCCTGCTTCTCCCTCTCCCACTCCCCCTGCTTGTGTTCCCTCTCTTGCTGTGTCTCTCTCTGTCAAAGAAATAAATAAAATCTTAAAAAAAAAAAAGGGCTTTTGCAAAATTAGAATTGAATATACTATATAACATCATGTAGCTCTTTTGCCAGATCATACAGAGAAGAGAGTGCTCTCTTAAAGGATATAGGATTCCAGATAGAGATTAAGTGTCAAGTTGTTCTTTCTCTTGGAGAAATAAATCAACATGATTTTGTGAATGTGAGACTGAAGTGTACCCTTTTGAGGTTTGAGTTTATTTAGTATCTTTGAGGTATTTTCTATCCCATTTTCTTTGACTAAACTACCATATGATATCACTAAATTATTTTTGACTGCCAGATAATAATTTGCTTTGTTTTTCATATTTCTAAGCCAATCATGATTTTTTATAGAAACGAGTTTGAAAAAAAATGGGTGATGGAAAAAGGCATAAAACTAGGGATGTGTAATTAGTAGGCAATTCTATCTTAAGGATTTTACATCTGTACTATTTCTTCCGATACTTACTGTCATGCTGGAATGTCAAGTAAAAGATGAAATTCCTGTCTAGTAGTAGAGTTTTGAAAAGATGATGTTGTTAATACTTATTCAGCTGTTTATTGCATTTTCTGTAAAAGTTTGGTGTCATTGCAGTTTTTTATATTCTGTGGTGCAAAATACCATGATTTGAGGTATAGACCAGAGGTCAACCAACTATAGCCTATGGATTCAGCCAGTTATGCGAGCTAAAAATGGTTTTTACATTGTTAAAGGGTTGAAAAAAACAACAAAGATAATTGATGATAGAAGCCTTATATGTCTGCAAAGTCTAAAATATTTACTACCTGGCTTTTTACAAAAAAGTTTGCTGACCCATGTTGTGGATTCTTGAGTTTTGAAGTGGATGAATAGGGGTGCCTGGGTGGCTCAGTTAAGCATCCAACTGTTGATTTCAGCTCAAGTCATGATCTCAGCGTCCTGGGATCAAGCCCCAAGTCGGGCTCCATGCTCAGTGGGGAGTCTGCTTGAGGATATTCTCTTTCTCTCTCTCTCCCCTTCTGCCTCTCCCCCACCACACTCACGCACATTCTCTCTAAAATAAATGAATAAATCCTTAAAAAATAAATAAAGTGGATGAATGACCTGTTAATTGTTAGGAAGTCACTGATGGAAACTGTCAGTGCTTATATAATTGTATATTTTGAGTACTGTGTAATTCACATTAAAATAATGGCATAGATTGATAATATGTTGACATGGGAAGATGAATGAGTAGGTTGCTAAACAGCATGTTAACATTATGTCTCCTAGTGAAAGATGGTAAAAGATTACAAGTAGCTTTCATTTGATTCTTCACATTTCTCTACTGCCCGGAATTTTTTTGAATTAATATATTACTTTATAATGAGAAACAAAGGTGTACATATGCATATTTTGTGTGTTGTGTTTGTGTGTTTGAAAGAGAGAGAAACTGAATGGAAATTTCCAGGGTGGCTTATGGCTGACTTTCATCAGATAAGAAAGAAGTTTAAAAAATGTAGCTTATTCACTACTTTTAAATTCTTACCGTCTTTGAACTTAAACGTTTTTCCCTTCAAAGTTTTACTAGATAACCAAGCACTTGAAAATGCCACTATTGAGGCCCAATCTCACTTTTTTTTTTTTAATATTTCTTTAGTTGAAATCTAATTACACTGCTTTAGTTAGGTAGGTGTGATATATAAAGCAAATGTTTCCTGTTCAGGCACATGTTCAAATTTTAAGAACTGAAGAGACACAAGAATAATTATATGAGAAGCAGTCTGCCAGAAGAACAGTAGGGTTTCCATAGGTTTTTTTTTTAATTTCCCTTTTATCCCATACCTTGCTCCAAATTTCCCCCACTTTCCAGCCCACAAGGCAAGCATTTTAATATCCTTATAAATTTAATGCAGAAAAAAATTTAATTTATTGTATAAATATCATTATGGTAGCTCTCTAATTTTGCTTCTTGCTTTATTCACTCAGCACTGTATTTCTGGGGCTGTGTTGCTCCATGCATGTATCCACTGCATTCTACCAATCTGCTCTCTAGCAAGTAGGCCCTCACCTTACTATCACTAATAGCAATACAGGAGACAGTCTCCTACATGTCTCTTTATAGGGTGATATGAGAATTTCTTTGAGATAGGTAATTACCACGGGCAAAATTGCTGGATCTTAGGGGACATATATACTTAATTTGACTACATAGTTTCTGTTGGTTCCTTTGAATGGCTATACTCCCATCATGCATTC
Organism: Mirounga leonina; assembly: GCF_011800145.1. NCBI lineage: Eukaryota > Metazoa > Chordata > Mammalia > Carnivora > Phocidae > Mirounga > Mirounga leonina. The sequence continues at coordinate 33,262,949 of NW_023270377.1, forward strand.
TCACCGTGGGCTTTTTATTTGGGGAAATTTTTGTGAGAGTTTCCCTAACACCAGTAGTTAGTGACAAGAAACGATTACCTTAGGTAAGAATAGTTGTTAGAACTCCTGAATTAGTGCTAGGTGGCAGTGCCAGGTGAGATATATAGCCATGCTTTTTATAAGAGCATGTGCTTTTTGAGAGTAGAGCTGTTAACAATGTGGGAGGGTAGGAACTGATCTGAATCCTGAATCTTCTATGTCCAGATAACCAGGTACATGAAATGGTATTGTTTGTATTTTTTTTTAATTAATTTATTTATTTGAGAGAGAGGGAGGGGGCAGGGACAGAGGGAGATGGAGAGCGAGAATCTCAAGCAGACTCCCCACTAAGCGCGGAGCCCAAATGATCTTACGACCCTGAGTTCATGACCTAAGCTGAAATCAAGAGTAAGACACTTAAGTGAGCTGCCCAGGCATCCTGATATGGTTTGTATTTTATAATTCTACCTCTTTATTTAACTTTTAAATTATATTTAACACATAAATAATGTTTACTGTCAAGCACTGTTATATATGCTTTATAAATATTAACTCATTTAATCCCCATAACCTAGGAGAAAGGTACTATGATTGTCCCTATTTTATAAATGAGGAAACTGAGGCATAGAGGGATTAAGTTATCTAAGCATAGGTTTCTCAATTTTAATATTACTAATTAGGGAATATGGAGAACTAAATAAGAATCTGTAAAAAATAAATGAGTTGTATAGTATGTGTTACTTCATAGTCCATTACAAATACAAAGGTGCTATTTAACTTTTGAATACCAATATGTGTTATTCATCGTAAGGTCAAATTGGAAAGGGAAACACATCTACTAACGTGTTTAATATTGTTAATATTGTACTTCTAAGATTTGAAAATAAAATCCAGGGATAATGATAACCTTTTATTAGATGCCATAGTTGGTACTCCAGCACATTGGATGTGTGGATTTTCCAGATGGGTAAAATTTATCTTTTGATATTTTCTTTTAAATCCTGTTTTCATAACTTCTTAAAGAGTAGTTATGGAAGTATGATTTAACCTTTTCCTCATAATTGGGGTACTATTTTGTTAACTGTCATTGTACTTTGATGAGGATATAAATGTGAAATATGAAACAAAATGGCTTTTGATAATGACTAGACCTTGCTTTCTTGAAAAAGTCTAATATTTTTTTGCTTTTGGATTATTTGCCTAACTTTATAAAAGGTAAAGTAGGGAATGTGCAGCCACAGTTGTATAATGTGGCTGCTCTTCTATAAAATTGATCATTGACTCACAAGCAGTTCCTTATCTAGAAAACCTTCTTCAGTATTGGCTGTGGTGGTTTTAGTTCTTAGTGATTTGAAGACCCTGATGAATCACAAATACTTATTAGCTGTCACACATTCTCTTGCTACTCACTATTTGTTGAGGAAAGTACAGAGAAACAGTGTCCCTTTCCACTTCAGTAGTTTGGGCTAGATTACTTTGGGCTAGATGAATGTAAATTCATTATCCTTTGCAAACAAGACATCGGGCTGAAATTTTCTTTACACCTTTAATATTTGGCTTGAAATGAAATGTCAAGCACAAGACATCTAAAATTATTATCTCTAAATGTATAGGACAAAAAGCCCTGTTCTTGCATGGTAGGTTTACTTTCTTATAAATCTTTTTAAATGCAAACTCATCTGCTTAAAATGTATAATTTAGGAACTTTCTGGCTAGGGACAGAGTATACTCCAGAGCAGATTCAGCTCTGCTGATCATCATCAGATGGTCATTTTCAATTCAGCCAGTATTGTTATTTGTAGCATGTTTGTCTTATATATATATACAGTTTTGAGGTATTTTATAAGTATTACAAACCCCATTTTGTCCCTAAAAGAAATGCTAGTGATTGATTAATGGACACAAAAGTAGAAATAGTGTAAAAAATTGAAAGTGAGAAAATGACACCTGTTAAATATATGATTAGACAATAAGAATGATTATGAAGGCCATGAAAAACAACGTACCTGTGCAATTGACAGCCAAAGGTGAAGAAATGTGAATGTTTGAAATGGTTTTGGCAGGGGATCATTGTTAGAGTGGGATGTCTATTTAGTCAAAGATTCAGTTAAAGTTAGGAGTTCAAGAATTTAAAGACTAAGCATGGTGAATGCAAGTGCTGTAGTGGAAACTTATCAAAAACCACAGATGGCACCATGGGTTCACCGTTTTTCCTAATCTACAGGTGAAGCTCTGGTGTGGATTCCTTAGCTGCCAGAGGTTCACTCCCTTCTCATGTTGGTAGAGATTGTGGCAGGGAGGGGTTGCCTTCCTCAGCAAATGTTCATTGTAAACAAAACAGGACAGTTTTTAAAAATGCCCAAACTATATGGTTAGAAGGCAATGCGGAGCCCGTAAGCCTAAATCTCACTCATGGTTTTGGACTTTGAAACTCATGGATTTAACAGCCTTTTGGAATCCAATTTGTAAGTAGAGTTGTCTCCATATATTTCATATTCTGAAACCCTACTGATCTTTTTTTTTAAGGTGTATGTATGTATGTATGTGTTTGAGAGAGAGAGAGCAAGGAGGAGGGACAGAGGGAGAGAGAACCTCAAGCAGAAGCCGCGCTGATCACGGAGGCCAGCGGGTTGATCTCATGCCCCTGAGATCATGACCTGAGCGGAAACCAAAAGTTGGACGCTTAACTGATTGTGCCACCCAGATGCCCCAACCCTACTGATCTTTAAATCTAAAAAAGATCACTAAAAAAGAGGGACAAAGTATTTGCTGGACACAATTCCTTTTTCCTAAGGGTGACCTTTATAACTGCTGATAGAACAGCTGTGCTGAATATAGCCAATGTAATATACTGGGGCACATTAGTGCAGCTAGACTTGGTGTTGCTATGGGGTCTCTGCCGTTGTGAGCTCTGCTGCTCACTCCTCAGGTTGGATTTTGGTAGTGACACCAACCCCCGCTTTTTTTTCCAACTCTTTTTTTTTTTTAAGATTTTATTTAGGGACGCCTCGGTGGCTCAGTCGGTTAAGCATCTGCCTTCGGCTCAGGTCATCCCAGAGTCCTGGGATCAAGTCCCAGATCGGGCTTCTTGCTCAGCAGGGAGCCTACTTCCCCCTCTGCCTGCCACTCCCCCTGTTTGTGCTCGCTCGCTCTCTCTGACAAATAAATAAAATCTTTTTAAAAAGTCTTTTATGTTTACTTTAATTCTAGGCTCTGTGCTTCTGTTAAGATGAAGTTTCTCTGAATTGTTTTAGCCTTTTCTGTAAGGCTGTTTTGGCCATAATATGCTGTTTTAAGGAAGTAGTTAAGATTTTTTTTTTTAAGGCACAGGACCTATATTTTGGTATACACTGTTGACCATTTTGTTTCCATGGCTAGGCTAAACTAAATCATTAGCCATGTTGTTTTCTTCAGCAATATTTGTATCAGTGACATGTTTTGGTTGTTCTTTTTAAGTCTTATTCTTGTTTAAATAAGTCACTTGGCTGTTTTACTCTGTTTTCTCCTACGTGTGCATAAATTATAAAGGCTGGCTTCTTGTTAAATAATGCATGCTTGGTTGATTGAAGAAAAGCAGTGAAGTTGTTCCTGAAAAGAATGAATAAAGATCGAGCATAGAAAACGGTTGGTGCTCAACAAGTACTAAGAATATGTTGTACAAACTAGGAAGGGCACTGAAAAAGTGTTGTTTGTGCTTGCCACAGTTTGCCAGAAGTTTCTACTACATTTAGGACTCTGGCTCTGCAAGCTTTCTGTTTTATTCATGCATCGAGAGGTAGAAAGAAAAATGATTAATGGCACTAAACTAACATCACTTGTTACAGGATAGGAAGTAAATGGGATTTCTTATGTTAAGAGAAGATGCCATTTAGTGGCCAAGAGTAGGGTTTACATTGTTCCCAACTTTGTATAAGGCACAATAACAGTAAAGACAATAAAATAGTACTATTTGGTGATGATAGAAATAAAAATTAATATTTGCATAGCATTTACTGTAATCTAAGGTATTGTTCTAAGAGCTTTACATGTATTAACTCTTGTAATTCCCTCTTGTAATAGGTGTTCCTATTATCCTCTCATAACTCACTTAATCCCCATAGCAACCAAATAAGTAGACCTCGTTATTAGGCCCGTTTTGCAGATGAAAAAACAAGATTAAGTAATTTGTCCATCCTACAACTAGTAAGTGGTGGAATTGGGACTCAACTATAAGCAGTCTAGCTCCAGTATCCATGTTCTTAACCACTGTAGTAGGCTAACTAATGGCTGCTGAGGACACCCAGATCCTAATCCGCTGGAACCTATGAATATTACCTTCTATGGCATAAGGGATTTTGCAGAAGGGATTTTGAGATGGGGAGATTATCCTGGATTATCTAGTTGGGCCTTAAATGTAATCATAGGTGTCCTTATGGGTGATTTGTCCGAAGAAGGTTACGTAGCAATGGAGGCAGAGAGATTTGACGATGCTGTGCTGCTGGCTTTGAAGGTGCAGGCAGGGCCCCTGAGCCGAGGAATGCAGAAGCTAGAAGCTAGAAGAGACAAGGAAACGGATTCTTCCCTAGAGCCTTCAGAGGAAGCACAGTCCTGCCAATACCTTGGTTTTGGTCCATTGAAATCACTCCATCCTTTGATGTCCAGAACTGTAAGATAATGAACTGGTGTTGGCTTAAACCACTAAATTTGTGGTAGTTTGTTGCAGCAGCAATAGGAAACTAATATAACTACTGTGCTATGAGTAAATGTACTAGTTATAGTTAAGGCTTTTATTATAACAGCCCTTCCCCAGAATCCTTGAAGGAATGAGCTTCAGTAGTAATCTCCCTCAGTAGTTTTCTTGCTTTATAAGGCACTTGTCACTTTATTGCTTAGTCCTTTTCTCTTTCTATATGAAGACTATTCAGTCTTTAAACTGCATCTATTACATAAACAGGGTAGCTATTCTGAGCTTAGAGTTGGCTGTTGAGCCAGAAATTTAGTATTAGGCAGAAGACATCATCTTTTGTTCAGGCCCAAACAGAAGGGGGAAGCTGAAGGGAATGAGCATGTTAGTGTCTACTGTATGTCAAGTACCAAACTAGGAATTTCTATTTTTTATTTAATTCTCATACCTGACCCTCCCTATAAAGAGTAGTTAATTATCACTCTCACCTTTACAATGACGAACTGTTAAATAATGTGCCAGAGTCAGAAAACCAGTAAATAAGATGAAAATTCAGGCTTGTCTAATGCCAAGGTGCATACATTGTTTTATACTCAGCATTGCTACTCCACGCTAATCCTACTGAGGAGCTCGGATCTAGACCAAGGCATACCCAAAGGGTTTATACTTAGTTCTAAAGAGTCATTGGGAAGAACATATCATTTGCAGATCATCCCTGACCTGGTGCACACTCTTCATGTTAGGCAGGTTCCTGGATTACTCTGGAGGTCTAGATTCTTCCTGCTGACTCTAAAGATGGACTTAGTTCTATATTCAACTTGGTTTTCTTTATTTTTGTATTTAGAGTTAACACTAAACAATTAACACTACCTCCAAAACTAATTAAAAAGTGATCCTCTAGAGTAAAGATCTAGAGTCCATAGTTGAAACTTACACAGTTTATTTTCTGTTTTCTATGTAATACATATAAATATTTAAAAAAAGAAAAAATATGAATGCTAATGTAAATATTAAAGATTAAACCAGCTAGTGGGTAAGTCTCTGGCAGGTAGAATGTCCCAAGGTTATCATTAGATTTTCACAATGTTCTTTGATTAAAATATGGTTAAGAACCATAGTTCTGTTTAAAAACCAGTTTGGACCAGTATGAGAAGCACTTGCTTCTGTTCTCTCCCTTTTCATCCCCTTCCTCCTCCCTCTCTTCTTTCTTCCTTATCTTCCTCTCTCTACTTCTTTCTTCACAAGCAAATTTGTAACTTACTATGTTTTAAAAAATGCTTTCTTAGAAATTGAAATAACTTTAAATACACTTGTAAGTGTAGAAAGAAGAAGTCTGTTCATTACTGAAATTCTTCTAGAGGTAGTGATCTAATTATAAGTATCTAAATGTAGGGGGAATTCCCTGTTTAAGAAGTTGATCAAGGAAATCATTGATTTAGACAGATGATTATTTGATGCTTGAATTATTTTACTACTAGATCAGTTGGCAAACTTACTCTATAAAGGGTCAGGTAGTAAATATGTTAGGCTTTGCCTGACTGTAAGTTCTCTATTACAATTACTAAGCTCAGCCATTGTAGCATGAAAACAACCAAGTTGACAGTGGATCAACAAATGAGTCTGGCTGTGTTTCAGTAAAACTTTATTTATGACACTGAAATTTGAATTTCATATAATTGTCACATATTATGAAACATTTTAACAGATTTTTTTCAACTATTTAAAGATATAGAAACTATTCTTAGCTCACAGGTTATACAGGAACAGGTGGCAGGCCAAATTCAGCTTTCAGGCAGTAGTTTGCTGACCATGCACTAGGCCTCTTATACACTACCGTGTTTATTCTTATATTTGTATTGCCATTCTATTTTTAAAAATATACTGCTGGGTTTATAATCTAAAATCGGGGTCTCTGGAGTATTATAATTTAAAAGACTTTGGTAAAGATCATAGGTGACATAAAGACTTATGTAGTAGATGGTTTTGGTTGCCTACTCAAGAATCATCATCTCCTCCCTCACTTCTTTGGTGGCAGAACCCCTAGTTGAGATTTTGTTCAAATACCTGGTGGTCATATACTTCAGGGGACGTTGTTTTCTTCCTCCTCCCAATTTCTGGGTGTGGGGGTGGGCAGATAAATTTTTATTGGTTTCATCCAATTTTAGTTCCATTCCCCTTGCAGTGATTGATTTAAGAATGGCAATTTGGACAATAAGGTACACAGGGAAGAATTCAGTTGCATACAGTAGACTGATCCTGGATATGAAAATGAATTTTTGACAACTGGAGTTAAAGTACCTAAAAAAAATACTTTTGAGTATTAACTTCATTTTGCACGGGCTAGTGCAGATTGCTGTATTGACAGACATATTTCAAGAAAACAGTTCCATGTAGAATAGAATTTTTTGAAAGTTTTTATTTATATTCTAGTTAGTTAACATGCAGTGTTATATTAGTTTCAGATGTACAATATAGTGATTCAACACTTCCATACAATGCCCCGTGTTCATTACTAGTGCACTCCTTAATCCCCATCACCTATTTCACACATTCCCCCCACCCCACTTCCCTCTGGTAACCATCAGTTTGTTCTCTATAGGTAAGAGTCTGTTTCTTGGTTTGCCTCTCTCTCCCTCTCTCTCTCTCTCTCTTTTCCCCATTGTTCATTTGTTTTGTTTCTTAAATTCCACATATAAATGAAATCATGGTATTTGTCTTTCTCTGATGTATTTTGCTTAGCATAATGCTCTAGATCCATACATGTCATTGCAAATGACAAGATTTCAGTCTTTTTTATGGCTGAGTAATATTACAGTGTGTGTGTGTGTGTGTGTGTGTGTGTGTGTGTGTACCACATCTTCTTTATCCAACCATCAATCCATCGATGGACACTTAGGCTGTTTCCATAATTTGGCTATTGTAGATAACGCTGCTATAAACATCGGGGTGCATGTATCCCTTTGAATTAATATTTTTGTATTCTTTGGGTAAATACTTAGTAAGGCGATTGCTGGATCATAAGATTTTTAACTTTTCAAGGAACCTCCATACTGTTTTCCACAGTGGCCACACCAGCTTGTATTCCCACCAACAGTGCAAGAAAGTTCCTTTCTCTCCACATCCATGCTAACACCTGTTGTTTCTTGTGTTGTTGATTTTAGCCATTTTGATAGGTGTGAGGTGATACCTCATTATAATTTTGGTTTGCATTTACCTGATGATGAGTGATGTTGAGCATCCGTTCATTTATCTACTGGTCATCTGTATGTCTTCTTTGGAAAAATGTCTGTTTATGTCTTCTGCCCACTTTTTAATTGGATTATTTGGGTTTTTTGAGTATTGAGTTTTATAAGTTCTTTATATATTTTGGCTATTAACCCTTTATCAGATATGTCATTTGCACATATCTTCTCCTATTCCTTAAGTTGCCTTTTAGTATAGAATTTAAATTTTTTTTATTAAAATTCTCTGAGTTCAAATATAGAAAAATTATGTCAACATAAAATTATAAACTCCTTTTTTGGGAAGAACTGTTGTTTATTCCATTTTATATTTTTTCCTTACAAAATGTATTTTTCAAAAAGGCAACCCTATGCCAATAACCACAGAAGTTTTTGAAATTTTACTGGTCCATGTAAACCTGAAAGTTGGTAATGGAAATCCTGGTCTGTACTCAGTAAATTCCATTCTTACCATCTCACTTCCTTACTCCTTGCAGCCTAGCTTTGGGCCCAACTTCTTGGCTGAATTGGTTTCTAGAAGGTTAATATTGATTTTATGGTCCTAGTACCCCCTTTTTTAAACGAAATCTCTTCTTTGCCTTTTCTGTAATGTTTAATTCTGTTGCTCATTTCATCTCTGAAACTCTCTTTCCTAGTATTTACTAAGAATGCTTTTCTGTTCTACCTCAGTGACCATTTTTCAGTCTCTTTTAATGCCTTTATTTTGTTCCTTTCCATTTTGGGGGGTAACGCTTGTAAAACACTGAATGTTTACATGCCTAAAAATAGTATGCATGAGAATGAATTAGCCACAAATAGAAGCTGCAAGTTGCTAAGTAGAGACTATTTGGTAGAGACTGTCTTTTGATATAAAGCCAGGCTTATAATTAGTATTGAACTGTTTTCCTAACTGATAACAAGTACACACACATATTTAATGCATTACATTCATTTGTGTACCATTATTAAACCATTTCTTTATGGATATTTTCATTCCAGTTGTGTGTTTATGCTTTAAAAAAATACCATATGGGCATTCTTGTGCCTATATTTTGTCATACTTAATGAGTATATCCATATTATAAATTCCCAGTGGTAGAATTGTTGAATTATGGTGTATGTGCATTTAAAAGTTTGGTAGACATTGCCAAATAGCCTTTCAGAAAGCTTGTACCAGTTTGCACTTTTATTAACATTATGAGTGCTGCTTTTCCACCCTCTCCAACAATGAATATAATAAAACAATGTTTGCTAATAATAGGTGAAAAATAGTTTCTTTACATTTTGATTTAGTTTTGAAGCTGAGCATCTTTTATATCAGTAGTTTTCAACTGGGAGTGATTTTGCCTACCAGGGGAGATTTGGCAATGTCTGGAGAAGTTTTTGGTTTTACAACTGGGAGAGGGTCTGGGGGAGAGTATTTTGCTGGCATACTGCTAAACATCCTGCAATGCACATGACCAAGTATTATCCCCAAATATCAGTAGTGCCAGAGTTGAGAAACTCTATATATTATTCTATATCATCTCCCTTGTTGGTTTTATTATCTGTAAATCTTGAGTTATTTTATTGGTTACTTTAGGGTTTATAGTATACAGCTTTAACTTATCACAGTTTACCTTCAAGAGATATTTTACTATTTCATGTATAATATAAAAGCCTTTTAACCGTATATTTCCATTTTTCTCTTCCTGGTCTTTGTGCTATTATTGTAATACATTTTACTTCTGCATATGTTGTAGACCCCATAATACATTTGTTATTATTATTATTATTTTACTTTAAACAGTTGATTATCTTTAAATTTTTTTAAACATTAATATAATTTATTATTAGATTGCATGTATTTCAAATGAACAATTTGATACATTTTGACATGTGTATATAATTGTGAAACCTCACCATACACCACAATAATGAATATATTCATCATCCCCAAAACTTTTCTCCTGCCCCTTTGTAATCCCTTCTCCAGCCCCAGGAAGCCACTGATCAGCTTTCTGTTACTGTAGGTAGATGTACATTTTTAGAATTTTAGGTAGATGGAATCATATATATTTTCTTCTTGTCTGACTTCCTTCATCCAACATAATTATTTTGAGATTTATCCATGTTGTATGTATCACTAGGAAAACATTCTTAATGACAGAGATTGCAGGTAATTGGACTGCAGTTATTAAAAAGTATGCTGAATTCTAAAGTCACTTGATGTGTTCTTTGTTTTAGGTCATGACTCTCCAGGGTATGATAATCACATGAGAGCACTCATTGCTGCAGATGTCATTTGACTCATCAGAAAAAAGCTGTTTAAAAGAAAATATCTATACAACCAGATCCATTTTGTTATTGAATGGCTTAATGGATTTCCTTTACTCTGATTCATACCAAAGCTGTCCTTGTCAACCAAAGCAAGAAAGGATCCTGCATGAGTCAATCACAGAATGCCATTTTTACATCACCAATAGGTGAAGAAAACCTCATGAATATCAATCACAGAGACTCAGAGAGTATCACTGGTAAGTCCAGTTTAATAAATATTGAAAAGCTATTCCTAGCATGTAAAATCTGCCATGATGAAATCCTGGCCTCACTTTCCAGCCTGATCTCCTGAAAGACCAACCGAATTAATCTTTCCTTCTCCTGGTCTCCTACTGAATTATCAAAATCTGCGTTGTGTGTTATATGTTGTCTATGTCGGATTCTTCTGTACCGTGTGAGCCCTGGTCAGCTGGACCTGCTTCATACTTACCTTCCCTTCTTCTCTTTCTATTTGTATCTTCCACAAGGACAGAGTTGCTTTTTTATATACCCTGCAAACACCTGACAACAGTTTGTGACACTTAAGAAGCTCTCAGGACATATAGGTTATTCAAACACAGCTATAGGCCCGTAAGCCCTTATCTGTAAGACCAAGTCAAAAAAACTCTGAACACCCAAAGTTATTTCTAAACTTTGGTTCTAAAATTCATTGGTGCACAAAACCTGACCTTTGTAGCTATTTCTAGACTTATTTCACTTAGTGTGAATATTTGTTTGCTGACAATGTATTAATGTATTTAAATATGGGGTGCTGCTACAAAACCAGTTGGAGTTGTTATATATCATACAGTACACACATAGCATTACTTTTCTAAAACTCCAAAAAATTCTGAAATCCATCCAAACCCGAAGTTTTTTCCATTTTTTATTCAGCTTTATTGTAACCTCTTTATTAAGATACAATAAAATGTGTCCATTTTAAGTGCACAGTTTGGTTTTCACAAATACATAATACACTCATGTAACTGCTAGGACAGTCAAGTTGTAGAACATTTTTATTCTGCCCCCAAAAGTTCCCGTGTACCCAGAGCCCCCCTCTCTCAACCACTGGCCCCTGGCAACCATTGATCCACTCTCTGTCACCATAGATAAAATTTGCTTGTTCTAGAATTTCATATAAATTAATCTGTGTCTTTCATGTCTGGCTTTTTTGTACAGCAAAATGTTTTTGAGATTTATTCACATTATGGTATGTATCAGTAGTTCAGTCATTTTTATTGCTGAAGTGCCAACTACTCAACTCTGCTGTTGTAGCAGAAAAACAGCCATAGACAATATATAAAAGAACAAATGTGATTGTGGTCCAGTAAAACTTAATTTACAAAATCAGGCAGAGGCAGCAGGCTAGAGCCTGCTCTGCTGACCTCTATTCTACAGCACCAACACTTGGTAATGTCAGTATTTTTGATTGAAGCCATTCTAGTAGGTACGTCCTGGTATCTCTTTGTGGGTTTATTTTTCCCTGATGACTAATGATGTTGAGCATCTATTCATGTGCTTATTTGGCCATTTCAAGATCTTATTTTGAGTTGTCTATTCAAATCATTTGCTTATTGTAAAGTTTTTCTTACATTGAATTGTAAATGTCTTTATTATATATCCTAGATGTAAATCCTTTGTTAGATAAATGGGTTGCAGATATTTTCTCCCATATCTGCTTGCCTTTTCATCTTTGTTGTTGTTGTTTTTAAGTAATCTCCACACCCAGTGTAGAGCTCCAGCTCACAACCCTGAGTCCTATGCTCTACCGACTGAGCCAGCCAGGGGCTCCTGCCTTTTCATCTTCTTAATAATGCCTTTTGAAGAGCAAAAGTTTTACATTTTGGTGGAGTCTAGTTTTCAATTTTTTCTTTCATAATAGTTTAAAGTTTTTTGTGTTGTTTCTAAAAAATCTTCACATACTTCAAGATCACAAAGATATTCTCCTTTGTTCTCTTTTATTTATTTTTTTAATAAAGATTTTTTATTTATTTCTTGAAAGAGTGAGAGGGCACAGAGGGAGAAGGAGAAGCAGACCCCCTGCTGAGGAGGGAGCCCGACAGATGGCGGGGCTTGATCCCAGGACCCTGAGATTTTATTTATTTATTTGAGAGAGAGAGCATGAGCAGGGGGAGGGCAGAGGGAATGGAGAGAGAAATCTAAGCAAGCTCCCTGCTGAGCAGGGAGCCCCACACAGGGCTCGATCCCAGGACCCTGAGTACATGACCTGAGCTGAAGGCAGACAGACGCTCAACCAACTGAGCCACCCAGGCACCCTCCTTTGTTTTCTTTAAAAGTTTTATAGTTTTTGTTTTAACATTTAGGTGAGTGGTCCATTTTATACTTAATTTTGCATATGGAATGAGGTTAGGGTCCAAATTTTTTTTCTCAGTTGAATGTTTAGTTGTTTGTACACCACTTATTGAAAACACTGTCTTTTACCCTATCTTGGTAATTTCATTGAAAAATCACTTGCATATGCATGTGTGGTTCTATTTCTGGATGCTTCACTGTGTTCCTTTAATCCTTAAGTCTGTCTTTACATAAATACCACATTGTCTTGATATCTGTAACTCCAGTAAATCTTGAAATCAGGTAGTATAAACTCTCTTTGTTCTTTTTTCTTTTTCCAAAAATTATTTTGGCCATTCAAGATCTTTCACATCTTTACATAAATTTTAGAGTCAGCTTGTCAATTTCCAATTGAATGGTAAATTACATAGACTCCAGAGAATTGACATCTTAAGACAATTTAGTCTTCCAGTCCATGAACACGATATATTTCTCCATTTATTTAGGTCTTATTTCATTTCTTTTAACAGTATTTTATAGTTTTTATTTTACAGGTGTTACACATTTTATTTAATTTAATCTTAAAAATTGTATTTATTTCTGCTACTGTAAATGACATTTTTTATTTCATTTCATTCTCCAGGTGTTTACTGCTGGTGTATAAAAATGAAATTGATTATATATTGACCTTGTATTCTGCAACTTTGCTTTACTTAGTTTTATTTTTTTATTTTAAAAAAATTTTTTTTTAGAGAGAGAGAGAACATGCCATTGGGGGCAGGGTTAGGGGAGGGGCAGAGGGAGAGAGAGAGAGAATCTTTTTTTTTTTTTTAAAGATTTTATTTATTTGAGAGCGAGAGAGAGAGAGAATGAGAACACGAGAGGGGGTAAGGTCAGAGGGAGAAGCAGACTCCCTGCTGAGCAGGGAGCCCGATGTGGGACTCGATCCCGGGACTCCAGGATCATGACCTGAGCCGAAGGCAGTCGCTTAACCAACTGAGCCACCCAGGCACCAGAGAGAGAGAATCTTAAGAAGTCTCCATGTTTAGCACAGAGCCCAGTGTGGGGCTCGATCTCATGACCCTGAGATCATGACCTGAGCCGAAATCAAGAGTCAGTTGCTTAACTGACTGAGCCACCTCGGTAGCCCAGCTTAGTTTTACTAACTTTCTTACAGATTCCTTAGAATTCCCTACGTAAACCATAATGTTGTGTACAAATGGGAGACAGTTTTGCATGTTCCTTTTCATTCTGGATGTGTTTTATTTCTTTTCCTTGCCTTCTTGAATAGTACAGGATCTCAGTATATTTTTTAATAAAAGTGATGAGAATAAACATCCTTGCCATATTTCCAATATTAGAGAAAAGTTACAGTCTCACCATTAATTTTCTTTAGAATGGCCTTTTTCAAATTGGAGAATTGTTTTTCTTCTCCCAGTTGGATAAGAGGTTTTTGTCATGAATGGGTGCTGAATTTTGTCAAATGCCTGTTCTCCATTACTGAGATGGTTTTTCTTTCTTAATCTGTTAAATGTGAATTCTGTTGATTTTTAATTTTTTCTATTTTTGAATTTTTTAGCCAACCTTGTGGGGAAAACCCACACTTGGTCTTGATATATTATCCTTCTGATAGATTGTGGATTTGATTTATTAATGTTTTGTGTGTATGTGTGTGTGTCCCATTCATGAAAACTATTGGTTTGTACTTTTTTTTTTTTGCAAGTCTGTTTGATCTTTGTATTGCAGTAATGCTGGCCTCATAAAATGAGTTGTAAAATATTCCTGCCTCTATTTTTCAAAAGAGTTGGTGTAGAATTAGTATGATAGCATTTTTCATCCTTTTACTTTTAACTTACCTGAATATTTAAAGAACATCTCCTATAGAGAGCTTATGGTTAGATCGTTGTTTTTTTTTAATTCAGTTTGACGATCTCTACTTTATAATTGGGGTGTTTAGACGATTTGCATTTAATATAATTATCAGTTTGGTTGAGTCAGTAGACCCTGTACTATCATTTGTTTTCTCTTTGTTCCACTTAGTGGTTCTTTGTTTTTCCCCCATTCCTTCAATCTTTTGAACTGAGTTTGGATTCTTGTTTTGTTTTGTTTTGTTTAGGATTCCATTTTAATTCCACTATTGACTTTATAGGTATACCTCTCATTTTTCTAGTTGGTTGCTGTGTTTGCAATATGCATTTTTAACTTATTGCAGTACACCCTCAAATAACATTATACTATTTCATAAAGTGACATCCTTACAACAGTATTCTTCTGTTTCCCTCATCATCCTATGTATTATTGTTGCTGTGTCTTTTACATCTACATGTTATATACATAATTAATTGTTATTTTTACTTTAAACAGTCAATTATAAATTAAATGAGAATAAAAGTTTTATATAGTTACATACAGATTTGCCAGTTTTGTCAGTTTTTACTTCTTTTTGTAGATTCAACTTTGCATTTTGTATCTTTTTTCCGGAAGTTTAACATTTCTTGTAATATAGGTCAGCTGGCAATGAATAGTTGCACTTTTATGCTTGTCTGAAGAAAGTCTTTGTTACACCTTTTATGAAAGGTGTTTTCACTGGTACAGAATTCTGAGTTGACTATGCACTTCAGTGGCATCTCTTGTCATTTACTTTGCCTTGCTTCTGATGAGATTATTCTTGTCTTTGTTCCCTCAAATGTAATGTGTCCTTTTTTCTCTCTCTCTGCTTTTAAGATTTTCTCTTTGGATTTTCTTTGTGTTATTCTGCTTAGAGTTGAGCTTCTTTGAACTACGGATTTATAGTTTTAATTAAATTTGCAAGATTTCAGCCATTATTTCTTCAAATATTCTTTCTGCTCTGCCTTTCTCCTCTTCTGTGACTCCAATTGCATGTATGTTAGACGGTTTGATACTATGACAGAAATCACTGATGATCTGTTCATTTTTTCCCCAGTTTTTTTTTTTTCTTTATGCTTCATTTTAGGTAGTTTCCATTACTATGCCTTCAAGTCTATTACTGTTTTTTTTCTTCTGGAATATGTCTAATCTGTTAATGTTATCCAGTGAGTTTTTCAATTTAGATATTATACTTTAGTTCTACTTGGGTTTTATAAAGATTGGTATAGCTTCTGTTTCTCTTTTCATCAAGTTTATATTTTCCTTTTAAATCTTTGAGTGTATTAATAATAGCTGTTTTTAAATTGTTTACGAATTTTATCACCTTTGTCATTACTGGGCCTGTTTCTATTGACTCATTTTTCAACTGGTAATGGATTACAATTTGCTTATTCTTTGCATATCTAATAATCTTTTATCAAATGCTATTTTGAATGTTACATTGTTAGATGTTTAGATTTTGTTGTCTTCCTTGGAAGACTGTTAAAATTTGTTCTGATGGGTCCTTAAGTTACTTTCTAATAAGGTCCATCCTTTTGAGGCTTGTTTTTAATTTTTGTTTGGTGAGCCTCTAGATCACACTTTAGATCATACTGTAGTATGCTTTATTCTAGCATTAATTTAATCCTACTAAGAGTAAGCATGGGCTTTCTAAGATCTTTACTGATTATCCCAACTGTTCGTAAGGTTTTTCTCCAATGGCTAGATGAGATTCAGACCTCTTTTAGCCTGTGTAGGAGAGTGACATAATGTGGATATGAAGATATGGAGGAAAATTTGAGTGTAAGAGGGCAGACCAGTTTTGAGGCTCTTCAAGAGAAACAAAAGGAGTCCTTGAATCTAAATGGCCACAACATGGCTAAAAAAAAGTGGGCATATGGAGGGGACATTTGGAAGATAAAATGTTAGCAAGAGGGTTGTTAAGACTGGATAATCAGGAAGGTAGTAAATAGTACATTATCAGAAATACAGAAGGAGGGATTCCTGGGTGGCTCAGTCGTTAAGCGTCTGCCTTAAGCGTCCCTCCTGGGCAGGAGGCCTGCTTCTCCCTCTCCCTCTCCCACTCCCCCTGCTTGTGTTCCCTCTACTGCTGTCTCTCTCTGTCAAATAAATACATAAAATCTTTAAAAAAAAAAAAAAAAAGAAAGAAAGAAATACAGAAGCAAATAGAGGGAGCGAGTCAGGATATTTAATCTACTAAACCTTGATTGTATACGCATTTTTAAAAGTACCTTTTGGAAGTAGGGAATTGGTAACCTTGAATTTTCACAGAATTTCATTAATGCGTATTAAAAGACAATTTCTAATTTAGATGGTTAGCGATTTTGTTAAATATGTTGTGGGGTGAAGAGGTGACAGAGAAGGAATTGCAGTAAAGATTTTAAAATGTCATTTACACTAAAGATTTGCTAAGCAATTAAAATGAAAGAGCTGTCCTCTAAAATAAAATAAAATAAAGTAAAAAACAGTTTATAGGGAATAAAAGCTCTTTTAATGAATGTTAAATTTTGTTCTTCAGTTCCTGAATTGCCCACAAGCCTGTTTATAGCTCGGCATGTGTTTATAGTCAACTTCTTTTCTTTCAGGTATTAAACTGACAATCTGTATGTGATATATTTATGGCAGGACAAATTTGGATGATCACATGGAATTTGTAGTAATAAAATTTGGTTGTATTTTTAGGGCTTTTAAAAAGACCTGCTAAGGGTTGAGAGCTTCTTTAGAACTGTATTTAAAATTTTTAATGTACCTTATCTCTGTGATTATGTAACTCATCTTTGTGATTATGAAGTCACTGCTTGTCCTAGGTAAAGAGGGGTATGTGATCTTGTCAGTTTACTCGTGTTTGATTTATTAAAATGTCATTGTTAAGGTCAAGTAGTAGAAATTTACTCTTTTAAAATACGCTTTCTTAAAATGAACTTTGTTGTTCTTTGCCAGGGTAAGGATATGTTTCTTTATACCACCCACAAAGGAAATACCAGATCTCTTTATAAAGTGTGAGGGTTGATATGACATCCTGTATTTTCTCTATTTTAAGCATGTTAAAAGGGATAAATTTACTTTTTCTGTAAACTGCTAAATTTGGGAAGTGTTAAATGGGGGGCAGTATTTGAAACAGGAAGCCAAGAGCAAACACATAAAGGCAGAGAAGCCAAGTGTGTTCAGGGATGTATGCAGAAGGTAGCTCGAGGTGTGTAGGTGAGAGTATGATGTGAAAGGTATTCAGGACTTCGTATGTACCACATCTTTCAAAATAAAAATGATAAAGTACTTATTCCAGTACTCGTGCTGGAACACGGTGCTGAAATGTTAACGTTACTAGTTAACATTTCGCCAATAAATGTTAATTTTTTGATATCTAGCTACTGTAAGAATATACTGAAATGTAATTTTTCCAAATTTTGAAGAATCCTCCCACAGCGTTCAAATTTTGTTATTAAAGAACATATCATTTTATTCCTTTTGAACTAGCTATTTTCTGCTCATTGTTTTGTGTTGCCTTTTTCCCCCAAGCATATATGTTATTTGAGATCAGCTCTCTTTTAAGCAACACTGAAGAGACTGACTGATAAGGAGGAAATAAGAAATTTGTTCAAATTCATTTTAGTTTTTAAAAACATAGTTATATTCACCAAGCAATATATTTTTAAATAGGGTGTAATTAAAATTCATGGTATTATTTTTACATAGAAGTTTTCATATTAAAGAAACCTAGAGAAAGACCAATTATAGTACCAACATATATTAATAAAAATCACTGGAGAAATTATCCTGGCTAGTGTTTCTTTGGTTATCCTACTTTGCAAACTAATTTCACTGATGTTTTCTCTGTAGCCTAGTAAATTGGAATATATTGGCTTCATTTACATGGAATCTCCTTTTTAGATGTCTGCTCCAATGAGGATCTCCCTGAAGTTGAGCTGGTGAGTCTGCTGGAAGAACAGCTACCCCAGTATAAGCTAAGAGTAGACTCTCTCTTTCTATATGAAAATCAAGACTGGACGCAGTCCCCACACCAGCAGCAGCATGCGTCTGATGCCCTCTCTCCAGTCCTTGCTGAAGAGACTTTCCATTATATGAGTGAGTATTTTTTTTACCCTTTTAGAGTTTGTCCATTGAAATAAAGATCATAAGTATCTTGGTGTTGACTTTTAAAACATTTGGCATCCCTAGGCATTGTTAATTGTGTACCTACTTAAACTGATTTCACAACAGAAAGAGATGATTCTGTGTTATGTCTGAATGCAGCGAGTTTGTCATTCTTATGATTCTGAGTGTCTGGGGTTACAAGCAATACTCAGATGTTTCCATTTCTCCTTTCTTTTATTTGATACTTTCCTCAAACTGAGTAGAGAAAGGAACTTAAAAAAAAGTAGTTGAAATTTTAATTTAAAATTTTAATATCCTTTATATCTCAAAACATTTATTATCCCAGTAGTTTGATATCCTGAGCCATCAGCTATCTTACTTTATACTTTCTGTTAAACACTGTCACAGGAACGAGGTCAGTCATTAAGAAGCATGGTTTTGGGATACATAAGTAGTTTTAATAATTAAACTATGGAGACCTTTTCGCTTTTGACCTCATTCCAAACATCTGCTTCAGGCTGAGCTGACTTTTTTTTATTCATTCACTACAAAAATGTTGTGTGCATAGTAGCTATTAGGATATAAAAAGTCTGTAAGTTCAACATTGATATGTTTGTAAAATTCTTCTCATTTGAGTTAGATATGACATTGCATCAGTTCCTAGACATTTTCCCAGTGAGCACTTCGGTGTCTTTAGTGATTGTTGTGAAATACTAATTTTCATAGTAATCATTAACTTCTAATGGTAGTTTTCCTAGAACTAGGTTACTTACTGCTCAGGAAGAAAAAATTGTAAACGTTGTTTAAACTTGAATTAGAATATCAAGGGACTTAAATAAAACTATTTCTTCCTCAATAATTCTTGTAAGTAGCTGAATATTAAATTAAAGCTCTTAAGGTTTTCTTAACTTCCAAGTTTGAGAAGTTGCTTGCAAAAAAAAAAAAGAAGTTGCTTGCTTGAGATTTTCTGAGAAGTGCTTGTTTTTTTATTTCCATCTGTCTTTGTCCCATGCATTTTTAGATTTGTGAGAAGAAACTTCACATTGAAATTTCATCAGGATAAGTTTAGTTTCTGTCATTATTTTGATAAAGTAGCACAGAAAGTGCCCCTTAGTTTACTTCTTCTTTGTCATATATGCCACTAGAGGATGGAACTGTAGCTAGAAATCTGTCTTAGATCATAATTTCATGGAGTTACTTTTAGGAAGAATTCAAATAAAAATAAACTTCTTTGGAAAATAAATGATAATCAAATTCTAAAATACTTGGTTTTCGGGACCCCATACAAAGTAAATCATAATGTTCAAGAGAGCAACTTAAAACTTAAGATTAATAGGATGTTACAGATCCATACTCCCAGGGTCCAGAAAACTATCCTAGTCCTTTAGTCTAAAGGTACTATTTTCATTTCAACAATTTGAAAATTGAACTATATATGATATACTTAAGATCATGAAGCAAATAAGCTAGGATTATCATTGGTCCACTAATACTTTATCTCTGTATTATACCTCAATTTCACTGTTATTTTAAAGATATCAATTCTTTGGGTTAACAGTTCACTCAAATATAAATAAACTTCGTTTTGAATTTGCATCTTATGAGTGTAAAAGATAAGTGATTTACTTTATTTAGCAAATTGATCAATGTTTTAAAAAGCCAAGATACAAAACATTCTCTGAGCTTTTCCAACAGTTATCTGTCCCTTTGAGATGTCAAGATCTGTGGTTGTGAATAATTATTATGTACCCTCACAGGCCATCCTAGGGTTTAGCTCCCTGGTACAACTTCAGCCTCTTCTTATCCCTACTTCCCTCACATACCAGTAGATACTCCTGCTCCTTAAAATGAATTTTAACAGCTAATGAAAAGAGGTGGTGCAGGCAGAGGCACTTTCTCTCTTTTGTAACACAAAGAAGTTGGAAGAGTTATGAGAAGAAAAATAAATTTGGAAGGAAGCATGGGCAGAGTTTTGGGTTAGGAGCCTACCTCAAGTGGATGAAAGGAGACTGGATGTTCTCAGAAGGCCCCACCAAACCAGAAAGAGATTGTTTACTTTTAAAATAGAACACTTGAGAGCAATGGGTGGGTCCCAAAAAATAATTCCATTCTAGTCCCTGCCATATATAAAATTTAAGATACTCAATCTTAAATCAAATCTAAATCTAAAAATCAAAGAATATTTTGCATGCAGAACAAGTCATTTCGGGATTTCCTTAATTTTACTAAGAGAGAGACCCAGAGTGAGCTGTGGGTGGGCAGTGCAGTCATAGCACATCATAACAGAAAGTACCATTTGTTCGTGGAAAGGCTAAAAATAGAAAGAAACCTCATCTGCCTTTCAGGGTATTTTTTATTTGGGCATAAGGGATCACCTTGCATAAGAATGCATAAGAAAAAAGGGTTAGGGGGAAATGATTAGTCTTCTAAGTTTTAGTTGGGAGCTCAACATCACTTGGGAACTTGTTAGAAATGCAAATTCTTGGGCCCCTACCCCAGATCTACAGAATCAGAAATTCTGGAAGTGGAGCATAGCAGTTTGTGTTTTAATAAGTCCTCCTGAGTGTACTGATGCACACTAAGATCTGAGAACCACCAGTACAAAGCATTGTCAACCAAAGCTATATGGCCATTTCATAGTGATGTTCATTGGAGAGTTTAAGGAATTAGGGAGGGTGTACAATTTTGTAAAGAAATACAGTTGTAGAAATAATTACTCTTTTTTTTTTTAAGATTTTATTTATTTATTTGAGAGAGAGAGAATGAGAGACAGAGAGCATGAGGGGGGGAGGGTCAGAGGGAGAAGCAGACTCCCTGCCGAGCAGGGAGCCCGATGCGGGACTCGATCCCGGGTCTCCAGGATCATGACCTGAGCCGAAGGCAGTCGCTTAACCAGCTGAGCCACCCAGGTGCCCCAGAAATAATTACTTCTGCTTAGACTTTTCCTCAAGGTCTGCCCTCCAAAATTATTAATCTATACTGGCAGGAAAAGAAATATAACTGATAATGTTCAGGAAGCAGTAACCGTAAGTCAGATCATGGAGGTTAGCATATTTATATTTCCTCTCAACCAATTCCACAAAATAATTAAGTCATATGCCCCAAGACACCTATTGAGTATTATCTGTGGGAGAATTGAGAAAATTGTCTCACTCAAATCATTATATGTAGGGCTTAATTCTCCCCTGGAACCCGGTTGAGAAAGGCTGTCCTAGATGGTATATATCATCAAACACCTTCTTTTTGTTCTCAGTGCTTTTGAAGGCAGTTTTTTGTATTGCAGAAACGTTCTCCATATTCTAGCAGCAAGAGCAGCGGTCACTTCTTTGGGATTAAAACCGGAAGACCTGTCTGTAGTTACCAGGAGCTCTTGCAGCTTTGACTATGCCACATGGGTGGTTTGTCTTTCATTTCTGTTTTTTGTTGCTTGTTTTTGATTTTTTGCTACGAGAGGGTTGGAGAGATTAGAAGTCTTATTAAATTTCAGTAATTGTGGTAAAAACTCTAGATCTCACTGATATGAGGAATTCTCAATCTCAGGAAACAAACTGAGGGTTGCTAGAGTGGTGGGGGGTGGGAGGGATGGGGTGGCTGGGTGATAGACATTGGGGAGGGTATGTGCTATGGTGAGCGCTGTGAATTGTGTAGGACTGTTGAATCACAGACCTGTACCTCTGAGACAAATAATACATTATATGTTAAAAAAAAGAAGAAGATAGTAGGAAGGGAAAAATGAAGGGGGGAATCGGAGGGGGAGACGAACCATGAGAGACTATGGACTCTGAGAAACAAACTGAGGGTTCTAGAGGGGAGGGGGGTGGGGGGATGGGTTAGCCGGGGGATGGGTATTAAAGAGGGCGCGTATTGAATGGAGCACTGGGTGTTATATGCAAACAATGAATCATGGAACACTACATCAAAAACTAATGATGTAATGTATGGTGATTAACATAACATAATAAAATAAATTTTTTAAAAAATGAGAGAACTATCAAGCACCATCTCATATAAATTACAGAGATGTCAAAATGGGTTAACATTGGCCCTTCCCATCCTCAAAAAATGTGAGGTTGAGTGGTCGATGTGAAATTATGCAGAATTAGAACTTAAAGTAAGAATTGGTAAAGTACTTAAGTATATCCCTCCCCCCATATTTTTTCAGGAACATAAGATTCTCCAAATCTTACACCAAAAATGTTGAACATTAATTAACAACCTTTGAAAACCAACTTGCAAAATTGTTCTGTAAAAATGTTTAAGCATTTTAAAATTCATTTTTGCTCTCTGAACGAGAGCTGCTGTTTTTTGATTGCAAAGACATTTATTCTTCCTGGAAAATTAGTAAAAGATTAAAAAGAAAACAAGAGATCAGCCTAATCCCTACCTAGAGATAACCACTATGACATTTTAATGTGTATCCTTCCAGCCTCTCTTCTGTATCCATATGTAGAAGATATGCTCACAATTTTAAAACAAAATTGGGATCTGTGGGGTTTTTTTGTTTTTTTGTTTTTTTAAAGATTTTATTTATTTTTTAGAGAGCGAGAGAGAAACAGCATGAGAGGGGCAAGGGTCAGAGGGAGAAGCAGGCTCCCCGCTGAGCCGGGAGCCCGATGTGGGACTCGATCCCAGGACCCTGGGATCATGACCCGAGCTGAAGGCAGACGCTTAACCATCTGAGCCACCCAGGCGCCCTGGGATCTGTGTTTTGATAACCTGCATTCACAGATGGATACTGGTTATTTCATCAGATGAAGGCCTTCTGATCTTGGTGGCACTATGACAGGAACAGCAGCATGGTGCAAAGAGCCCATTATTGAGAATGAGCGGACCCAAGGTTTTTTTATGACCTTGTGAGATGGAAGTTGTTATCACCTCATTATTATCCTATTATTAGTTTCTCCTCCCTAAAACATGTTTTATTCTAAACATCTCTTTTCTGTCTTACTGTGTCCTTTATTTTCTCTTCCCCTTTCTTCATGCGTGACTTGTAGCTAAGCTCTTTATTATAGCCTTAACTTACTGGTTTTACTTCAAAATAAATTTACCACTTCACCTTCAACTCTGGTCAATCATGTAATATAAACTATATCATATATTGTTTCAGTTAGTTTTATAAAAACTGTTTTTAACGGAGTCTCTAGGATTCCTGGTTCTTGCTTCAAGTGTTACTTCTGAATTGGCAGTTTTCATTGCTAGCTCCATGTCCAAACACCTGGGCATCTTTTACTTACTGCGTGTGCCCTGGGGCTTCTTCAAATCAATTAAACTAGACTCTAGAGATGAGACCCACCACCCTAGGTTGCATTTAGGTTTGTAACCATTGGCTGGTTTCCTGTAATTAATTTAGAACATGGATATGATTTGATTTTTTGTCTCATTATTGAGGCCAGAAATAGTGGAGACCTCACACTGGAAGTAAATTATGAAGATTCCTTTGGCCCAAAAGCCTGTTTCTCTTATCCCTGTGGTTAAATTATGGAGCCAGTTTTTCTACTTACAAATATAGATCCTTTGGGGGTAAAATTGTTTCTATCCAGATCTTTTTAGTTTTCTATCTCCTATTACTATTAATCCAGCACTTTGTTTTACTTTTAGCTAGGAATAAGATGTCATTAATAATTAAGTTCTAGGTAATTCCCAGATTCATTTTAAGCAGTTTTACCAGAAAGGAAAATAAAAAGCTCAAATAAAAGTAAAACATGTCCTGGGGTGCCTGGGTGACTCAGTCGGTTAAGCATCTGCCTTTGGCTTGGGTCATGACCCCAGGGTTCTGGAATCGAGCCCCGCATCAGGCTCCCTGCTCAGCTGGGAGCATGCTTCTCCCTCTCCCACTCCCCCTGCTTGTGCTCTCTCTCGCGCGCTCTCTAATAAATAAATAAAATCTTTAAAAAAAAATAAAGTAAACATGTCCCATGGTGTCTTTTGGGCAACCTCAAGGAGAAGATGGGACTAAGGAACTACAAGTGACTTAAATCATAGTATCTGCTGCCAACACAGTGCATTATTTACAGAGAATTTTAAATCAGTGCTATTTCATACATACCAGCTGTGTTTAAAGAGTAGTAACTATACACACTTGTATGACACTTAGCAGTAGATTAATACCGCTCATTAAATGATCCTGTTTCATCCTCCTAATGACCCTGTGAGATGAGTGTTATCACCTACATATTGTAAAGAAGGAAGGTGAATTTCAGAAGTGTTAAGTTCACTCAGATAGCGTGAATTCAGCTTTTCTGCTTCTAAAGCCTCTTATTTTTCCACACTTCACAGCAAACTAATTATAAAATTAGTCTCAGTCAAACACAGATCTGTTTCATGTAATGCACTCCAAAGTCAAAAGATCCCTCTTTTAGGATGCATCATTAGCTTAAAAGGGTATTGCTTATTGTGACTGTGGAATCACTGGGGTCATACTTGTCTTTCTCTTTGGAGCTATATTATTCAATGCCCTGACAGTTCCTGAATTTAATGCAGAAATCTTGGACTTAAATTATGCAAATAATAGTGTAATATACAGTTTATCTTATAGCAGAGGCCTAGATATGGTAGAGATTTTCATAGAGTTTTTAATTATGCTTCGTAACAGAGTTACAGAAGGTCCTACAAGTCCTATTTCTTGTTTATTGGTATTAGCTCACATGATAGGTGATCACAGATATTGAAGATAATCACAACAGAATTCTAATTAAATATATTTCCCCTCACTAACTTGCCCCTCAGGAACTTTAATTGAGATTAGGGCATAAAACAATCGGTGATTTAATCCATTCTTCAAGCCCACAGTCTCTAGTGTGAGTGGACTAAAATTCTGATCTTACTGAGGGAGGAGGAGATAGTCAGGAAGTGGCTGCCTTATGATCATTTGATAACTTTCTTAATTCATTGTATGATGTACATTTTGTTTGTAATAATTGGTCCATTTCTCGGGTGTCTAATATATAAACATTTCTTTTCTTCTTTCACATTTATTTTTATTCTCCTGAATGGCATTTCGTAAAAGCCTGAGTTTGTTGTTGTTATCTTTCAACTCTTATGAATATTTAAAACTTTAAATACTATAAACAGTTGTTTTTAACTGTCTTAGTTCTAGGCACAGACAGGGTGGAGCAGATGACCAAAACTTACAATGATATCGACATGGTTACACACCTCCTGGCAGAGGTAAGAATATATCTTTTCTTTCTCCAGGACTAAAACTTGACAGTCATTTAAAATCTATCAAGTTTGCAGATCAAATGAAAAACAGTAATGTCTTTGTTCTGGGTTATTTTGTATAAGGTTGTTATAAGTGGACCGGCATACCAACTGGCATTCCAAAATAGAATGGCTCCTGAAGTTTATTGTTAGGAAGTTGCAGAGGGTTTAATTTTTGTTGTTGTTATAATGGTGCTAGCTTCCCTATCCTAGAAAAGCTATGTTAAAAAAAGGAAAGTGTTGTTTTGTTTTGTTTAATAAATCCTTGCTGTTACCCTGGAGCAGACTTACCCATTCAAGAAGCAGCTCCATTGCAAATCAATACCAGCGGTTTGCAGCATCTTCCTTTCTTTACTTTCGGTTTGGACTATTATTTCAGCTCAGTTTGTCCATGACATTTTTAATATGTGCAGTGTATCTCTTCCAGTTGTCATTCTTAGAGGTGTCTCCTTATACGTCAACTTCAGTTGATGTTATAGAAACTGTCTTTCTCTTTGAAGTACCCTTCTCCCCTCTCCCCACAGCTCCTTAGAATGATGTTGTGTATGCCACTTAGCCTATATTGAAAATGAGGAGAGTGGGCCTTGAAAATTTGGAGATAATTCATCTACCTGTTTTCATATGTAAGGATAGAAGCTTAATTTTATTTACAGTGATTAATATAAGTGGAATCCATGCTTGTATATAAGGCAGCTAGATGTATATTGACAGTTTTCATCCTACAGAATACAATCCTCACCACCACCACATAGGTGGGATTCCTACATGCTTGCTAAGTATCACCATCTACGTAGGAGTAACTCTTGCTTTGCTTGGCTTTTCTATAGGCCTCCCTGCATCATTACCACTGACTTCTTTAGACTCCTTTATGCTTTAGCAGAACCTGTAGCCTCAAAACTTCTAGTCTTCTACCTCCTCTTTTATCTCACATTATCATTTTTGCAGCAATTGACAGTAGGGCTCTTGATTATGCTTTCCTTTAAGCCTCTGGCTCTGAATACATAGATAGAAACTTTGCCTTAATTGGAACTGTTTTCAACACACTTACTGTATCATTACCATGCATAATAGGCAAATGCATGCAACAAATATTTGTTGGGCTTTCACTGTGTGCCAGGCCCTGTCTTCGTTTTTTAAAGACCCTGTTGATTTTTTAATTCCCCCAAATCATAAGTTTAAAGGTTGGGTTGTTTGATTCAATTAATAGGGTGATCAAAAAATCTCACTTGAAAAGAAATACCCCCTTTATAACTATGGTGGCCATCCATTTGACCAACATATATTAAACACCACCGTGTGTCAGGCCCTGTGTTTATTTGTGATATCTGAATATTAAAATGAATCTTGATGCTTTCTAGGACATTGCTTTTGAATTTAGGGAAACTGAAGAATTTCTAAACTACCATTTAATTTTGTTTGTTCTCAAAAGATGTGTTTGGTATTTTAACAGAGAGATCGTGATCTGGAGCTAGCTGCTCGAATTGGACAAGCTCTCTTAAAACGGAACCATGTCTTGTCTGAGCAGAATGAAGCCCTGGAGGAGCAACTGGGACAAGCCTTTGATCAAGTAAGTCTTTGATCAAGTATTTGTAGCATGAAATAATTACTTCTTGGGCAATGAAGAAATTTTTCTGGGTGCCCCTGAAGTGTTAACAATAGGTAGGTAAATAACACCAGCACATGTTGACTTTGTTGGCAGCCATTGAACTAACCAGTAGAGAAATGAAATGTTATTGTACAGAGTGCTCATGGGACTCCACCTTAGTCGGTATAAAAGCCTATGTTCAGGATCTACCAAACATAAGGCACCCTGCTTAGATTCTAACGCTTTTTCTTCATCCCTTTATGTAGACTTTCTGTGTGATCTTATCTTAAATTTATTTTGAAAAAATAACCCTAAATTATAGATACCCAAATGAGGTATCTTTATTCAAAAACCCAAACAGAAGGAAAAGGTAAAGAAATTTATTTCATGCAATAAATATTTTTTTAGTGAGAACTGATTTATTATTAACTTGAATGGTTGCATTTAAAACTTCCTGTAATTTGTTATTATCTGGTTTCATTTATATTTTATAAATACATTATGTTTAATAACATTTGAACCTTTGCGTTGGAAATATTTATTTTCTAAAACCAAAGTTAGGAAGTCATGCAGAGTTATACTTAAAAGCTTAAAAGTATAAGCCTTTATTTAGGATGAGACTTTGAAGGAGGGGTCTATTCTGACACTTTGAAGGTTCTTCAGTTTTGTTTTGTTTTTAAGTGTGAATGTATCATTATCTTATGTTAAATTTTCTTCCTACATTCCTATTATATAGAATATAAGAATTGGCTTTTCACCTAGTACAGAAAAAGCTATATTGGTTGAGTTAACGCTCTAACATTATATCTTAGGAAGTATCTGAAGTTTGTTATTCTCTTCTTAAAACTTTAGTCAGTAAAATCTATCAACTGATTTTATGATTTTATTTTATGGTAAGAAACAATTGCTCCATGAATTAAAAACAGTATTACATGGAAATAATGCAAAAGAAAGACCATCTTATAAATCAAGCCCTTTGATGTGCAGGTTAATCAACTGCAGCATGAGCTGTCCAAGAAAGATGAATTACTTCGAATTGTCTCTATTGCTTCTGAAGAGAGTGAAACTGACTCCAGTTGTTCTACACCTCTCCGGTTCAATGAGTCCTTTAGCTTATCTCAAGGTTTGCTGCAGTTGGACATGCTGCAAGAAAAACTCAAGGAACTGGAAGAGGAGAATATGGCTCTTCGATCCAAGGTACATTCCCACTTTCCCACTAATTCCCACTTTCCTTTACCTTAAAGGTCATAGATTCAGGTCCATGTAGCATTGAGGTAAAATAGGACATAAGTAAGGATTTGCTATTGACATTCCAATTAGGGGGTGACAGCCAAGGCATGTGTATTTGCCTTTCATTGTCACTTAGATCCCATTCATTGACAAGTAGATAATAGCAAGCTGATAGATGAAATAGAGAAAACCACAGCATGGAATATATATCTTAGGGAGTTTACACAAACAACTAAATAATTACAACTGTGATAAGAACTATGTGGGAGAATAACAGGGTTTCCTGAACTTGTATAATGGGGGGTGGGGGGCGGGGGATCAAAGTCCTACTTAAGTAAGTGACATTTTACCTGAGGCTAGGGATTAGCGAGGCAGAAAAGTATGTGGGAGGGGAGGCACCAAGGGGATGAGTAGGCTTGTGCAAAGGCCCAGAGAGGAATGAGGGGGAGATGTTTGTCATATCCTGTCCCATATCTTTATTTTAGATAAAGCTTTTTGGATTTTATTTTTCCTTTTCAACTGGTGAACTTTCACCTTCAAATGAGAATCAAAGGTTTTTTTGTTTGTTTTTTGTTTGTTTGTTTGTTTGTTTTTTAAAGATTTTATTTATTTATTTGAGAGAGAGAGAATGAGAGAGAGCACATGAGAGGGGGGAGGGTCAGAGGGAGAAGCAGACTCCCTGCCGAGCAGGGAGCCCGATGCGGGACTCGATCCCGGGACTCCAGGATCATGACGTGAGCCGAAGGCAGTCGCTTAACCAACTGAGCCACCCAGGCGCCCGAGAATCAAAGGTTTTTTAAGTTAATACTGTAAAGTCATTGGAAGATATTCCAATTCCTAGAAAGAAAAAAAAAATCAGTAAAACTAAACTTTTTTTTTTCTCAAAGGCTTGTCACATAAAGACAGAAACTATTACCTATGAAGAGAAGGAACAACAGCTTGTCAATGACTGTGTTAAAGAACTTCGTATGTATTAACACATTTTATTTTATAGTTCTTGGGCAATTCTTTGGTGGTCTATCACCAACTCAGAAATTAAATCAATGGTTTCAGTAGAGGCATCTCAAGAAACAATTTTATTTATTTATTTTAAAGATTTTATTTATTTATTTGACAGAGAGAGAGACAGCAAGATAGGAAACACAAGCAAGGGGAAGAGGCAGGCAGAGGGAGAAGCAGACTTCCCGCGGAGCAGGAAGCCCAATGTGGGGCTCGATCCGAGGACTCTGGGATCATGACCCGAGCCGAAGGCAGATGCCCAATGACTGAGCCACCCAGGCGCTCCACAAGAAACAATTTTAAGGGTGCCTGAGTGGCTCAGTCATTAAACGTCTGCCTTCGGCTCAGGTCATGATCCCAGAGTTCTGGGATCGAGTCCCGCATCGGGCTCCCCGCTCAGTGGGAAGCCTGCTTCTCCCTCTCCCACTGCCCCTGCTTGTGTTCCTGCTCTTGCTGTCTCTGTCTCTGTCAAATAAATAAATAAAATCTTTAAAAAAAAAAAAAAATTTTAAATAGTTACTGAAAATCTTGGAATATCACATTGAGCCCACAACTCTAGACAAAACATCATATGTACTTTTAATAAATATCTTTATTTCAAATTGCCATCATCATTAAAGAAAGACCTAGACTTCTTTCAGTTATAGCATGTTAGAGTGAAAGGAACTGAAGCTTTCGTTTTGTCAATAAGGAAATAGTCCTGTAGACAATATAGAGAATATGATTTGCCAAAGTTGGAAAACTGATAAGTGGCAGAGCCAGGGCTTAAATAATGGCATAAAACTTTACATTCAATGAGTATTTATTAAGTGCCAACTATGTGTCTATAACAGGACGTATTTTGGTATGATATTGTTAATTAAAAATATTTTTTAAAATAAATCAGCTAGAAAAAGGCTTTACTAGAGAAAGATACCTAATTTCTCTATAAATATATAACCTTTTATGTTGAAAGAGAAGATATGAAACATCATGCCAGTTCATCTGGGCTGTGGGCCTCAGAATGTGATAGCTTAGAATAACAATGTTAAGAGAACCAGAAAGAATGTCAATTGAATCTTCTCCATCAGAACTCCATCATGCACCTCTTATGCCTTAAAAAACGAAAGAGGAAATGACTTGCCCAAGAGCTTAGATCCCAGCCTCCTGCCTCCTTATTGCCATCCTTTGAAATATTATAGACCTTCTGTGAATTTTAAAATAGTTTTATATAACACTGAGAAATAGTTTTGCCACTTGTGTTTGATGTCAGAGTTTTTATATGCAAGATTTCCTTTCTCCGTGGAATTCTAAAGGTTCTATTTTATGTGCATGTAAGAATGCTAGGCTCTAGGGATTGCTTCTGAGGCCTTGCTCAGTTTGCTAGGGATCCTGGAAAGTCTCTCTTGTACAAAAGCATCTCATAGCTTTAACAGATTGTGACTGTTTCATTTGGAAATGTTCCTTTGTTAGATTTGTTAAGTTTAATTTTCGTTGCTTGTGGGAAATTATTGATGTCCCTGAAGAGTTCTCAAAGACATAAATGAAATGATGTCTTGGTACTTGGAAGCATACATAATTCACCTATCTCTTTCCAGCCTTCTTGTCCTTCATAAAGAAAAAGATTGAGGCAAAACTTTTAGCTTGCTTGCCTTTACGAGTCACCTCTTTTCGTTTCATTGCCTCCTATTCAATTCTCAGCATTAGCTTATTTCAGAAGAACTTTTATTTTCTTCTACTCAATTATCTGGGTTTATTTTTTAAATTTATGTTACAAATCTATTTGTGATATAGTCCAGTGCTTGTTACAAAATAGGATTTAGCCCACAGGACATAGTTTGCCAACCCCTACCCTACATTTATATTAATTTTTAAATTTCTCTTTTGTTTCCCAGGTGAAACAAATGCTCAGATGTCCAGAATGACTGAAGAATTATCTGGGAAGAGTGATGAACTGATTCGGTACCAAGAAGAGATCTCCTCTCTCTTGTCTCAAATTGTAGATCTTCAGCACAAAGTTAAAGAAGTAGGTTCATTCATTCATTCAACAGATGTTTGTTAAGCCCTGGCCTAGTACATGCACTCTGCTAGATGCTAGATACATTAAGCAAAGTAAACATGCTCCCTACCCCTTTACAGTGCTTTAGTCTGACGGCTGGTATAGCCCTTCTGTCACGAAATATATGAATAACTTCTTTCAAGTTACTATTTCTGTCTTTCAAGTGGGGTTAGATTTTCCTTAGAAAACTGTGATGTGGATTAGTGACTCATGCTCATTGACCTCTGAACACCTTAATTAAGATTTTGTATTCTGCGCATTTTATTGCTCTTATTTGGCTTTTGAAAGGTTAGCTTTTTATAGGCCTCTGGACCTTACCCCTGAGAGACACTCTTAAGATGTCTTTAAAAAAGGGAGAGTAGCCCATATTTTATATGGGAAGGCTCATTTTTCTCTTTTAATATGTTGTTAGCATGTAATTGAGAAGGAGGAACTGAGACTTCACCTACAAGCTTCCAAAGATGCCCAAAGACAGCTGACAATGGAGGTAATCAAATCTTCCTTTATCTTGTGTAATATGGGGGGGGGAGAATTAATAGTTTCTTTCATTTTCATGACTAAGAATGATTAAAGGTGATTGCCAGATTTTAAATAACAACAAAAGAGTAAGATTAAATTATGAGATCTAAGAAGTAAAGCAATTTAAAGATTCTGTCCCTAAAATTAATAACATGAAAACATCTTTCTTGATTAATAGAGAAAACCTTGTCTTTTGTAAGATTCTTTAGGAATATGTGACCCTTTTACCAGTCTACCTTAACCCAACAGTTTTTAAAATAATTTCTTATAATAAGTGTTTTTGCAGATATGTCAGGAGAAACACCAAAAATCTCTTACTTTTTATCTATAAAAATTCTATGTATTAGATATAATTTAGTGGTCCCCTAGCATACACTAAGAATCACCTGGCAAAATGAGTTATAAATGAAATTCCCAAGCACCATCCCCAAAAGTTTCCGATAGAGTAGTTCTACAGTAAGGGTTTAGAATCTGCATGATCCAGTCCACATACCGCACTTGAAGAAATTTTTGAAGTTAAAATGTACTCTGAAAAGGGTGCCTGGGTGGTTCAGTCGGTTGAGCGTCTGCCTTTGGCTCAGGTCATGATTCCAGGGTCCTGGGATCCAGCCCCACATAAGGCTCCCTGCTCAGCGGGGAGTCTGCTTCTCCCTCTGCCTCTGACCCTCCCCAATGCTTGTGCTCCCTCTCTCTCTCAAATAAATAAATAAAATAAAATCTTTAAAAAAAGAATGTACTCTGAAAATTATATACTCTTTTACCATGCTTGCGTACCTAACTATAAAGAAGATTCTGAAACAAGGGAGGAGAAACTACTTGTTTGGGATGATTGAGGACCCTGGCAACATATATAGTACTTTGTAGACTTGATCTTGTCATTTACAGACTTCAGAGTGACATTTAAAAATATGCACATCTAACATTATGCCAAACCTAACTTGACCCATAGCTATTATTATTCCTCTATAAGTTTTTTGTTAAGATTTTATTTATTTGAGAGAGAGAGGGAGCACGAGCAGGGGGAGGGGCAGGGGGAATGGGAGAAGCAGACTCCCTGCTGAGCAGGGAGCCCAACGTGGGGCTTAATCCCAGGACCCCCAGATCCTGACCTGAGTCAAAAGCAGACGCTTAACTGACTGAGCCACCCAGGTGGCCCCCTCTATAAGTTTATTTTAAGGATATGAAACATTAAATATTGAATTAACAGTTATGGTTATTTCAGCTACATTTCATATTTTTAGGAAATCATGTTTATGATAGCCAAAACATCCCTAATTCTGGTGACTTGAAATATATACACACACACACACATATACTCTCCTTGCTTAGTTTGTTTTAGAGCTTTTCTATTGAAATTATATTCATAAAGTTATCTAGCCCTCTGGATAAAATTAATACTTATCCAGGGCGCCTGGGTGGCTCAGTTGGTTAAGCGACTGCCTTCGGCTCAGGTCATGATCCTGGAGTCCCTGGATCGAGTCCCGCATCGGGCTCCCTGCTCAGCAAGGAGCCTGCTTCTCCCTCTAACCCTACCCCCTCTCATGTACTCTCTCTCTCATTCTCGCTCTCTCAAATAAATAAATAAATCTTTAAAAAAAAAAATTAATACTTAATCCAAATGAGGTTTATTTTCCCCATTGTCATGTTGAGAATGTGATGAAGTACACTAATTATCATCCTTTTTTTCAGCTGCATGAGTTACAAGACAGGAATATGGAATGTCTGGGAATGTTACATGAATCCCAAGAAGAAATAAAGGAACTTCGAAGTAGGTCTGGCCCTGCTGCTCATCTTTACTTCTCACAGTCATATGGAGCTTTTTCTGGGGTGAGTTTTTCCTGGGAAATATATTACTTGTTTAAGAAAACTTGCTTAAGATTAGATTGTTCTGAGAGTGATATGGTTTCTGGTGGTATAAAGTATCTTGAGAAGAGATAATGTGGTTTGTCCTTGTTTCTGGAATTCATATATTGATTTACATATTTACATCTATCTTAATACTCTTATTTATTACAGCCTTTCTTCTAACAGACAACCTTCCAGGTTTATTGTAATATATGAGATGAACCCTAAGGAAATTAGGTTTAGGTCTGTGTACCATAGAGCTACTTAAATTTGTGTCATCCTTACCCTAGGCTACATGCTACTTATTCACATAGGATTTTGAACATCTAAAACTTCGTTTCAACAGATCTTGAGTTTCTTGGTATATTTAATTTCAGTTAGAGTGTAAGTGCCATGAGGGCAGGATTCATGTTTGTTTAATTCATCAATATATAGTATTAAATTAATGAAAACTTGTGAGTTTATGCCAAAATTTGTAATATTGGTTCAAAGAATTATTTTAACAATCTAGTTCATAAATAATTATAAGCAATACTGTGAAGTTTTTTAAAAAACAAACTATAAATTATAATAGATTTTTTTGAAGAATATGGGAGCAGGATTTTTGTTTTTTAACTTTTTATTTTGAAATAATTTTAAACTGAGACTAACATTGCAACAAAAGTACAAAAACTCTCATATATCCTTCATCTAGATTCCTCAGTTTTTAACATTTTACTACATTTGCCGTATCGTTCTCTTATTTTTTTTCTGGACCATTTCACAGTAAGTTTCAGATACACTCGATTAACTGTGTATCTACTAAAAATAAGGACACTCTCCTATGTAACCACACTACAACCATCAAAGTCAGGAAATTGTCATTGATATACAATACTACCATCTCATCCACAGAGCCCATTTAAATTTTGCCAGTGATCTCAACAATGTCCTTTGAAAGATATGTTGTATTTGCTTGTTTCAACTGGAATAGTTCTTCTATCTCTGCTTGCCTTTCATGACCTTTGTAGAGTGTCCTCAGTTTGGGTTTATCTGATATTTCCTCATGATTAAATTCAGGCAATGTATTTTTGGCAGAAACAATGCCATGTTCTTCTTGGTACACTGTAATAGGAGGCTCACATTGTCTATTTATCTCATTACTGATGATGTTAATTAATTTTGACCACTAGGTTAACGTAGTATCTGCCAACTTTTCCCACTCTAAAGTTAATCAGTGCTAATTGATAGTTAATCAAATTAATGTTACAAATTAACTTTACAATGATGAAAATTGGTAGATGCTACCTTAGCCAAGTGGTCAAAGTTACTCTTTGTGGGAAAATACTATACTTTGAGACTATTTAATTACCCTGTTTTTCTCAGCAAATATTTATCCACTAGTTTTAACATGCAGTGATGGTTCATATCTGACTCAGTCATTACTATGATGATTGTCAAATGGTGATTTTCTAATTCCATCATTTTTTTGACATTTATTAATTGACATTCTTTTGTCAGAGCCTTTCTGTGTCATTCATTCGTTCATTCATTCATTCATTCATTTATTGGGTCGGGGAGGCATAGAATCTTAAGCAGACTACACACCCAGCATGGAGCCCAACACAGGGCTCGATCTCACAACCCTGAGATCATGACCTGAGCCGAAATCAAGAGTCAGGTGCTCAACCAACTGAGCCACCAAGGTGCCCCATTTCTGCCTCATTTATTTATTCATTTGTTCATTTAGTTATGTCCGTATGGACTCTTAGACTCCTATTTTAGTGAGTGGATTATAATCTATTATTACTATTTTTTTTTTAATTTTTTTTTTTTTTAAGATTTTTATTTATTTAACAGAGAGAGAGAGAGAGCACAAGTAGGCAGAGCAGCAGACAGAGGGAGAGGGAGAAGCAGGCTCTCCGCCGAGCAGGGAGCCCAATGTGGGGCTCGCTCCCAGGACCCTGAGATCATGACCTGAGCCGAAGGCAGCCGCTTAACCGACTGAGCCACCCAGGCGCCCCTATTATTACTATTTTTGATTATGATACTTAAATTGTTCCAGATATGGCCAGTGGGATCTCCTTAAAACTCATTTTGCCTTTTCCTGTCCCAGTCCTGGAATCAGCCATTTCTCCAGGGAGGTCTGGTTAGTTTTAATGAGGAATGATACTTAGAATTCAAGATCTGAGTCCTGTATATCCATTGCCACTAGAGCATCATTACATCGAGGCCCTCTCAGCAGATAGAGCTAGGAAATATATGTGCGTTCATACATACACCCACTCAAACACATCAATATCTGTGTTTCCATCCATATTTGTGCTCATATATATACATATATATGTATTTATATATGTATATACGTACATGTATTTATGTATGTATGTTCACACCAGTATCTCCAGTTCTAGTCATTGTCAGCTCAGCTTCACTGAGCATGGCAGCCATGCTAGTTGAATCCTCATCTCTGACCAGG
Source organism: Mirounga leonina (assembly GCF_011800145.1). Lineage (NCBI taxonomy): Eukaryota > Metazoa > Chordata > Mammalia > Carnivora > Phocidae > Mirounga > Mirounga leonina. The sequence goes on from NW_023270377.1 coordinate 33,299,294, forward strand.
GCAAGGGGAAACTTGCTTATTTTTCCTTTAATGATTTTTCTACATTATAAAAGCTATACATGTTTATTATAGAAAAGTTAGAAATTAAACAAAACAAAAAGAAATTGTGAAACACCATCAAATCCTGACCTCCAGAGAATCATTATTGGCATCTTGGTTTATAGCCTTTCAGACCTTTTGTTTTTTGTGTCTCCATATGTAATATTTTCTATTTATCATGTTGGTTTTTTCCACTGTTCTCCTGTAAAAATAAATCATGAAAAAGAAGTTGGTTCTTGTTAAAAGTTATATTTCCAAAATGTCTCTTTTTTCCTTGCGTTTTGGCCTGTGACTATTTTCTTGTGTTTTATTCCAACACCAAAAGTATTGGATTCTGGAGACTCTGTTAATTAATTTAAGGATAATTCATTTCTCCTAACAGGCTTCTTACATAATCATTATAGGAATCTCAAACTCTTTTTCTTAGGAATCTCTGGCAGCTGAGATTGAGGGGACCATGCGTAAAAAGTTGAGTTTGGATGAGGAATCATCTCTCTTTAAGCAAAAGTAAGTACAGATCACATGTGTTATTACCCAAGCATTAGGATGGAATTAAAAGGAAGCCACAGTCCTAAGTGATAGGTATTTTGAGATTCAGTTGCAAATCTGCTTAGTATTCAGTGTTTTTTTCATGGTGCTCACATTTGTAAGAGTACTCTCTTGTTCTGAAGTTTATTTTCTAATAATTTCTCCTAAAGTTTAGAGGCTAGTCAAGGTGGCTTTATTTTTAATGAATTGCATATACATGTCTCTTCTAAAGCACTCCAGTGTAGGCAGTGGCAATAATGAATGCTTCTCTTTTGACAGAGCCCAACAAAAACGGGTATTTGATACTGTTAAAGTTGCCAATGACACGCGGGGCCGCTCCAACCCATTCCCAGCTCTGCTACCCATTCCAGGGTCCAACCGTTCAAGTGTCATCATGACAGCAAAACCTTTTGAGTCTGGTTTACAACAAACAGAGGACAAAACACTCCTGAGTCAGCAGAGCAACTCAGAAGAGGTTTCAGAGTAAGAAACATAGATCATGGCACTGATTCTATAATTTTATGGCATTGACATACCAGATTCACATACCTATATTCCAGCATTGTTCTGTGCTATTCCAAGGAGGTTCTGGAACTGTCAGTTTTCATTCAGTAACAATGCCCTATAGCATTATTTGTAAGACAGATCATTGACTTCATAAAAGTTTTTAGAGTGAGAAGGCTACATTTAATTAAGTATATTCAAAGTGGAACTTGCATTGAACTATAAAATTCTTTACTACTTTCTTCTTTAGTATGGCAAAGTTTGAGTCTAAATCTTCATGTTCTAAGTCAGATTTGTTTGACTCTGTTCAGTCATTGTGCATAGCATTAGATGACACTTTCTTATAACCCATGCTCATAATCTCAACTGTTTTGGTGCCTTTAGGATAAATGATAAGCTTGAATACCTATGGAGGAAAAGTAGCTTGCTCTTAACTTCCTATTTGTTTAAACTTAGATTTTTTTCTAGTTTTCATTAATTCATCTTACTGAATTACATATATATAACTAGAGTTAAATAGAATCCCTGGAAAGTCGGCAGAAGACTTTTGAAAGGTAGATGTTTGGCATCTGAGAGAAATCTTTCCTAATGCAGAAATCTATCCTAGAACATACCAAATACCCAGTAAGCATTAGCTGTTATCAGTAGTAGATGAGGTAGTATTCTTACCATTAGTGAACGCTAATTGTGGACTAGGAGCTTAAGTCTTAGTTAATTAATCCTGTCAACAACAACCCTGTAGGGTAGGTACTATATCTTTTCAATTTATAGTTGAGGGAAGTGAGGCTTAAATCGTTTTGTAACTTGCCCATGGTCACTTCGTAGGAGGGTATTGGTCACATTTCTGTAAACTACAGGTTTGGTCCATGGATGCAATTTGTTTGGTTCAAAAATAAAAATATTTGTGTTGCCAAAAAAAAGGAAGAAACCAAGAAAGAAAAAGATCCATCACCCTGGGTTTTCTTTTGTCTTTCAGTTTGTAGCTACAGTAGCTTTATGTGTCAATACTATGTCATTGTACACAATTAACTTAGGAGAAGATCAACAAACATCTTTGTGAATTCACATCTAGTAGCCAGGAGCAACTACAGCTTGGCTTGCTACTCTTTCTTTTGATATCAATTGTAAGAAACCTCTAATTTCAAAAATACTCAAAACTGAACAAATGTGTTCACAGAACTATGAGGATGTAGTATTTACAAATCTTGGGGTTTTTTTAAATGTTCTACAATATTCAAAGAGGATTCAATGGCCCAAAGCAAATTTTTTCACATTTTAATATTTTTGAAATTATTAATGGCATATCATAGTTTAATGGGTAGCATTTTTTTCTCTCTGAGTAGTGCATAAAATAAAATAATAGCACCTCTTGTAATCAGTGGTATTTAGATTCAATGCAATATGATAAAGTTTAGTTTTCTGGCTACCTAAACTAACTTTATAGATAGTCATATCTGTAGTTTCATAAATTAAGTGACTACACTTATCATGGTGAGCATTGAGTAATATTTACAATTGTCAAATCAGTATATTATATACCTGAAACTAATATAACATTGTATGTTAATTATACTTCAATATAAAAATTAAATGAAATAGAAAAGTTAGTAAACATAAAATAAGTATATTTTTGCTTGTCTGAAGTTGCTTGAAATGATCTGTAAAAAATGATATATTAGTGATTTTGGTTTATTATTATTTCTGTATTCTTAATATCTAAGGAAAAAAACACTATGATTTTAAGATCAGTCTCTTGAACATTCACCATTGTAGAAAAGAGAAGTCTAGATTGTGCTTATCACCTTTACAGATCTAGTCAGTGAGTGATTTTCCCACAGGAACGTTCAGAAGGTGGGTCAACCAGGACCCTCTGGAGATAGTGATTTGGCTACAGCACTGCATCGCCTTAGTCTGCGGCGACAGAACTACTTAAGTGAGAAGCAATTCTTTGCTGAAGAATGGGAGCGGAAGATCCAGGTTCTGGCTGACCAGAAAGAAGGGGTTAGTGGCTGTGGCACCCCCGCGGAGAGCCTTGCCTCTCTCTGCACTGACCAGTCGGAGATCACAGACCTCAGCAGTGCCAGTTGCCTTCGAGGTTTTATGCCTGAAAAGTTACAGATTGTCAAGCCCCTTGAAGGTAATAAATAAGGGCCATTCTTAAGCCACGTTGCTTATTAGCCTTTCCTTTCCTGGAATTGAACTTTGTATTGTAATTATAAGAGGACTATGTGCAGGAGATACCTTTATTACCCCTAAACCACATTTGTGGGACAGTCCATTATGGTACTTACTTTGTGGAAAAAGAATGAAGAGATCTGCTTTCTCCAAGTCATCAGCCATCAGAATTTTTTTCATATAAATGTGAGGGAGGAAGAACATCCTTTCTTGTCCTTAGCTAAGATATACCATTGACAGCAGTTTTTATGGTAAAATAAATGGGATATGATAAATAAATAAAAATAATATAGATGTAATACGTCATCTCTACCTTCCTTTTCAAAAAAGAGTCCTTTACCCAGGAAGTGTCATTTACTTAGAGATATGTGTGTCTGGGTTGGTGGTTTTTGTTTTTGGTTTTTTTTCCTGTTTTGATAATTTCCTTTCAGTTTCTGTTCCCTCTGAGGATAGAACTTGAATTCAAAATAAATTTGTTTTAGGGAATATTGATTACCTTCAAATGATTCTATTATTATCATAAAGGAATCTGCATTAGACAAAATTTTGAGTAGGTCATCTATAAGGACCCTTCAAACTCAGGGATGCTATAAGTTAGTTTCATTCATTAATGATCAGTGCAGTTATTTGTCAGAGTTGCCCACTCTAGGGTGAAATGTCTATAGTGACATAATTAGACATTGCAGGAGCAGGCGCTTGGATGGTCATTCACCAGGGTTCTTAGGCCGGAACCACGGGGATATATCCTCCTTTTAGCATCTCCTTCACTTTTGTACTCTCCCTGGAGAGCCTGGGGAATGGAGAGTCATGAGCAGGGTGGGGAAGAACACAAAAAAACAAAACAAAACACTGAAATTCAGGTGTCTTTCAATCTAGAAGCCTGGCTTTTCACTTCGAAGTTCGTAAGTAAGGAAGTTTTGATTTTTGTCACCTGGGGAAATACAGCCCCACCTCCACGGTGCATGTCTTCCTTCTCCTCACTGCCTCAGCATCCTAGTTCCCACTAAGGGTGTTGTCTTGGCTTTTTCACTGCTGTTTTAAATGTCTTTTTAAACTTTACTTTGAAACAGAAAGATTATTGCTCATACCTTTAGCATCTTGTCAGTCTTCCAGAGAACTTTATATAAATTTTACCAAAATATTAAGACTAAATAAGTAGTTTTATTATTATCCTTACTTTTTTACACATATAATTTTAGCCTCTGTTTCAAGATTGAATATTTGTGGGAAATTTAAAACGTGCCTTATGGGGTTTTGTTTTGTTCTGTTTTTGGTCTTTCACATTCAGGATCACAAACTTTGCACCACTGGCAGCAGCTTGCTCAACCAAATTTAGGAACCATTCTTGACCCACGACCAGGTGTCATCACTAAAGGCTTTACCCAGTTGCCCAATGATGCCATCTATCACCTCTCAGATTTGGAAGAGGATGAAGAGGAAGGTATCACTTTTCAAGTGGAACAGAAACCTTCAGTATCCAAGCCAGTAACAGGAATCTTCCTTCCAGCCATTACTTCAGCTAGTGGTCCAGTTACAGGTAAGCACAGTGCTTGGTGGGGTGTGGTCCAGTAATTCTGCATTCTGACTTACAGGATGGCCACTTGACCACCTCCACTTAAATCTAACTCGAATGCACTCAGTCTTGAAGAAAAGAAAGATCTATAATGACAGTGGCTTTTCTCATTCTTCCCACCTCTTAGCCAGCCTGTGTAAGAGAAAGATCAATTCAGTCAGTGGTTCATAAGCCTTTTGGGCTCAGGATTTCTTTATACCCTTAAAAATCATTGAGAATTCCAGACAGCTTGTCTTTGTGGGTTGTATCTATTGATATTTACCATATTAGAAATCAAAACTGAGAAATAATCAAAATATTTATTAACTCATTTAAAAATAATAATTACATGTTAACACAAATAATATGTTTTATGAAAAATAGCTATTTTCTTTAAGTAGTGAGAAGAATAGTTTTGTTTTACAATTTTACAAGTCTCTAATTTATGGCTTAAAAGAAGATGGCTGGATTTTCATACAGCTTCTACATTCGGTCTGTTATAGTATGTTGCTTTGTTTAAAGAGTATGAAGAAAATGCAGGCGTACACAGAGGTATAGTTGTAAAAGGAGAGAGTATTTTAATAGCCTCTTCAGGTATTTGTGGATAATTCTTTGATATTACACCAAAACTTGGTGAGTGGTAGTTTCTTTAAGCTTTATAAAAGCAATATGGAATCCAAAAACCTATCAGTGAACTTTTCATACTTAGTTACAAAATCTGTTGATCTTTCCTACACTTTGAATGCATCTTTTACCCATCATGCACTGGTCATTTGGAAAATATTGGTTCACTGAGTTATGCAGATCTTCCAAATGTTAACATATTTCATTATATAATATATTAAAATTACATTAATATCACCATGTATCTCATCAGATAAATCTTTTTAGTATTAGGAAGCTTTAAAGCTCGCAAAGGTGGATATGAGTTCTCCAAAACTCTCATTTTCACTTGAAGGTAAAATTTTGTCACTGACAGCAATCCTGTAAGCTGTTTTTGTTGAAGAAATAGGCTCACTACCTTCATTTCCAAGAAAATTTCTGCCAGATAGCCAAGTCTGAATAAATGAAGTTAGTTGTTCTTTCAAGTAAAAAATGGTTTTCCTTGAAAAAATTTCAACTCAACTGCCCATATGCTTTTCCTTTAGATAACCATTGTATCTTGGTATGCAGCGGAGTGCTTAGTGCCCACTTCCCACTTAGTCACACAGAATATTAAGGTAGTCACACATTATAATATTAAGCTGCTGCCAGTGGTGCAAAGTTTGTGATCCTGAATGTGAAAGACCAAAAACAAAACAAAACAAAACCCCATAAGGCACGTTTTAAATTTCCCACAAATATTCAATCTTGAAACAGGCTAAAATTAACAAGACTGTCCTCACTTGTTTTTTTGTGGGGTTTTTTTTGTGGTCAGGAATCTGGCTTTTTTTTTTACTATTGCCGGTGGGCAGCAGTGAAGAATATTAGCATAGCTTGTATAGCTGGGTGCCGTTGCCTTGATTTGTGCTAAGGAGTCAGCAGTTTTGCTCAGCATTGCTTTTGCTCCGATAGTGCAAACGCCAACCCAGTCAGAAAGGCAAATAACATCTTAGCATTGCTATGAATGTAGTTTTGACCTGTGACCTGTGGATTCCCACAAGGTCTGCAAACCACACTTTGAGAACTGTTGAAGTAGATAGTTTGGCTAGAAAGACTGAATGACTAGATCTTGTTGGGGGCAGGCCAGGGGGGAGGGGAGATTTTCAGAATATGTTTTTCTCTTATTTCTAACCTATTTTTAATCCTTTTGGATTACAGTTTTAAAGTATTGAAGGATTCAGCTATATACCAGCCAGTTCATACTAACACAATATTTATGTATATTTCATTTCCAAATTTGGTGATTTTTGTACAAAAGGCCCTTTACTAATGCTTAATTAATAAATAGTGATGAATGTTTTGCATTATTAACCTAATCTTTCAATTTTGTTTGATTCCATTAAAATCTCTACTTCAGTTGCAACCTCAAACCCAGGCAAGTGTCTGTCATGCACAAACTCGACATTCACCTTCACCACCTGTAGGATATTGCATCCTTCTGATATCACTCAGGTTACCCCCAGGTAAGGGGTCTGGGCAATGTGAGGCCTAAAACTTATTTCCTTAACTATGTTTTCATGAATTTATTTTTAAAATTACTTTCATTTTAACTCCCAGAATTTTAATTAATGTTCTGTGATCATTTGTCTTTAGGATATTTTCACATTGTATCTTCTCCTTTGATCATTATAACTCTTTGAAGTTGGCAGGGCAAGTGAGTATGTATTGTGTAAGTGAAAAACTGAGGCATAGACAGTTTAGGTAACTGGTCCAAAGGCAGAGAGGTAGCAAATGACCCAGCTGCAACTATACCCAGAGTAAGCTAACTGCAAGATTTGAGGGATCAGTCCTCAATACAAGACTGTCCTCACTTGTTTTTTTGTGGTTTTTTTTTTAAGATTTTATTTATTTATTTGTCAGAGAGAAAGAGAGAATGCACAGGCAGGGGGAGCAGCAGGCTCCCCGCTGAGCAAGGAGCCCAATGCGGGGCTCGATCCCAGGACCCTGAGATCATGACCAGAGCCAAAAGCAGGTGCTTAACCAGCAGAACCACCCAGGTGTCCCACTTGCAAGTTCTGCAAGTTCAGGATGTTCCCAAAACCACTCTCTGGTGTGATAATTTGCTAGAAAGATTCACAGAACTCACTGAAAGCCATTAGGCTCATGGTTGCTGTTTATTACAGGGAATGGATACAGGTTAAAATTAGTCAAAGAAAGAAACATAGGTCAAAGTCTGGGAGAGTTCCATGTGAAAAGTTTTCCTTGTCCTTAGGATTCATTGCTTTCCTAACATCAATGTGTGACAGTACATGCAGAGTGTTACCAACTAGGAAAGCTCATGCAAGCCTCAGTATCCAGATTTTTTATTGAGGTTTCAGTGCATAGTCATGATTAATTGATTGATCGATTGCCCACATAGTTGAGCTCACCTCCAGGTCCACTGACCTAAAGCCCCCACCCTAAATCACATGGTTGTTCTCTCTGGCATGGCTAACTCCCACCCTAAAACTATTGGGTGTGGCCAGCTCACCCCATGATCTAGTATGGCCAGCCTTCATCCCAAACAAAGACACATGTATCAGACACGGCATAGATTACCTCCCAGAAGCTGAGGGCAAAGGCCAGAACCCTCTGGGCAAAGCCAAATTATTTACTATACAGGCTACAACATGCATATTCTAACACCTAGTTGAGGGATCTTATTAAGCCATATTGCTGCTATTTCTGTCCTACCGATTCCCAAAAGAATCTAAGGTGGTTTTCAAAGGTACGTACAACATTGCGATAATGTTAACTAGGAGTAGTGAAGAAAAATGAAGCGTAGAGGAAGGAAGAGTAAGGATATAAAATGGATAGAAGAATAAAACTAGTATACAAATTATAACATAAAGTCTTATATACTTGCTACTGTGAACCATGTATTTGAGTCTTAACTTTCTAGCTGCCAGTGTGGAAGGAAATAAGATTATGATTCACAACGTATGTGTAAGAGCAAATCATTTATTTAGGGAAGCATTGGGTTTCACCCAATAAAGATCTTAGTAAAGTCTGTAATGAACAGGCATAGCTGCAATTTTTCCACATTGTTCTTATGTCAACAAGACAATAAGTTTTATAAAATTGGTCCTTGAGAGGACTCTCAATACAAGTTGATACCATATGAAGTATACAGTTTGGGAAAGGACAGTCAGTTCTACAGTAAAGTAGGAACAGGGAGGTGGGAAACTGGGAGTATAGTCTATAGACTACATCAAATTAGAGGTTCTTAGTTGGATTTGTTTAACCACAGAGTCAAACTTGTTTGTTTTTTTCATACCAGTTGGTGCTTTAGAAAGTTTATTTATTATTGAATTATTAGTTCTAATAATAACTTTGTTCATAATCATTAAAAATTTTGTTATCTTGATATACTGAGTATTTTGTGTTAAAGTGAAAGTTTATCTATTAAATACTGGTAACATTTGCTCAAGGGAGGGAAATTGGCTAAGGATATCCCTTCTCTGCTCTATCACCATTTCCCTAAGTACATGATTTCTTAGCGTTTTTTTGTTTGTTTGTTTGTTTCTAACAAAACATAGAATAATAGTTGTCAAAGCTTTTAATTATTTTTTTTTAAAGATTTTATTTATTTGACATAGAGAGACAGCGAGAGAGGGAACATAAGTAGGGAGAGTGGGAGAGGAAGAAGCAGGCTTTCCGCTGAGCAGGGAACCCGATGCGGGGCTCGATCCCAGGACCCTGAGATCATGACCTGAGCTGAAGGCAGACGCTTAACAACTGAGCCACTTAGGCGCCCCTTTTAATTATTTTTATCTTCCCAGAAACACATGTTTGAAGTCAAGGTTAAGAAAAATTTGTTTCATGGGTATCCTTATACTACTATTGTTTGGAATTAACATTTTTGAAAATAGAAATTTTAACAATTTCAACTTTTATGAGTTTTTAGTAATATAAAATTGAAAGATTAAAAAGAAAACAATTTCTCCTTAGAAGAACATCTTAGGTTTAATATAAAAGATTGTATGGTCTAAAAAAGTTGGAGAATTATTTACTCATGGATTATTGTTTCTGGTGTATTTCACTTTATGGAATGAATATATAAAAATAAAAATTTCTGGTTACTTTCTGTAATATTTTATTTTCTTTGATTTCTGTCATAAAACTTATTCATATTCCCAAAGACACATATTTTGAGTTATAATTTAAGAATAAAATTATCTGAGAGTAAACTTTCTCATATCCTTTGAGAAGAAGTATGTTTCAATGAGTTAGTGACTTAGTTATAAATTACAAATAATTAACCAGTCACTGAAGTAACATCAAAATTCTTATTGCTCAAATCTTTCCAAAGAGTACAGTTACTGATGTATAGCCAGTTGTTCTATATTTACTACGGATAACTAATGTAAATGCTGACTTGGAAATTACTTTTTATTTTTAAACACTCTCTCCTGCTCTTTCTTTCTTTCTTTTTTTTTTCCCCCCAAAGCTCTGGGTTCCCTTCGTTATCCTGTGGAAGTAGTGGTAACAGTTCATCAAACACAGCGGTGAATTCTCCTGCTATGTCCTATAGACTCAGCATTGGCGAATCTGTTACCAACCGACGAGATTCCACTATAACCTTCAGTAGCACCATGAGCTTGGCCAAACTTCTGCAAGAGCGGGGCATTTCTGCTAAAGTGTATCACAGCCCAGTTTCAGAGAGCCCCCTCCTCCAGCCTATCCCTAAAGCCCTGGCTATTCCTTCTACACCACCAAATTCACCATCTCACTCACCTTGCCCTTCTCCTTTGCCCTTTGAGCCTCGAGTTCATCTCTCCGAAAATTTTTTGGCCTCCCGACCAGCTGAAACATTCCTCCAGGAGATGTATGGTTTGAGACCTACCCGGAACCCTCCTGATGTTGGCCAGTTGAAGATGAACTTAGTGGACAGGCTGAAGAGACTGGGGATAGCCAGAGTGATCAAGACCCCTGATGCACAGGAAAATGGAAGAAGCCAAGAGGCAGAAATTGGTCTTCAAAGACCAGACTCTGCTGTTTATTTAAATTCAGGTAGCAATTTATTGAGTGGATTGAGGAGGAATCAGAGTCTTCCAGTCATGATGGGTAGCTTGGGCACCCCAGTTTGCACAACTTCACCGAAAATGGATATCCTGAAGGAAGACTGAAGTTCAGCAGTTAACTGACCTCTTAAACAAATTAGCACATGAAGGATAGATTTGCACTGATACATGTAGTCTGGTCTGACTGAGAGACAAGGAATGTTGCAGATGGGTTGTGAATGTGGAAAGGGGAAAATGGAACAATGGAAACAGAATTGGGACGAGGCCCTAATGAATGAGGTCTAATAAATTGAAAGTATAAATGAATGGGTCATGAGTGTTTGGAGCAGAAAAGGAAGAAAAGTTTAATATACTTCAGTTGGATGTTCCTATCTTGAGAATAAAAAGTGACTGGACAATAAATTCAGTAATATCAAAATAGACCAGTTATACTGAACTTGCTAGCACATTTACTTCTAGTAAGCAAAAGCAGCAAGAACCCAGCTTAGGAGATGGGAAGAGAAAGGGAGCAGCTTTGATCATTGCCTATGAAAAGCTGAACTGCAGGGTTGCCGGGCTAAGCCCCATCTGTTACTGAGGCTTTTATGTTTTACCCTGTTTCGGTCCGCTTAAATTACATATCCATCCAGTGGTATGTACACAGCAATAGCAAGCAAGGAATTTTATCTTTTTCATAAAATCAGAGTAGTGGAAACTCCCTTTTGCTTTCTGTTTTCAAGCCGTTGAGCCACTGGGAGCCCAAACACCACCCACATTCCTTTTGTATTTGTGATTAATAAAAGTTCATTTTTAAATTTGTATCTTTATACAATACCTCCAAAAAACCAATATGAATTGGGGGGTAGGAAGGATTTACTTAAGAAGGAAAATATGGGTAAGTTGGAACCAAGGAAACTTGTTTTCAGAATATTTCCTTTAGATAAGGACAGTGGCCAAGGCATGTGAACACAATTACATGTCTTTCAAATTTCCTTGGAGGCTGGAAGGGGTTAAACCAGAAGTGCAATCAATAGGAATTAGGGAATGTTATGTATTTATGTCTGTATGTTTTTTGTAAGGAAAGTTACTTGCAACTAAACTTTTTCCAAAGTGCTATGCATATTTTTCAGTGAAGAGGAGATGTATTTGCACAAAAGTTCTCAGGCATATTAAATTATTATAAGCTAAAGTAAAACCCAGGTACTTGCTTTGAGATTGTGGTTTTTTTAAATGTAAAATTAAAACACATCTGTCTTTTTCTTGATATCTGTAGAATTCGAGAATGAACATTTTTAATGGGAAAGTCAAAGCTTTTGCTTTTTTTCCTGGGATTCCTTTTTTTTTTTTTTTTTTCTTTACAAATTCTGTGAAATGGCAAAGTTTACTCATGGATTAGGTTTCAGCATTCAGCAGTGTGACGCAAGGCTGTGAATTGGGAAGAAACAGATCTGTTTCTCTGAGTGTTGCTGATCAAGGTCTGTTCATCAGATGACATGGCTTTCTCTACACAGTACAGTTCAGAAAAAAATACCATTATATGAAAGGCATGATGGAGAAGAAATGAGGGAGGGGGCTAATTATTTTGTTTTTGAAAATGGAAGGCATATTGATTGATCTTTTTGGAGCTTAATTTGCAAATGTTTTGCTCATTTCTTCTGACTTAACTGAAAGGCAGTTTTCTGAAGAATTCTTGATGAGAGTTTTGCTCCTTTGGTTCCCATTGATGCACCTATTCTCATGCCTGAAGAGGGTCCTTCCTTTCCCCTCTTGAGGTGCCTCTCCTACCTGAAGAAGCTATGTGCTCAAAAGGGTAGAAGAACCAACCTGCATGCAGTAGTAAGAATGTGTGAGTTTACCATGCTTTTTAGAAGCTTAATAAAACTTTTCTAAATTTCTTAAAAACAAAAAGTGAAAGTGTCCTCTCCCCTTCTGTCAGTCATGCTGAGGTCATAACATGTTCAGAAAGGATTCCAGCGGGTCCATAAGTGAATGTAAGTGTCCCTGAATGTGGTAGGCACTAACCAGAAGAATTCCTTGTTTAAAGATGTTTAAATTTCCGGAATATTCCAATTCGCTTTTTTAAAAAAATAGTATTTGAGTTTCTACTTCCTAAAGTGACTCTGGGGTGCTTATTTTAGCCAATTCTTAAAGCTTTTTATTTATTCTCTAAGAAAGTAGTTTTCCTGTTGCCAGTGTCCAAGAAACATCAGGAAGTAGGAAAATGTAGGGCCAGAGAGTAGTACAAAGTGTTAAATTATCAGATTTGTGTATCTTATATAAATAGCTGTAAAACTAAGCTAGATTTTGGAGTATTCTGTATAATTAGCATACTTTTTTTTATAACTGATGCTAAAATGATCATTCTGGAGGCAGGGTGAGGGCATGCATATTCACAGCCAAATAAACACATCTAATTAAAAGAGACCCAAACTTAAGTTTTTGAAAATTGGACTGATGTTACTGTTCTGCCGGAAACATGATGATTGTATATTGGCACATGCTTGTCTCTAGAAATGAATCTGTTTGAAATTGGGGTTTGCTGTTTTTAAGATTCCACCTAAAATCATTTTTGGTACAGCCTGAGAATCTCTATTATAACAAAGCTGTGCAAAGTATAGTAAGAAGACCTGGAGCCTTGTAGGAAGTTTCTCTTTAGCGTATCTGTTATACTTTAGTCCTGTCACATTTTAGTTTTTCAGTATCAACTGTGTATGTACTTTTATGCCACTATAGGAAACTCTAATCTTTTTTTTCTCCTTCAGGAAGGTTCTCAGTGATTATACCTCAGGTATTTCTGAGTATCCTACTATCTATAGGAGGGATACCTTTGTGAGCTCAGAATGAAAAGTTTTCCTGAATTATGATGATCCCAAATCTTATGTAAATAGCCTTAGGCTTGGGTCTTAGGGAGAACTTAATGACCATCGTTAGAGTAGTTTTTTTAAAGATTTTATACTTTATGTCCTTGACTTGACATGAATGAACAGACTTTGGCAAAGGGAGGAAATAAAGAGACAGCTCATGACTAGAGCTTATTCTCTAGAAAAGGTGTATTTTATACAGTATTCAAAGTCTGTTCTTTTGTTCTGACCATTCTAGTACATAATTAGTACTTGTTGGTTACTCACATTGACTTTAGACATCTGGAACGAGAGCTCTCAAGTGTTTAATGGTCCACTCGTTTGATGTCAGATGCCCACAGGCCTGTACTCCAAGTGTAACACCGCAGTGTCTACACCCGGGTGGCTGCATTGCAGAGCACAGCTGCCGAGGGGTGGTGGTTCAGTGCCCTCTGGGGCCACCAGGGAAATACTGTTGTTGGATATCTAGGGCTTGACTTTGTCAAACAGCTCTTTGTGCACCTACCTTTGCTTTGTCAAATGTAAATCAGTTAATAAACATGAGTATCTTCTTAAATTTTTATTTGTCTTTCTGTGTTTTTGTCCCACTTCTTCTCACAGATTATCCTGCATTGAGTCTTTCCTTTCCATTATGTTGGTTTTGGTAGAGAAAACAACCTCTCTTTGCCAAACGAATACAAAACAAACCAACAGTAGTCATAAGTATTAAACAGATCTTACTGTATTTTCTGAGATATATTTTTCAAAACAGAGGGGATGGAGTGTCTATATTGCCATATTGTTTCCTTAGCAAAATAACACCCGCAAAAAGTCATTGCAGATCTTTAATTTGGGAAGACTGAGAAAATGTGAAGCAATTTTTTTCCTAAACTCCACAATTTACTGTTGATGCTCTTAGCTATTTAGAAACTGTTTTCGGCAGACAGTCTCCCCTTTGGTGTCCTGCCTGCTACTCCCTTGTGGTGTAGTCAATAAACTTCTATCTCTTTTGTTCTGCCTTGGGTGAATTCTTTTACCACCCACACCGCTGGCCCCTACCCAACTGGAGCACCCCATACTTGGTGTCCCGTATGGGGAACTCTGCTGGCCTGGGACTCTTCCCAGATTCTCCAGGAATTTCTTGGAACTTTCCCTCAGTGGACCTACTCTAGTAGTCCTTGGGAAACTGAGGATCCAAAGCCCCAGGGGGAACCCACCAGACCGCCCTTGCCCGAAAGGGTGAGGGATTTTTCCCTCTTGCCCTTCAGAGGGACTCTTCCCTCCCTCTCCTCTTTTCAGCCCCTTGGCGCCCTAACCCTAGTACTCCTCAGACAACTGAAGATCTCTGGCCAGGGCAACTCCCTGATGTGGTCTAAAGGTCTGAAGGTGAACAGGTTGGACTGCTGGTGCCTGTGACGGCAAAGGATCCCTTTCCCTTCCTCTCCCACTCCATCTCCTTTAAGGTCTCCATTCCCATTGTGCTTCTTTTGGAACTCCCTCCCTCCCCTTTTCCTTTGTTCCCATGGATCCAGCTGCCATCTTCATCTATAGGCAAAACACATTCCTATGCATCTGAGTGGCGCATCCTTTCCGCTCCTTTTTCCAACCCGGTCTGGCCACCTGGTGTCCAGCTTTCCCTGTTGCAGAGGATGTCCCAGCAGGGATTTCTATTGCCATTTGCTGCAACCCTCCCCTTGGTAGGATGCCCCAGTAGAGTCAGTCATTCCATATAAGGTTCAGTCCTTTTTCAGGTCAGTGGAATGCCCTGACTGAAATTGCAACCACTAGTCAGGAGCTCCATTGATTGCCTTTGGTGGGATGCCCCTTTGGGAATCAGCAGCTAGTCTTTCCCACTGTGGGACAAATTCCCTCTTTTCCTTTGGACTCACCCTTGGGCTGTATTCTTAAAAAATGAAACAAATGTGATGCCCAAGGCCTGTGAAAAATGTCTCATTTTTTTTATGTAATGTTTCCTGGCCTTAGTACAAACTCCCAGATCAAGAGGTATGGCCCCTCCACGGAACCGTTTCTTATTATTTTCCAGCTTGACCTCTTTTGCCAGAATTCCTCCAAATGGTTGGGAGTCCCACACGTGCGAGCCTTCATGTCATTGTCTCCAAATCCTGACCTCTGCAAAAACTGTAAAATGTGTTTTGCTAGGTTTCATGGCCATCTGATCCTGCAGATAGCTATCAAACCTGAAACTTTGAGGTTTTGCTAAGTTAAATGGTAAGTTGGATTGAATTCATTGGATAGCTAAGTCATTTCCAAATAAGATAAACTCCTAAAGCATTGGTTAATGATGTAGGTCTCTCTGCTTTTGACTTCTTACTGCAGAGAAACTAAAAATACTTGGGTCTGTTGGAAAACATGCTTTGTGCCTTATTGAAAGATTATACTTTGAAAACTGCATGTCCCCAAAAATTATGAAATGAATTCATAAATTTGCCAATCTAAAGAATTTTGGTGTAATAGTTCACAATTGGTTACTACTTAGTTTTCACTGGAGACTAAGGTTCTAAGAGTTAAAATTTTGCTATATGTAATTAAGACTGATGGAAATGATAAGGAAAGCAACTCCGTATGTGAGAAAGTAGGAGACGTGTAAAAAGGTGTCAGGAATGAGAATACATTTTTGTTGAGGGAAAAAGAAGGTAATTTTGTCCCAAAATGAGACTACTTATGTGGAGAGAAAAGACTTAGGACAAAATCTGAATACAAAAGAAAGTTGTAGGTCTGTGAAGGGAAAGCTCTAGAAAAGAATTTTATGTGTGGTCAGGATGAACTAAGATTGAAACAAATAGTACCTGAACCCTCTGAAATTCAGAAACTCTCAATGAGTATTCTTTGTTCAATGGCAATTATAATTATTTGCATAAGTCCAGTGAGAATCTATTCTTCTTGTAACAAGACACCATTGGAAACATTGGTTATATTACCAAGGTTTTGACTGGAATGTCATATTTGAGAGAGACATGCATAGACTCAGATATAACCAGACATCTGTAAGGAATTAAGGTTGACTTTATGGAACCAATAGAGCCCCTTGGAAATGTTGGTCTGGTACCTTGCTTACAGAATTCCCAGCAGCCTTGCCAGGTGAGTAAAGAATATCACTTCCTGGGAGGTGCAGGAACCTCAGGATTTGGGGTAGGGGGAACCTCAAGAAGAGCAATTTGCCCAAATCTACAGGTATTGCAGGCATGTCTGATGGCAAACATTTGGTTTGGCTTCTCGCCTCAAGAGTCTATTAAAAGTTCAGCCTGCAGATGCCTTGTGAAAAGTTCCAGTAAAGCAAATTTTAAAGGATCTCTATGGTCAATCACTATTCTTGTCGAACTTATGTAAATAATTAGGCCAAATTTGTTAAAATTGGACTTGTTTTTCAAATGAATTAGTCTTGATTTGGATACAAAATTTAGTGATTTAGTGATATTCCCAGCATCTTTAATTGTGTTTTCTTTCACAAATAAAGAGCAGCAGTAGATGTGTTTAAGTCCCAAAACCTTCTGATGAGGGCAATATTTGAGGGCATTCTGTTGACTTACATCTCTGTTTTTACTATATTAAGTTTGATTTATGCTAGTAACAAGTTTTGTTTTTCATTGGTGTTTATAAAATAAGTACCTAAATGCCATAGAATTTTCAAATGAACAAATGTTGCTGTGCAGGTTTGGTAAAGATGACAAAATACAGCTGCTGGCTGGCAGGCATGAAGAGTTTTATTCTAAGAAAATGAGAGTAAAACACACCAAAGATGTGAGATATTAGCGAAAAATACAGAAAAGTCAAATAATTTAAAAAGTGTTCCATAACATTTCTTTTTCTTGCCTTCTAGCAAAATCACTAAGTTAGTTAAAGGCAAGATTTTCACATTATATTTAAACATTACAACAAAGGGCCAGAAAACTTTACAAAATATTTTAATTTTGTGTAATCCACTACCACTTAAAAAGCTATTTCACCACCTTTCAAGGGACTCTCTAGATACACACAGTTCCATACAATAATGTGAAGAAGTAGCGCATTGCTTCATACATGTTCCATCTAGGCCTATACATACATATATATAAATTTTAAGGTAATCAGAATTCATATTGCAAAGTATTCTTCAGCCACAAAATGCAGGTCTTGCAAGTACCACTCCATTATATAAGTACCTGTGGAATTACAAATTAAAACATTAGGGGGCGCCTGGGTAGCTCAGTAGATTAAGTGTCTGACTCACGATTTCCACCCAGGTCGTGATCTCAGAGTGGTGAGATCAAGCCCAGCTGAGAGTCTGCTTGAGATGCCACTTGACATTCCCTCTGCCCCTCCTCCCCCTCGTGGGCGCGCGCACACAAGCTCCCTCTCTCTCCACCAAATAAATAAAAGTCTTTAAATAGAAAAATGAAAATGTTAAAAGAAGTGAAAAATGGATGCTCGGCACCACTGGAAAACAGTGTTTCATTATGCGGGAGTTGATGCATCCATACTGAGAACTTTTGACAAGTTACCTTTCCTCTCTCCTCGCTGCTGCTGCCCTCATTCCTCCTGAATTCCAGAGCAGTGTCTGTCTCTGACCTTAGCAGCACAACCCAGAAACCTTCCTAGCATTTAAGGAAAAAATTGTATTCTTGAACTATAGCTGACCCACAATGCTATGGTAGTCTCAGGTCTACAACACAGTGATTCAACAATTCTATACATTACACAGCGCTCACCAGAAGTGTGGTCACCATACAAGGTTATCACAATATTATTGGCTATCTTTCCTATGCTGTACTTTATATCCCTGTGACTTATTTCTTTTATTACTGGAAGTTTGTACTTCTTGATCCCCCTCCTCTATTTCGCCCATACCCCATCTCCACCCCTCTGGCAACCACGAGTTTGTTCTCTGTATTTATGAGTCTGTTTCTGTTTTTGTAAGTTTCGTTTTTTGGATCCCACATTTAAGTGAAATCATATTGTATTTGTCTTTCTCTGAAAAGATTCTTAGCATCACTAATCATTAGGGAAATGCAAATCAAAATCACAATGAAATATCACCTCCCACTTGTCAGAATGGCTATTATCAAAAAGAGAAGAAATAAGTGTTGGCAAGGATGGAGTGTAAAAGGAACCCTCATGTCCTGTGGGTTGGAATGTAAATTGGTGCAACCACTGTGGAAAACAGTATAGAGGTTCCTCAACAAATTAAAAATAGAAATGCCATATGATCCAGTAATTCTACTACCGGGTATTTACCCCCCAAAAATGAAAACACTAATTTGGAAAGATACATGCACCCCTATGTTTACTGCAGCTTTGCTTACAAGAGCCAAGATATGGAAGCAACCCAAGTGTCCATCCACAGATGAAAGGAGAAAGAAGATGTGGGTATGTGCAATGAAAAATTACTCAACAATAAAAAAAAAGAATGAAATCTTGCCATCTGGGACAATATGGATGGACCTCGAGGGTATTATGCTAAGTGAAATAAGGCAGACAGAGAAAGACAAATACCTTCATAGCATTTTGACATAGTCATCTTTTGTTTTGAAGATAAAGGGTAAGAGGTGAGGAGAGGCATTCCCCTGGATCCTGAATGGGGTTACTGATGAGAACAACAGATGTTTAGGGTAATGGGTCCTGCCGTTCCAGTGCTGAGCCCCAGATCAAGTGCCCGTAGGCATTTGTATGACTCCTGTGGCTTCCTGGAGAGGGACCATTTGGGAACAGCTGAATCAGTCACTTAGCAGAGCACCCGAAAGTGAGATCTTCAAAGACGAGAAGCAATCAAAGGAAACCGAGCAACTTGGAGATAATGATAAGCTCCCTGAAAGAACACTGTCTTTTCCACACCGGAAGTATTCTCAGAGAGCCATAGAAGGCTTACCCAAATGGAAAGCTTCTGAATACTCAACTGGCTGATCACACTTGGCACTTCCTGAGGGCCACAGCATCCCACAAGGTGGTGCCCATTTCCCAATCCAATGTGCAAGCTTATTTTGTTGATATAATTGGATTAAGTCACAGTTTCTCTCATTTACTTACTCAACCTCTACTCTCTTATACTGTTGGTATTCTGGCCTCTCCCACCTCCATTCCAAATACTAAGGCACATAGCTTTGGGGAACGTTACTGACAATGTGAGTAGCATCAGTCCCCTTTCTGGGTCTTTGGAAAGAGCCTTTTGCACAATCCAAAGTTTCCCTAAA
Source organism: Mirounga leonina (assembly GCF_011800145.1). Lineage (NCBI taxonomy): Eukaryota > Metazoa > Chordata > Mammalia > Carnivora > Phocidae > Mirounga > Mirounga leonina. The sequence goes on from NW_023270377.1 coordinate 33,318,741, forward strand.
TTCAATCAAAGAGCCGTTGACACTTAGCCCCTAAAAGCCTTCCTTTCCTTCCCCTCTGCCGTTTTGGATCTGACAAAGTTGTACTCATGTCTAAATAGAGGAAAGGAGGAAAGAAAAATCCTAAAGTAGTGGTAATTAGTGCCAAGCCTTGGCCAAGTCAAGTGACCTCCTTCTGTGCCTGCTTCCTTTGTATCTTTGCTGTTAGCCACTCTCCCCATAAGACCCAAATCCTGCTTTTTATAAATCATGAGAAAGCATTTAGATATAAAATTTCACAGACTCCAAGTAATATCCAATCTCTAGAGAGAGATGGATTTAACTGGATTAGTCAAATCTATTCATTGTTCTCTTTGTGACTTTTTTGCCTCCCCTTTAGTTTTTGAAGTTGGTCTTCATCTAGTCTGCCCGTGGTGCTTGGAGTTGGGGCAGCCAGAGTGTAACCACAAGGCTCCCCTCAGTTGACACCCTGAGATGGGCATGAGAGAAATATGGAAAAAAACCAATTCTCCAATGACATTGCTGAGTCTGTATCAATCTGGTAGCACTACTTCCAGACTTTGTATTTCATGAAACTAATGAACCTTTTTTATTTAAGCCATTTTCATTCAAGTGATGGCTGTACATATTTGAGCTATAACATGGTCCACCTTTAAGAATACTGTTGTAAATATTGGTGGCGTTCCTCAGGGCTCTGTTCTAGACCCTATTCTCTTCTTACACCCTTCCCCTGTGTGAGCTCATCCACTCCCTTGCCTTTAAATATTATTTACCCTGAAGACTCCTGAAGTATTTCTGGCCCAGACTCTTCCTTTAAAACCCAAATCATGGAACAAACTCTGTAATGGACATCACCACTTGGGTGTCTCCCTGGCACCTCAAACTCAACATGTCCAAGTTGAAGTCATGATCTGCTCCTTTGAGCCTGTTTATCCTCCAGACTTTATCATCTCAATAAAATGACACTGCCATCTATTCAATTGCTTGAGCTAAAAACCCATGAATCGTTGTTACCTCCTCCTTTTCTTCATTGTGACATCTGATCAATCTCCAAGTCTTATTGTGTCCTCTCCTCTCCATCCTTACTGCTGTTCCCTCAGCCAAGGCCACCACTGTGTCTCATTTGACCACTGCCACGGATTCCTAACTGGTTTCCCTGCCTCCTGACTTGGCCTCTCCAGTTGTTTCTCTACATTGCAGTCAAAATGATCTTTCTGGGGGCGCCTGGGTGACTCAGTCATTAAGCGTCTGCCTTTGGCTCAGGTCATGATCCCAGGGTCCTGGGATCGAGCTCTCTGCTCAGTGGGAAGCCTGCTTCTCCCTCTCCCACTCCTCCTGCTTGTGTTCCCTCTCTTGCTGTCTCTCTGTGTCAAATAAATAAAATCTTTTAAAAAAATGATCTTTCTGTTCAAAACTAGTCAAGTCCCTTCTTTTTGACTCATAAGAAGTCTCTGCTGTCCATTCCCACTGCATCTGGTGATGCCCGTAATGTAAGCTTCTTTGTGCTTTTATTGAATTTATTGTCTGCTTCCGCACCAGTCTCTAAGCTCTATGGAGCACAGGAACTGAGGTATATCCCCCCCACCTCACAACAGTGCTTGGTACACAGTAGATAATAAATGTGAAGTCAAATGAATGGATGAATTTATAACATTGTTTTGTAAACTATGGGTCGTGACCCATCAGTGGATCATGAAATCAACCAAGTGGATTTATAATGAGCTTTCGTTTTAAATAGAAGAAAAAATAATAGATGAGAATAGTATGTAATAAAGATATTATTTCATGCAACTTTTTGTTATAAATGTGTAAAATATATTTCTTATAGTGAGTTGCAGTAGAATAAAAATGAAAGCCACTGGTCTATCATAAGCAAGCATTTTTTTTTTCTGTAATGAGAAAAAGCAGCTTTTCTGCTTAGGAAAACTTAGGGAAAAAAAATTGTCGAACTCCCTGGTGACTGAAAAGGATTCTTGCCCTAGGGGATTTGTACTTTTACAGATTTCAAAGCCTGAAATTCAAGGAAGAAATTGCCTCCTTTAGAGTTTTAGGTTTCTGTAAGCAAATGACAAAAGAACTTAAAATCCTCCACAGATCCTGCCTTGCAACTATAGTCACAGGCCAATTAAGCTTAGGAGTGCTGTTTAATTCTATTTCCTCTGAAAGTATAGCTTAAGCATATTTTGTCTTGTGTCTTGGAGAATTTGTTAACTGGCTGCTTCTCTCGGCCTTCTCTCTTTGAGAGCAGAGGGCCTGAGCCAATGAGGTGCTGCCGTTCTGTTTCCATAGCAATAAAAGAAACAAACCTTTGCCTACCACCTCCCAAGGACAAACCTCACGACTCAAGGCCCAAGTCAAGAGAGTCTGAATGGTAGGCTGGCTTTCTCCTCAGTTTGACTTTCATTGCAGTATTGAAAGACTCAAACTGGACTGTTCTTAGATGGGAAATTTGTACTCACGCCAGTTCAGCCTTTGTAAAAGCCTTTGATTGGATTCACTGAAAGTCTGTCTCCTCGCCCTACACATACTGTGGATTTTCTGCTTTGGCATTTCAATTACTTGGAATGACCACTAACGTCTTGGGTTCTGGAACCTCTGGATTTGATCTAAAATGAATGCTGATTTTATGTTGATGAGAAACAGTTTCTCTATAAAATTGTGGTGTCTTTAAGACTCTTGACTTGGAAAAGAACTACATGAGAGAAACAAATCTTTGAGCAGTCCAAGGTAAGCTCTTTGGAAAAGATGTTTTATGTAATTTTTTTTGTCTGGTTATTAGTCCAAACCTGTGACCTTTCTGAAGGCTCAACTGGCTCACTGGTAACTACAGCATCACCACGGGACACATTCAGTGACACGTCTACCACTGAGCCTCAGGTAAAATCATCAGAGAGAAATACAGGAAAGGAAAAGAGTCGGGAGAAAGAATCCTAAATCACACATGGGTGTGCATGCACACACACACACACACACACACACACACCCCTCTATATTCTTAAAGCCATACAATGCAACATCAAGCCACTGTGAATGCAATAGATCTATCTATGCTGATATGGAAATATCTACTAGATATCCTGTTATATAACAAGTGCAAGACATGGCATAGTGTGTAAAGTATACTCTCATTTATGTAAAAATTTTTAGGGATTTTATATATATTATATATAGTCATATTCATAGAACATTTCTGGAAGTATACCCTCAATAAAAGCCTGTTAACAGTGGTTCCCTCATGGGAGAGTACTGGAAGTAGAGGGCTGATGTTTAGCTGGTATGTATTCATTGAAATATTGAAATATTGCCATACTGGTTGTATATAGAGTTGACCCTTGAATAACAATCTTGAACAACACCAGGGGTTGGGGCATTGACCCCTGTGCAGTCAAAAATCCTAGTATAACTTTAGACTCCTCAAAAATGTTGACCTGCTGGCCTGCTGTTGACCAGAAGCCTTATCCATAACATACAGTCAATTAACACATATTCTTTCTAAAAGATTTATTTATTTATTTGAGAGAGAGAGAGCGCATGAGCGTTGGGGAGGAGGGGCAGAAGGAGAGGGAGATTATCCAAGCCCATCAAATGTCCTCCCTGCCACCTTGGTTGCCCCAGGTCCTCCTCTGGTCCCCCAGACCTCCTATGATTAAGCAACTAACGGTTTAATGCCTGGCACAAAGGAGTGGAGTCCTGCAAGGGCCCATTCCAGCCCTATAGCCCATGTCTATTCTGATTGTTCAACAGCCTTGTCTTACTAGTTGTTAAATATCTTGAGTATTTATCCCCATCGGTGTTCAGCAGGAGAGGCCTTCACTTTTTAAAAGCAAAAGATTATACACCAAGGCATTGTTTACAATAGAAAAAAAAAGGAAACAACCAAATGTTCATGAATACACAACTGGCTAAAAATATAATGGGTACGGTTGTAGCATAGAAATTTATACAGTTATGATAAAGAAACAAATCTTAGACTTGTTTTATAGATTTGCCTTTAATATAATTAAAATTATGGACTTGCTTTAAATTTGTTTTAAAATATTTGTTTAAACAGACAATCTGGTATTAGAGGAGTGGGCTGGGTATAGATGAATGAGATTAGCCACAAATTGCTAATTGTCCAAGCTGGGTGACAAGTGAGTTCATTATACTGTTTTCCCTACTTTTGTACATTTAAAAAATTTATCCACAGTGAACTTAAGTTTAAAAAATGATGATATGTCTATAGTTACCAACATTAAAAGAAGCTCATGACATTGTTGATAAAAAGTATATGTAGAATGTATGTATAGTTTCTTCCCATTTATGGAAAATTATATGAATCTGTTTCTTGAGTCTAGAGAGAATTCTAGAAGTTATTAACCAAAATATTTCCAGTGGTCATCATGTTAGTATTTCGGATAATTTTTACTTCCTTAGGCTTCCCTGTATTATGATTTTCTTTACAGTGAGACTATTTCAATTTCACACACACACACACACACAAATAAACCTATTCTTTCCAAATATTAGAAATAAAAGCTTCTGTATACAAAAATATCACTAGGGTTTGTAATGTTCCTAAACTCAATTACCAGTTTTTGAGAACCTAATGTGTACGAGGCAGTGGACCGAGAGCTTTTCTGACATGGTCTCATCTCGTGTGCATGACCTCCCACTGAGGCGGAACTTCCATGTCCCTATTTTGCAGATGAAGAAACCAAGACCCAGAAAAGTAAAAGTAAATGTCTTGAGATTCTGCAGCTATTAAGTAGAGTAGTAATTATGCAAAGTCAGGCCCACCTGACTCCAAAACCCAAGGAAAATCTTAGTAAAGAATGTTGTAGAAGAAAAAAAACCCATAATCCTGGTATTTTGGCCCAATTTTCCTTTTTTACCATATTCTTTTCTAACTTTTGTGCATATAGGTACATACTTTTACATAGTTGTATCCATTGCGTATATACCATTTTATATCTTTGTTCCTAACCATTTCTTCATGTTCCCACAGGCTTTCAAATAATCCGTTAAAATCTATGTAAAATTCCCATTGAGTGACTGTACAATAATTTACCAATCATTTTGGGTTTTTTAACTCTAATTTTTCATATTATCTATACCATTGTAACAATGATGACATTTTTGCAATTCCTCTGTGGATCTCCTTCCTCCTTGTCGGGTCGGTCCCTGTGGTGAGAGCCACTCAGTTTATCAGTCAGGCCACAAATATTTATCCAGGACCCATTGTGGACAAGTCGCTGGGCCAGGCTCCCTGGGGACACAGAGAATGACCTGGTGGAGTCCCGCCCTTCAAGAACCACACAGTGCGGTTGGTCAGGCAAGAAATAGAATAAAGGGGGCGCCTGGGTGGTTCAGTCGTTAAGCGTCTGCCTTCGGCTCAGGTCATGATCCCAGGGTCCTGGGGTCCAGCCCCGCATCGGGCTCCCTGCTCAGCGGGAAGCCTGCTTCTCCCTCTCCCACTCCCCCTGCTTGTGTTCCCTCTGTCAAATAAATAAAACCTTTAAAAAAAAAAAAAAAGAAAAAGAAATAGAAGAAAGAAGGGAGTTGCTGGGAGCTGGCCTTGGTCTCTCACCGCCTGCGCCAGGGACTCCTGCCAAGTCGCCCAAGCTCAGGATCGGCTCCTGTCCTCGCAGGAAGCAGATGCCAGGTCTTAAGCAGCAGCAGAGCTTCCTTCTTGCCGTTGCTACGTCCGCCTTGCAGACTCTCACCCGAATTCTAGCCCCTGTGGCATCGCCTTCTCGGCCTGGGTGCCCCACCCCAACTGCCTCCCTGACCCTGTCTCCCTCAGATCTCCCGACTAGGCCCCCAAGCACACAGAACACAGCTAGATGTGGGGGGCCCTGTCACCCGGTCTTTAGGCGCGTGCTGTTTACCCAGTCTCTTGGCCGGGGGGCACCCTGGGCCCAGACCTCTGGCCCAGCCCATCCGGCAGGCCTACCTCCACCTGCACATCCTGCCTTTCTCCCAAGGCCAGGTCTCCTGCCCTGGCTCCACAGCCCACTCAGCTCCCTTTCTGATGGCTACCCTCCTGACCACAAGTTCCCCAAGGGCAGGGTGCAAGCGTGCAGTATCCCGCAGCAACTAGAACAGTCCTCACGGCAAGAGCCTGTAAGTATTTTTGCGGTTATTTTTTTTTTAAAGATTCTATTCATTCATTTGAGAGAGAGACAGAGCACAAACAGGGGGAGAGGAAGAAACAGACTCCCCACTGAGCAGGGAGCCCGACATGGCACTCAATCCCAAGACCTGGAGATCATGACCTGAGCCGAAGGCAGATGCTTCACCATCTGAGCCACCCAGGCACCCAGTGTTTTTGTCGTTAAATGAGCATTTACAGGCAGCCCAGGAGTCACTTCATTTTGAATCTGTTTCTTCATCTGTAAAATGGACTCAATGTTATGGTTACCTTTCGCTCTAAAAGTCATTAAAACATACAACTGGGTTTCTCAAGCATTGGTCACGTTACACAAAAAGGTTTGTTTCATTTTTCAGTTGATTCTTAAACAAATTTATTCCAGTGTACTATTGGAAACCAGCCACTGACTTAGAAATTTGAGTTAAATCTGCTGTCGTTGTAATCCCTCTGTGGGTCTGTTGGTTCACCTAACATTTTGGGGCATTGGTTTTTATTTTCTATCAAATAATCCACTGATATCATTTAAAAAGTAAATTGTGTTATGAGTTTATTAATGAAAAGTTAGCGTTTCTGCCCCCTGCCCCTCACTTCTCAATTCTATTCCTCAGCATGCTCCTTAGGGGCAACTATTTTCAGCTCTTGAAGCTATTTCTTTTGGAATTTAACTTCATACTTCTCAATAATGTGCCCCCACTCCATTTGTTAATTTTTCAGTTTGAGCCATTGTCTATTGACTTCTTGGTGTGGTAGATGAGGATTTGGCCCTTATATGCCCTCCCTCCATTCCCCTCCCCTTCTCTGCCAATGTAGTCCCAATTCACTTTTTGGTTAAATCACTATTAAGTGTTTACATTAATATATATGAGTGCGTACCTTACTATAACCATGTTTACTTTCTTCCATAATATTTTGTAACCTGGAGTCATTATGCAATTTTTATTTTCTTAGGTTTCTATGTTTCTATTGGTAATTTCACCTCGATTGCTCTGTTTCCTATTACAACTGCTCTGTAACAAATGACCACAAATTTAGTGGCTTAAAACAACACCAATTTATTCCCCTGCAGTTCTGAGGTCACATGTCTGAAATGGGTCTCACTGGGCTAAAATCAAGGTGTTGGCAGGACTTGGTTCCTCCTGGAGGCTTTAGCAGAGAATCATTTCCTTGCCATTTCCAGCTTCTAAAGATGCCCACATTCCTTGGCTTGTGGCCCTTCCTTGATCACTCTTACCTCCCCTTCCATCATCACATTTTCTTCTCTGATTCTGACTCTCCCTCTTATAAGGAGGTTTAAGATTACCTTAGGCCCACACAGATAATCTGGGATCATCTCCCTTCTCAAGATCCTCAACTTAATCATAGCTGCAAGTCCTCTTTTTGCACAGGTTCCAGGGATGGACACATGGACATGTTGGCAGGGAGGGCTCATCATCTGGCCTACTACGTGCTCTAACAGATCTGCCAGAGGCCTGTCCATATTATCCAACAATCCACCAGGTCCAAGTCCCAAGTCTTGGGGGCCTTTGATGCGTGAATTCGTCCCTTCTGGTTTGTACCCACTTTGCAGGCGTGTAGGCTTCAGCTTCCAATGGCGTGCTGAGTGGGGGACTTATTGTGTCAAACTTGCATGGACAACCTTTGTACAGTTCTGTCTCCTCTCCCACTCTCCCTGTTCTTGTCAAATTAAACCTCTTTTAATCCTTGAGTTAGGAAAAAAGCCAGTCCTTCCTCCTATGTCTCTCTTTTGCTCTCACACAACTATCACACTCACAACACTTATGACACCAGATGTATGTGGGTCTTCCCCCACCAAGCAATTCTCTACAACATCAGCTGGGAGTCCTATAATTTACCTCAATTCTGACACTCTACCTGTAGGTAGCTCCAGATCCCACAGGTAAGGCCTCAGTCCCGCAAGACTGCGCACCATGCCCTGTCCCGTCCGCCAGAGATACCAATTGCAAATCCATGTTGTCATCTGTGCTTCTGACCCATCAGTTATAAATCAGAGGTTCCCATGACCCCTTCCTTAGGTGCAGTTAATTTGCCTAGAACAGCTCACAGAGCTCAGGAAAAAAAGTTACTTGCATTTACCCGTTTATTAAAGGATATGATAAAGGATACAGATGAACAGCCAGATGAATCAGTACAAGCAGTGAGGTCTAGGAGGCTCCCAAGCGCAGGAGCATCTGTCCTCATGGAGTCTGGGTGCATCACCCTCCCAATGTGAATGTGTTTGTCAACCCTGAAGCTCACCGAACCCCATACTTCTGGGAGTTTTATGGAGACTTCCTCATGGTATGATCAGTTATTAACTCCATTTCCAGGCCCTCTCCCCTCCTTGCAGGGGGCAGGGACTGAGGCTGAAAACTCTTAACTTTTTAATCATGTCTTGGTTTTTCTGGTGACCAGCCCCCATCCTGGAGCCCACCCAGAGTTGCCTCATTAGAACAACGATGCTCCTAGTGTTCTTATTCCTTGGGATTCACAAGGGTTTCCTGTGTCGGGAACTGGGGGCAGAGACCAATATATATTTTTTTCTAGTATCTCACAATCCTATACTATCATTTTAGTGGCGTTCTGGAAAATAAAGAAGATAAACAAGTGTAGTCAAGCCTCCCTGTTTATCTGATAGTTGTCTTCCGTGCGGACATTTATAATAGGGATTCTTTGGTTTTGTTTTCATGGAGCCAAGAAGGAAGAGTTTTGATCTAAATTCGGGCAGGTGAACAGGAATGAGAAACTAGGACATTCACTTGCACTGTAATTTGAGTAACAGAGTTAATTTTCTAGGAAATTCTGTGCAAGACCTACTGTAGGAACTTCTCATTTCAGTGAGAGCTAGTGTAGCCTGATGGAACAAGGGCTTGGGAGTCCAGTAGACTTGTGCTTATTTCCAGCCCTGCAACTTGCTACCTCTGTGATCATTCTGAGCCTCAGGATCTTCACCTGTAAAATTGGGATAACAATAATCGATCATTTGTTGTGCAACTGGCTCACAGTAAGCACTCAATGGAGGCAAAATTTAAATTGCTTTAGAGTCAAGTCTATGGGGTACCAAAGGGTGAGATGTTATTCTATAATCAAGACCTTACACCAGATCAACAGCTTCCAGAATCTACCATCTGTGATTTGGGCTTTTGCTGGGTCCTTCCTAATTTGTTTCTAAATGTTTTTGCTTTGACTATGAATGGTGTAACCCTCTGCTGTTACTTTCCAACTTCAGCAAGAGCCTCCTGATCTAGTGGCCAAGACCGCCTCTGACCTCCTGCCATGTACCCCAACCCTCTCATCTACTGCACCTGCTGGGACCCCTGGAACTTGGGACCACGGAAGCTAATCAAGACCCCTCGGCCACCAGCCAAGACCTCCATAGGGAAGCCCAAGTAAGGATAATAAGGATGGAGTTCGACCTGGGGACTAGGTTTCCATTTGTAGGCTCTTTTCTCTAACAATATTTCCAGTCAACTAGGCAACAAAATCCCAAGAAGATCAGAAAGCCTAGCTTTCCACAGCTTTTCCAGCCAACCTGTTGGCAGCACATCACTCTTGCCAGTCCTCCTTAGGCTCAGTGTCATTTTTTTTCGGTGTCATTTTAAATGAGGAAATCTCAGAGTGAGTGCAGCAGGGAAAGGGCGACTTCCAACCAAAGGGCCCCAGAGCCCCCCATGGGGGACGAAGAGCTTTGGGAGCTGGGGGACAAGCTATGCTGCCAACCCCAGGTCCCCTGGGAAGTGAACCTCCTCAAGTAAACCTCCTTCTGCTAGAGACTCCCCAAGACCTTCCTGACTTTAAAGATTTCAGCAGTTGGAGCATGTAGTCCAATTTTGGGTCATCATGGCCATGTACCTAATCTGGGAGTGCTAAAAGGGGTTTCTGAATTCCTAATTTTCTCTCTTCCATTATTTATTTTTCACTTTCAGGCTAACTCCTCTTCCTCCAGCTGCAAAAAAACAAAGTTGTGTTCAACCAACAACAAAACCTGTTGTTGCCCCAAAGTGAGTATTTTTACATCCATGCGGGCAGGAATTACCAGAATCCGCTGTGATTTCCCCCACACCTCAGATCCTACATGTAAATTGTGTGACCCTCTGCACCCACAGCTTTCAAAATCACAAGAAATGAGCTCTCATTTAGGATGCCCCTGAGAGCTGCTATTTCCTGCCCTAAAAGGAAACAAATATGTGATGCACATCACAGGCAAAGAGCCTTGGGGACCCTCCCTGGCATTTATAGTGGTGACTCACTTTTACTGATTACTTTTCTACGTCTACGGTTTTCTGTAGATTGCAGATCTGTTTTTACTCAAAAATTAAATTTTTATCCATATTTTGTAAACTTAGAAGTATAACTTAGTTTTAGGCCTTTGCATGAATCTTTGTATTCAATGTCTTTATTTATTTGGAAAATATTTATTGAGCCCTATTATTTTCTGGGCATTATTTCAGGTGCAAGGAAACAACAGTGAACACAGCAGAGTCTCTGCTCCTAGAGCTTACATTCTGGTGGGGAGAATAGATTTACACAAGTTCACACACCCAATGCATACACCCTACCTAGGGCTAGGTAGAAAATAACACAGGCAAAGGGAGGTGGGGATGCTGAGGGTGGGATTGTGATTTTATATAAGGAGTTCAGGGCAACCCTTGTGTAAAAGGGACAGCAGAAGCCTGCTGATATCTGGGGCTAGCACTCCTGGCAGAGGGAACAGCAGGTACAAAGGCCCTGAGTGGGAACCCGTTTGGCACATTTGGTCTTTTCCAGGAAAGCGTAGAGGCCCATGTGGCAGGAGTGGAGGGCATAAGGAGACAGTGGTGGGGAATGAGGTCAGAGAAGCAACAGAAAGGATGAACGTGGATGGCAGAATAATGGCCCCCCAAAGACATCCACATCTTAATCCCCGGAAACTGCGATTATGTTCTGTTACTCATCAAGGGGGAATTAAGGTTGCAGATGGAATGATGTTTGCTAATCAGCTGACTTTGAGATGGACAGATCACCCTGGATTATCCGGGTGGGCCCAATGTTATCACAAAGGTCCTTATGCCTGAAAGAGGAGATGTGATGTGGTCATTGGCTTTGATGGAGAAAAAAAGGCCACTAGGAACACAGGAAGCTTCTAGGAGCTGGAAAAGGCAAGGAAACAAATTTTCCTGTGGAAGCTCTGGGAGGATTATAAGCTTGTCAACACCTTGATTTTTAGCCCAGTGAGACCCATTTCGGACTTTGGCCTCTAGAACTGTAAGGTAAGGAGTTGGTTTTGTTTTAAGCCACTGAGCTTGTAGTAATTTTTTGCGGCAGCGATAGGAAGCTCATACAGTAAAGTCTGCTGGACAGTGTAAGGACTCCGGCTTTTACTTCCAAAGGGACAGTGTATTCGCTGCTAGGCCTGCCATACCAAAACAAACAAACAAAAAACACAGACTGTGTGGCTTACGCAACAGAAATTTATTTTCTCACAGTTCTAGAGGCTGGAGGTCAAAGACCAACGTGCCCACAGGGTTGGTTTCCTCTCGGGACTCTCTCCTTGGCTTGTAGATGGCCACCTACTTGCTGCCTCTTCATATGGTCTTTTCTTTGCGGGTGCTCATCCCTGGTGTCTCTCTGTGTGTCCTGACTCTCTTACAAGGACACCAGTAAGGTTGTATCAGTGCCCACCCTAAGGGCCTCATTTAACTTAATCCCCTTCTAAAGGCCTTGTTTTCAATACTGTCACATTCGAAGGTATTGGGGGTTAGGGTTGCAACATATGAAATTTTGGTGGACACAAATTTTCAGCCCATCATAGATGGGAAAACATCAGAGGATTCTGAGAAGAGTGACATGATCCAACTTGCATTTTGAAAGGACTGTTCTGGCTACTATGTCGAGAATGGACTACAGTGACCAACGGTAGAAGCAGGGAGGCCAATTACATCTTATCTGGATGTAATTCTAGGGACCCAAGCAAGAGAAGATGGTGCTTAGACCTGGTGGAGAACAGCACAGGTGGGGAGAAGTGGTTGCCTTTGAGATATATTCTGAAGGTAGAAACCGGTAGGATCTGCTAATGGGATGGGTGTTAAGTACGAGAAAAAAGCAAAAGGAGGAGTCAAGGATGACTTCAAGATTTGGAGCTGAGCAACAGGAAGGATGGAGTTGCCATTTTCTGCAACTGGGGAAGACTGCGGGAGATGCACATTTGTAGGGGTTTGAGCATAGCAAGTTCCAGATGCCTCGTACTATCCAAGTGGCAATGTCAAGTAAGCAGTTGGATATGTGGGTCTGGGAGAGAGGTCTGGGCTGCAGAAACACACTTGACAGTCATCAGCATATACGGGATACCTAGAGCCCTGGGCCCAGATGAGATCTCCAAGGCAGGGAGTGGAGCCAGAAGTAGGCAGAGGTGGGAGAACAGAGACCCAGAGCACTCCAGTGTTGAGAGGTTGGAGAGACCCCAAAAAGAAGACTGACAAGGAGTGGTCAGTGAGGTAGATGAATAATCATCTACCTGGTGTCCTGGAAGCAAAATGACAAAAATGTTCCAAGAAGGAGGGTCTAATCATCTGTGTCAGGTACTGCTGATAAGTAATTAAGATGAAGGCTGAGATGAACTATTGGATTGAATGGCCTGAAGTTCACTGGCGACAGTGAAGAGGATTGTTTCAATGGTGGAGGTGATAAAGTCTGATTAGAGGGGGACCCATTCATAGCAAGGGATCAACTGAATGGCCACGTAGGTGAGCTGGTTCCTAGTGCCTGTCTTCTGTGTGCTAGCTAGCGCTCCTGCCATGATCGCACCTGATGACCCCCATTCCTAGTCAAGCTCAAGGCCTCAGTCTCCCAGTGCCTCTTGTGGGAGCGACCTCACTCATATCCACCCTGCCCACCAATTAGCCTCTGCTAACACTGTCCTAGTCCTGCTTTGCAATATGGTGAGGGACACTTTGTGGGTACTTTTAAAATTCAAAGACCTGGTCACTGTATTTATAACTTTCCAGTGAGACCCTGCTGGGGCTCCACATCAGCCAGTCTCCAAGTCCTGCTGAGTCAGCACTGAGTGAGGCTGGGAAATGGAGCAGGGGGGGACCAGGAGGGCCTCACTCTCAGGAAGGGGCTCAGGTAGACGTTGACATGACCTACAAATGGGAACATGAAGAATCTGTTCACCGATCAACTTTTAACTTGGGCCTCCGGCCTCAAACACACATCTCTATGAATTACATCCTTTTTGCCACTCCTATAATTTTCTTGCAAACATACAATGTACTTTTTGTATTTCAAAAGTTTTAATTCTTACATGTGAACTGTAACACAGTTGTCGTAACCTTGTTTCGGCAATTTTTTTTTTATTCTTATGTTAATCCCCATACATTACATCATTAGTTTTAGATGAAGTGTTCCATGATTCATTGTTTGTGCATAACACCCAGTGCTCCATGCCGAACGTGCCCTCCTCAATACCCACCACCAGGCTAACCCATCCTCCCACCCCCCTCCCCTCTAGAACCCTGTTTGTTTTTCAGAGTCCATCGTCTCTCATGGTTCGTCTACCCCTCCGATTTCCCCCGCTTCATTCTTCCCCTCCCGCTACCTTCTTCTTCTTCTTTTTTTTTTCTTAACATATATTGCATTATTTGTTTCAGAGGTACAGATCTGAGATTCAACAGTCTTGCACAATTCACAGCGCTTACCAGAGCACGTACCCTCCCCAGTATCTATCACCCAGTCACCCCATCCCTCCCACCCCACCCCCCACTCCAGCAACCCTCAGTTGTTTTTTTTTTAATATATCAGTCGCCTTGAAAAATGGCAGTAGGCAGACTGCTCTCAATTCCTGGAAGACACAGTTAGCAAATGCTTTATCTGCAATTTTTATAGCACTTAACTTTTTGTTCTTCTATTTTCAGTATTTATGTGCCCCCCCCTTTTTTTTCTCTTCTAAAATAAAAAGAATCACATTCCATTTCTCTTGGTATGGAGCACTGGTTTGCATACATTAACCACTCATTGAATTCATTGAATGAGAAAACGTGAAGCCCTTTGACTGGCATCAATAAAGTCTCAAAATTTGGTTAGTGTAATCGGAGTAATCTGAGTAGGTTGACAAGGAAAAACAAGAGTCAAGGAAGAGTCATTCTGGACCGACCACACCTTTTACTTTTCAGACCGTGAAATACAATCCCAACAAAATAAGTGCGCATAAGCCACACTCGGACCCTTGGGGCGGTTCTGAAGTGAGTGTAATGTTGAGGAAGGTCTCTGTTTGCGCTCAAGGAGATCTACCAACAACAAAAAAAGACATAAACTCAATCCATGGTCAGCTTTTTAAAGACCCAGGCTACTCAGTGATTCCCCCACCACCATCACCCCAAGGCTTTCCTAAATTCAGAGTAAGCAAAAAAATTTGCATTGTAAAGAGTTTCCGGTTTATGGATGGGAGCATGTGGTTGATAGTTGAGTTGTATTTTAAGTGGCTTTAAATCTTTTTTTAAAAGATTTATTTATTTGAGAGAGAGAGCACACAAGCCAGGGGGAGGGGCAGAGGGAGAAGGAGAAGCAGACTCCCCACTGAGCTGGGATCCCAACATGGGACTCAATCCCAGGACCCCGAGATCATGACCTGAGCCCAAGGCAGACACTTAACCAACTGAACCACCCAGGTGTCCCTTGAAACTTAATTTTTAAAAAAGATTTATTTATTGGGGCGCCTGGGTGGCTCAGTTGGTTAAGCGACTGCCTTTGGCTCAGGTCATGATCCTGGAGTCCCAGGATCGAGTTCCGCATCAGGCTCCCTGCTCGGCAGGGAATCTGCTTCTCCCTCTGACCCTCCTCCCTCTCCTGCTCTCTCTCTCTCATTCTCTCTGTCTCAAATAAATAAAATCTTTAAAAAATAAAAAATAAAATAAATAAAATAAAAAAGATTCATTTAGAGAGAGACAGCGGGTGGGGCCAGAGAGAGAGAGAGAATCCCAAGCCGACTCCCCACTGAGCACGGAGCCTGACTCAGGGCTCCATCTCACGACCCTAAGATCATGGCTGAGCTGAAACCAAGAGTCAGATGCTTAACCAACTGAGCCACCCAGGCACCCCAGTGGTTTTAATTCTTTTAAATTTAATTCTTTTAAATTCTTTAAATTTAAATCTTTTAAATACATGTTAAGTCCCATTGTATTATCTTTTTTTAATTTAGATTTTTTTTTTTGTCAGTGAGAGAGAGGGAGCAAAAGCAGGGGGAGCAGCAGAGGGAGAGGGAGAAGCAGACTTCCCGCTGAGCAGGGAGCCCACTGCAGGACTCCATCCCAGGACCCTGGGATCATGACCTGAGACGAAGGCAGACACTTAACCGACTGAGCCACCCAGGCATCCAGTCCCATTGTATTATTAGTGTATATTGTGCATTCATGCCCATTTTTTATCACAAAGAGTAATGTATTTGCCAGTTAAAATAAAAGGTTGGTGGTCGTATCTGGAGTAGACAAATCCTTGGGCTGGTTTTCTCAAGAGAGTTTTCAATGCTTCCCTGGAGGCCCCTTTTCGGAGTGGGAGATATAGGATCAAAACCAGACTTTATTAACCCAGGTGGAACTGCCTCCACCAGGAAAAATCCTCCCAACCCCACACCCCACACCCAGCAGACTTGGGAAGAATCTCATCCTGGTAACCACTCCACGACCCTTAAAGATATTGTGTTTGATCATGGGGAAAATGGAACTCCTAAAGCAGGCTTCAGTTGTCTCTCTTCACAGCAGTTGCCTGAAGGAGGGGTGGAGGGTGGGGGTGGGGTGCGGTGGGGTGGGGGGGGTGTTTGTGTGTGTGTGTGTGTGTGTGTGTGTGTGTGTGTGTGTGTTGAGGCAGAGGGAAGAGGCCCTGGCTTCATATACCTAAGCCTAACTATTCTTGTCAGCATATCGGAAGCTTGTTACTCTTATTCCAATCTTTCAACCTTCCAGGTGAGTTCCCTTA
Source organism: Mirounga leonina (assembly GCF_011800145.1). Classification (NCBI taxonomy): domain Eukaryota; kingdom Metazoa; phylum Chordata; class Mammalia; order Carnivora; family Phocidae; genus Mirounga; species Mirounga leonina. The sequence continues at coordinate 33,334,816 of NW_023270377.1, forward strand.
CAGCTACTCTTGATATGTGGACACCTGATATGTTCATGTTTCTGCACCTGAAAACAACAACTAATTATGACCAGGATTAACACCGGATCTCAGAATAGTAACCATTTCCTTATCCTGAATTCACTTCACTGACTGTTTCAGGTCCCACATCACCAATTTCTGGTGCAAATAAGAAAGGCTTTTGTGAAGACAATGTAAATGTCCCTCATGTGTGCATTTGAGATTATGCACCATGGGAGCCCTTTGGATTCTCACGCCAAGTCTGCTGGCTCTTATTTTAGGAGTGGTTCTAATAGGCATGATTAGTCAATTCCCCACTTTTTTACTACCTGCCTTTTGATCACAATCTGTATGCCAATGATCCCTGGACCGTTGAACATTCCCTAGTCCCTGAGTAGAACACTTTGAGAGCTGAAAGGGGCCTCAGAGATCATTCTGGTAATGTCACTTTTTACAGATGGGTGGGATCAGGGTGTAGCTTCTAAGCTTCGACCGTTTCCTTGCTCCCTGGGTGCTTTCTGAGCACGCCTTTCTCTTGCAGAGTGACAGTCGATTTAGGAAAACAAGAGGAGAGCAACACATTACCTAATGTGAGTAAAAACAGCAAGAGGGCCGGGGGACTAACATTTATTGAGTGCCTGCTGTGTGCGGGCATAGGCCTTTTACACGTACCTACCTCATTGAACCTTTGCAATGATCCTCTGAGGAGGGGCTATAATTACTGCATATAACGTAGCTGGTAAGTGGCAGAAAAACTGGAACTCAGCTCAGCCAGACCCGAGAGAGGGCGTCTAATTACCACACTCTACGGCCTTGTGTAGGGCAAGGAGAGTGTGCCAGAAACCAGGCACTGACAACCGGTCCAGGCGAGGGTCCAGCTCATGCCCACATGTCAGAATCCTGCTGCCACACTTGGGAGCCTACACATGTGGGGGGGAGGGGCATCAGGGCGCTCAAGGGGAGCAGGGCCAGGACCCTGCTGGAGAAAGAGATGGGGATTAACCCAGAAGGACCTCAATAGCTGCCAAAGAGTTTGGGCCTAATCCTTCTGGTGTCTGAGAGCCTTCACAGGTCTGACGCGGGCCCAGCACCAGGTAAGATTTACCTTCTAGAAACAAACATTATTTGATGGAATATTATTGATGCTTTTCACTACTTTCTGCTTTTATCTATTTTCTTCCCCCCCCCTAAACAAAAATCATGCAGTTCCTTAATAGTCAGGAAAAAATAATAAACAAACAAAAATGTAATTGCCCTCCAGATGGAGGGGATGATGAACTTTTGGGAAGCCAGAATGAAGGCAGAGAGGCCAGCTGGGACTGTATGGCCAAAGCCAAAGAGAAAGGTGAAGGTGGCCTCGGGCTCTGCCAGGGACAGGAGTATGGAGAGAGGAGACAAGAGAGAGGAGAGAAGAGGAAGTTGGGATACATTTAGGAGATAACAGTGACAGGGCTGGTGGGGCCTAGGGCTGTCCTGCACAACTCGAGAAGGTACAGTCTCATCTTGGTCCCCGCCAGCTGGGAACCCTGCCAGATTCCTGACTTTGATCTAGTGGGGAACAGAGGAAGAACTGACTAACATAGGTATGTTTGTTTGTTTTCATGACTGTGCTAGTCATTTTCTCATGTTATTTTGGTTTTCCTCACAAAAGTCCTTAGAGGAAGAGTTATTATCCTCTTTTCTGATGCGGAAACTGAGGCACACAGATGTTGAATAACTGTGGTTGGGGGCAGAGCCAGGATTTGAACACAGGCCTGTCTAGTTCCAAAAACTGAGCAATTTCCATGGCACCTGACTTCCTCCTGGCCTCTGGCCATGTGGAGAACGCAGATGAGATACAGGGCTTGGGGCAGAGTGCCTAATGGGGGGTCAGCAGTTAAGTTTTGCACATGTTGAGCTTGAGGGATCTTTGCGGACATCTATGAACCACTTGAGTCTTGCAACTGGATCTCAGGAGAGACATCTGAGCTGGAGGTATGAGGGTGAGTGGTATCTGGGGAAGGGCGCAGGAGAGACGTGGGCTCTGGAATCCTACCCGTCTTTTGTTTAAGATGTGAGTAGCACTCTAGTGAAAGATTTAGAGGACTCTCAGCACTCCAAGTCTGCAAGATTATCTCACCTTCCACCTTGATGCCCAGGAAGTGATAAATGTGTCACCTGGCTATCGCCTCATTCGAAATAGGGAGCAGATTTACGTCACCTTGGGAGATGAAATGTTTGATAAGAAAAAGCGGTCGAAAGCAGAGATCGTGGACAGAATCAAAATTTCCAGGTAATATCCTTGGACCTATATATCCAGCTCCTCCGAGCTATCCCCACTGGGCTTGGCCTGGCCTCAAGGAGAAGCCCCTAACTTCCATGCCCAGTCCACCGAGGCCCTGTTCTGAAGGTAGTACAAGGCCACTTCACTCCTCATCCCCGTGAGCTCCTCACCACCCCCACCTCTCTACCTGATCCCATTCGAGACAGGATGAGGGTCAAATCAGGAAGCTGATCTGGAAAATGACCGGGTGTAGTGTAGTTTGTACTAAAGGAAAGCAATTTTTCCTAGAGTGATGAACAGATGAAATATGCATAAAATAGTATAGTCTGAATTTGGAAGGTGAAAAGTAAGAGTAAAGTCAGGGTTTCTGGATGCATCTCTTTCTCATTATGCCCAAAGATCACTCAGTTCATGCTTCTGGGAGGCACAGTGTGGAAGACTCTGGCTGAGTCCCCCCCGGTGCCATCCTCTCTGTCATTCAGGCCCTACCCACTCGATCCTCCAATGCCGTAGAAAGTCAGTTCTCGCGTCTTTTTCCATTCTAACTCCTAGATCTCTCATTCATGTCTCTCCCTCCCTATCTCCTCCTACACCCTCTCTCTCGTTTCCTCGCCCTCTTGAATGGAGGACCTCATCTCTGCTGCCTCCCACACAGCACCGCCCGCTGCCCTGTCTACTCCAGCTCAACCAAATAGAGCTAAATAATTTCCAGACATCATGGAGGCTTCAGACCTGGAAACGCAGAACAATCGTTATCTATTCTGAAAGCCATGCTCTGAAATCCCCTCTTCGTCCTGTGTCTGAACAATTCCTCGTCTATGATTCACTGTCAGCCTCGATCCCATCCCCCACCTTCCCATTTCCCAATCCTCTGAATTCTTCCTCCTCCATTTCAACTGTCATTACTGAATCAAAGTCAAACCCTCACAGATTTCTGACATTTTCCTTTCTATTCAACAGGTAACCAATCCACTCCTCCACCCTACTACCCCTCCCCCCACTTCAGGCTAGCTTACCCAAAAGGGCTGGGTCTGAGGCTCAACCACCCTGCTGCCCAACTCCCTCTCCCAGACTACCCTTCCACCCTGGCCCCCAGCCCCATGATGATGCAGCCAGTGCAGAACATGGCCTGGCCCTCACCTGGCTCCCTGCCAGGGACAGTCACAGACCAGGAGGTGCCTGACTGGCACGGGATGGGAACTCTGTGGGTGATGGAAGGATGATTTGTCCTGTAGGACTGATATCATTACTGACCTCGAAGAGCAGATCTCAGAGCTGACCGTGATCATTGAGCAAATGAACAGAGACCATCAGTCTGCCCAGAAATTGGTGAGTGACCCTTGAGTTAGCTAACATCTCTGTGGGTGGGGGAAAGACGAGCGTTTTCAGATCAGCTGCTATGTTCCAGGCAAGACACCAAGCACTTTACTCGTGGGAGCTAACTCAATTTCCAGGAGCTCTTCAGGGGCCTCCAGTGTGTTCATTGCCACAAAGTCACCACACCACGGGGTGCCGGCCATTTCCCCTTGGGCTTGCTGTGGCTAGTTAAACTTCAGAGAGTGCTAAGGCTCTTCCCCATGGCAACAGTGTGGTTAATGCATCCACCGTGGTCCAAAATCTGCCCAGAAGCCTTCAGTACCCACTTCCGGTCGCTGTTAAAATTGCCAAAGCCTACTTTGGAATCTGCTGATGTCAGCTTGCGCACTCCGTGTTCCCTGGGGATTTGGGTGACACTTCCTTTAGACTTTACCATCTGTTTAATCACAGTCGCTTCTTCCCCACCTCAAGCAGGGGTGCCTGCCGGCCTGGTCTGGAGTGATAAACCTGAGCAATGCTCAAAAACAGCCTCCCCCACGCCCCACTTGCCTGTGCTTATTGAAACCCACTTGTGAAGGTCACTTTCCAGCAGTCCTGCTCTTCAGTGGCGATGTGCTCTCTGGGACTGCCGAACACAAACGGGAGGCGGCGGGGCACGGCATACCCCGTGAATGCGAAGGCTTCTCAGAAGTTGCAGCTTGCGTGGGAGTGGGGTCCTCCATCCTATATCGTTAATGCCGGCCTTGTTTCCAGCTCTCCGAGGAAATGGCTCTCCACTGTGCTGAGATGCGGGAGAACTTCGAAAACAAGAACAGGTTTGCTTTCTGGACAAGCCCGAAGGCTCCTGCTTCCCTGTGGGAGGGATGTCAGTTCACTGGGATTCCAGACGGGGCCAAATGGAGCTGGGTGGGCACAGGTGGGGGAAATGGGCAGGACGGTTTGACCTGAAGCCAACCAAACGTAGCCCGGAGAAGGTTGTTCCTGGCGTTGCACTTCCTCATCCCATCCTTTCCCTTCAATTATAATCTCCTTTTTTTTTTTTTTGGTGATTGCGGAGGAGAGCCCTTTTTTGTTCTTTATGAGAGTTCTGTGGTAAACAACTGTTGTTCTCAGCCCAGGCGCCTCCTCGCATTTCCCCTGCCTCTCTACTTCCTCCCCCTCTTTCTCTCTCTCTCTCTCTCTTTTTTTTTTTTTTTTTTTTTGTTCTGTCGTTTCTACTTTCCTTGGCTGCTCCCAGGATGTGGGCAGAATGGGAAGAAGGTATGGGAGGGGCAGCAGAGTCACAAAGACAAGGCGAGGTGCATTGTCTTGTGGGTGAGGAAACCTACAGGAGCTGCCTCAGGAGTCCTGGTGGAAAGAATTACACATGGTTGAGTCATAGCCTTGCTTTCAAAAAATAATGAGTAACTTATTTGTTTTATAATAGATTTCATTATTTTTTCAGAGCAATTTAAGGCTCATAGTAAAATAGAACATAAAGTACAAGAATTCCTGTAGACAGCCTGAGCCCACATTCCCACAAGCTGAGTAATCTTCCTGCAGCCCTGTGGTGCCTTTGTTACAGCTGATGAACCTACATGGATACATTATTATCACCCAAAGTTCGTAGTTTACATTAGGGTTCACTCTTGGTGTTGTATATTCTGTGGGTTTTGACCAATGTAAATTGACAGTGTCCACCGTTATTGGATCATACAGAGTAGTTTCACTGCCCTAAAGATCCTCTGTGCTCTGCGCATCCATCCCTCCCTCCCCAGTAGCCCCTGGCCACCACTGATCTTTTTACTGTCTCCATAGCTGTGCTTTACCCAGAATGTCATACAGCTGGGGTTGTACAGTATGTAGGCTTTGTGGACTGGCTTTGGCCACTTACTAATATGCATCTCATGTTCCTGCATGTCTTCTCTTGGCTTGGCCGCTCGGATAGCCTCTCACTTCCCTCAACTTGATCACTGCCAGCTTCTGCCTCCTGGAATGGAGGTTAAAGAGACCTTGGGCTCGGGGCACCTGGGTGGCTCTGTCAGTTAAGCGACTGACTTGCTTTCAGCTGGGGTCATGCTCTTGGGGTGGTGGGATCGAGCCCTGCACCGAGCTCTGTGCTCAATGGGGAGTCTGCTTGGGATTCTCTCTCTTCCTCTCCCACTGCTACGCCCCCCCCCCAAATAAATAAATAAATCTTTAAAATGAGAGAGAGACCTTGGGCTCTAAAATTATCCTGGATGCTAATACAGCCCACAGTTTCCCAAGAGAGCCATAAGCAAAGACTGTGCTCTTAGCAGGGAGTCATGGCCCCCACTGGCTCCATTCAAATAATGGTTGGTAAAAACGAGTCTTCTCACCTTCTTCTGGGTGAATGCCAAGAGAAACACATCAGGAAGCGAGGGCGCTGCAGGCTGCCCACAGCTTCCTGTGTGAGAGTAGGATCCGCTGAGTGTAACAGCTCAGCTCAGCTCTGGACTTCTTTTCACTGATTGATGATTGTAGCCTTTTCCCCGGGTCACACAGGGAGCTCAAAGAGGCTCACGCAGCAGAGCTCAGTCAGTTGGAGAACAACTACAAAGCATCATTGAAGGCAGAGAAGCTGGCTGCCCAAGAAAAACTAGGTACGGTCTGGACTGGGGAGAATGACCTTGGTGAAGGGCGAGAGGCTGACCATGGCGGTGGATGAGCTGTGGCTAAGCTTTCCAGATGTCCTCCTAAAGCTCAGGGAAGGGGAGTGACTGAGAATGAAACTGCAAACAGGAAAACCACGTCACCAATGTCCTTCCTACACCCAGGAGATAGATTGGCCTGTGACCAAGTGTTGGGATCTGAGCAAGTCCCTTAATCTCATTTATCCCATCTAAGAATTGAGAACAATAATACCTGCCTCCATCAGAGAGATAAGATTGTGAAAGCACTTTTTAAAATATATTTTTTAATTCTATAAATATACTATTATAATTCAGCAAGTTACCTCACCTGTGAAATGATGGTGTTTCATTATATTTTAATGGACACACTATGATTTGTATGGCCTTATAATACATTAGGGTTGTGTTGGCCATTTATCCCATTATTTATGCTACCCTCGGGAAGGGCAAAGTGTATATCCTTCAGAATTCTGAGGTTATAGACTAATCTCTACAGGGAGAAGGAGAAATTCTATAATCTTCTCTCTTTCCTTTGCCTTACATTTTTAAAAGATGGTATTTATAGCTTGCTGATTTTCCAATTTTCTAAAGAGAACATTTATCATTTTCAAAATCAATGTACACTAGGACACATTATTTTAAAAAGAGAGAAGCAGATGCATACTACAAAGTTTTACGCCTCTTTTCCCCCCAGGGATTAGTTCTCACATTTGATGTGCATCAGTATCACCTAAAAAGCCTATTATCCATAGATATTGGGCCTCTTCTCTGAGACCAAAATTCAGTAGGTTTGGCCGGGGTGGGGGGTGGGCAACACAGGCATTTGGATTTCTAATAAGCTTCCAGAGTGATTCGTAGGTACAAGACGGTTTTAACACGTAGAGGATGAGTTTGAGGTGGAAAAGGTATACATGAGAGCTCATACTTGACTTTGAAAACATGCATTTCAGAGGAATAATGATGACCCTGTTGTTTTCCTTTTGTCCAGATGAGATGGGAAAGGAATATAAGTATTTGAAGAATATGTTTCATATGTATCAGGTGAGATTCAGAGCTCCTTGGTGGATTATGAAAGTAAGAGGCAAGGCTCATTCCTGGCTGAGAACAGTGGGCTAAGTCTAGAACTCTTGCCCAGAAAATCATGTCCTGGGATTCCCAGCATCCTTGGAGCTGGGTAACACTGAGTACACCCAGGGAGAAGAGTGAACTGTGGACTGTGGTGGTTTCCACGTGTGACAAGTCAGTCTCTCAGACGCCAAAGAAGCCCATTGAAAAATATGCTTGTGATTACAAAAGTCACACCTGCTCACTGTTTTTTAGAAAATGGAAATACAAAAACCAACTACAACAACAACAACAAAAAAGAAAGAATAATCACCACCCCAAGACAAGCACTCTTAGTGTTTGTACTTGGTAACATCTTTGATTTTAGTGGAGTGCTGGGTCAAAAGGGATAAACATTTCAAAGGCTTTTGATACATTTGGCCAAATTACCATCCAAAAAACTCTATCACTGCACCCCCCACAAGCAGAGCATGGGGTGCTCTGGCCATCTCAGAATATAACTCCTTCATTTAAATTGGTTAATCTGATGGAGCTGCAGGGAAGCAGGCCATGATTTCTTCCTAGGAGGGTGAGAGAGTGGAGAGGAGAGGAATGGACAGGACAGGCTGAGGCAGCAAACCCCCATCCTATTGTGACCAGCTGGTCATGGTTTGCCTGGGACTTTCCAGATTTTAGCATTGAATGATCAGAGACCCACACAAGTTAGTTTCAAACAACAAGGACAGTTAACCACCATATAAAAGGAGAAAACCAAGTTAAGTACCAGCACCACCTCTGAAATTCTGTTTACCACAATTTCACTTTTGAGCTTCTATCTAAAACTTGTTTTTCAAGATGTATCTTGATACAGTCAGGGAAGACATCATAGAGCAAAGCCTAAGAGAAGCATCAGGTGGATGCCCCAATTTCCTAGGTAGGCCTTAACGTTTGCTTCAGTCTGGACCTCTCCAGAGAGTTTGACCTCTATCTGCCCACCAGTCTTGCAAATGATGAGAGAGAACCTTTATCTAAATGGCCACAAGCAATTACAAATGAGCTCTGATGCCTGGCCCCAGTGTGAATTGTACTGCTAACCTGGAAAAAAGGGGGTCAGGGTCCTGAGACCTTACTGGCAGCATCCAGGTTCTAGGCCTTCTTCCTCCTGACGTCCCACTCCCACGAAGTCTGAGCCAACCAAAAGGACTGGCATCGGGTTAGGCTTATTTAACCTCAACCACAAAGGAAGCTAGATTTGCTGAGGAAAAATAAACACACTCTGAAAAACATGCCATTGTTTTCTAAGTGTTCAAATTAACTACTAGGCATTTCCCTTGTTTCTCCATGGGCTAGTGATGAGTGATTGATGATTCAGGGAGCTGACATGTGAATCTTCAACAGGAGAATCCTACCTGTCCTCAAAGAAAACCCAGTTCCAGTGGGACAAACACCAGGCAGAGCCTGCCCTTGACTTTGAGGGTTCTGCAGGCTCGCAGGTGGCCTGGGCTAGAATTTGCTGCCACCAGCCACCCACAGAGGGACTCCTAGAAAGCATTCCAGGTGAGGGAAGCTGCAAAGGGCCCCATGCTGTGCCTGGAGCTGGTGTGCAGCCTTTTTCAGGACCCTTTTCGGGCGCCTGGGTGGCTCAGTCGGTTAAGCGACTGCCTTCGGCTCACGTCATGATGCTGGAGTCCCGGGATCGAGTCCCACATCGGGCTCCCTGCTCGGCAGGGAGTCTGCTTCTTCCTCGGACCCTATCCCCTCTCAGGTGTTCTCTCTCTCTCATTCTCTCTCTCTCTCAAATAAATAAATAAAATCTTAAAAAAAAAAAGGACCCTTTTCTTCATGGTGCCTTTGTGCCTCCACAGGACAGCATTTATGATGAAATGGAGGACAAGTGGTCGAAGAAGAAGGCAGAATGGGAAAAGGAGGAGAAGTTGGAGTGGGAAAAGATCCTGCTACAGCAAAGTGAGTACAGAAATTTCTGTCTTTTTGATGGCACGTGCACCGAAAAAACCTGCCATTAAGTTTGGTCTCAACTAGAAAGGCAGCCTTGGATCCACTAAGGGTGACGGCCACATGGCTGGACTCCTGAATCAGAGGTGCATGGAGTTTTCAAGAAGGTGACAACCAGGATGGAGTCTTTATAAAGTTCAGCCACTTGAGGGTCTAAGCCTGTACCTTCCAAAGCTCACTCTCCAAGTTTGGCCATCACGGGCTGGAGCAAGCTCTAGGACAACTGTAGGAGTGCTGACTTGTTACATGGATACAAGTGACCCCAAAGTTCCAGAAAAGATGTTCTTGAATTAGAGTTTCAAATATTCATTTGTTGGGGGAGGGACAGCACAATCGATTATACTGAGAGCCTCTGGATTCCCACATCCTCCACCCCAAAAAGGATCTCAATCTTTGAGATACAATTGACATATAACATTGCATATGTTTAAAATGTACAACATGTTGATTTGATCCATTTATATATTACTTTATATTTTTAATATTTCCAACACCTAGCACAGAGTTTGGATCATAGAAAGTGATTTATAGATGAGCCTTCTACCCACACTGAGCATCTTCATAAATGGAAAAAGGAGAGACGAATTTACAGAGACTCTGCTCCCTGACCTAGAGGACAGGTTGAGGTAGGAGTAGGGCCTCTACAAACCTGTACCGCATCCTGCCTCAACCCAATTCGTATCAGATTTGTTTGATTTCAACAAATTACTCATTTAAATGCAGAAACCCCCTGGGGATGTTGATCCTCAAGGCCATTCCCACCCCACTGGGGACTCTGACTGCCAGAGGCAGCAGGAAGACCCTGGCATTAAGCTGAGGGAAGGAATGCGGAGCTGCACCTATTTGAGGCTTTAGCTAGGACCCTGGTGTAGCATGACCCTGTCTTCTTCCAGACTTCTAGCTACCCACACTATACTCATTCCATGTTGTCAAAATCTAAGTTAAGATGTTCACTCAGTTTTGAAAAAGCAGATTTTAGCTGTGCACAGCGTAGCTCAGCCCAGACCCATCCTGTGAGCCTAGAGGTTGCCTCCCTATCCATCCCCAGCACCATGAGGCTGCAGAAGAAATGTGTGTCAGCCCCTTACCCCTTCCTTCTACCCCCTACTAACCCCTGTTTGGTATTGGGCCTCTGTTGGCAGGCTCCCCTGCGCCAGAAACAGTTTAAGCCTATCTCTACCCCAGGGCTAAGTACAGAATAAATATTTATGCTGGAGGCATCACATTAGCCAAGAGCTGTATTTTAAGGTAAGGATATCGAAGAAAGCATACTGGTTACTTTGGCGGTGAGAATGGACAAAATAATAAGCAAGAGATCTAAAATAAATTACACATACACAGAAAAATCAGAGACATTGGGGTAAGTCCCATATGACTGACATCCCTGAAAACCACCGCCATGTTCACCTGACTCTCACACTCCAGGTAAACATCAGAAGCCGAACGCCAGGCTGAAAGGACCTTGAGTTTGACCCAGTCTGGAATTTCTATTATCTTCAAACATTTGGAGTTTCCTTCGCATCTGCTTTCCCCACATTTCCTCATACGTGTAATTTCTTCTCACCTCCACAGAACATAAAATGACAAAAAAGTTTGAGTTAGAGTCAATAGAAGAAAAGAAGAAAATAAATGATTCCTACAGTGCCGTCTTTGAGAACTTCATTCGAGAGAAGGAGGTAACTTAGGCCCCATGCACGTGAGGGGTTGAAGGTGCAGCCTTGCTGAGACATCCCGGTCCCAGGGGTGTCTCTGTAATTAGGCGAGCTTTTTGTCTTTGTGGGCATATTCCTCCTTTTCCAGCTTCCCTGGAAATGTATCCAAGTGGACTGGCAGTCTTGCTGTCTTTATCTAGACGGTCTTACCACAGGGTTATGGTGGAATGAAAATTTGAATTAAAGGGGAATAATAGAACGCTAAACACATACAGAACCCGAAATTCCCTATTTTGCCAAAACCCCAGGCTCTGAATGTTCCTCCTCATCCTTGACTGGAGCTGAAGAGAAAGGGCAGTGGAGCAAACTAAACTAAGCAAGTTTGGTCATGTATAGCTCTGAGTAAGTAAGAGGAGCTACCTCAAAGTTAGAGGGGGTGAGGGTGAGCTACTCCTGTTCATCACTCCCCCACCACCTTGATCCTGCTACAGGTCTCAGACATATGGGCATTTCCTAAACAAACCTGCATTAGCAAGCAGGCCCCAAGTGGTTATACCACCAGCTCTCTGAGCTTTTACGTCCACGAAAGATTCATCAGAGGTATCTACAAAGGCCTGACAGGGATAGGATTCTGCAACTCCTGGAGTCAGCCTCAGGCAGCCAGGGCACCTCCTAAGCAGCATAGGACTATCTAAGAGTCAAGTCTTAGACATCATTCCTGAGTGCACAGCCTACAGGTTTTGTTAGATTCCTGTACTCTTTTCCTGCAAAGTGGACTGTGCCTCTAAAATACTGTCTACCTTGAATATTCCATTTTTAAGAGCCCATTTCCAATCAATCATGCTAATTAAAAGACCACTAATTTCACCAATCAAATCCCATTTCTGGCATTCACTATAACTGAGCAAGACAGTAATGAGGATATGGGGCATGTATGCAGTGTGGCTAGCGCTTCTGGGGTCTGGAGGGCTCAGACATCTGAATAAGAAGGAGCAATTCCTCTAATGGGGAGAGATTTGATCATCCGCATGCATCCTTTCCTCTCTCCTATTTTCTCTCCGGCGACGCTGACTATAAATCTGTAAATGCTGCTCTGTGTCTCACTCTCTTTCTCATGAAAGCATAGTTTACAATTAAGAAAATGCACAGATCGTAAGTATACAGTTTGATGAGTTTTGACAAATGTACGTATCCATGTAAGTAAAACCCAAGTAAAGATCTAGAGCATTTTATCAACCCAGAAATCACTCCTGTATTCCTTCCCAGTTAAACCCTCTCTCCCTCAAAACTTGCCCCAAGACAGCCACTATTTTGATTCCTACCACCATAGATTAGTTTTGGGGTTTTTTTTAAGATTTTATTTGTTTATTTGACAGAGAGAGAGAGACAGCGAGAGAGGGAACACGAGCAGGGGGAGTGGCAGAGGGAGAAGCAGGCTTCCCAGACAAGCAGGAGCCCGATGCGGGGCTCCATCCCAGGACCCTGGGATCATGACCTGAGCGGAAGGCAGACGCTTAACGACTCAGCCACCCAGGCGCCCCCCACCACAGATTAGTTTTACCTGTTTTTAAGCTTCATATAAATGGAATCATGCAGTATATGCTCTTTTGTATACAGCTTCTTTTTCCTCAACACAATGTCTGTGAAATTTATCCATTTGTTGTTTATATCAGTAATTTCTTACTTTTTATTGCCCATTAGCATCCCTTTGTAGGAATATCCCACAATGTGTTTACCATTTTCCTGTTTTTGGAGGTTTAGGTTGTTTCCATTTGTTGTCCTCCCTATTTTATAAAGGTTTTGTAAACACCCTTGTACAAGTATTTCTGTGGACACAATTTTTCATTTCCTTTGGGTGTATACCTAGCAGTGTTATTATTGGTTTCTAGGGTAGTTATAGTTTAACTTTATAAGAAATTGCCAAGCCAGGGCACCTGGGTGGCTCAGATGGTTAAGCATCTGCCTTCAGCTCAGGTCATGATCCCAGAGTCCTGGGATTGAGCCCCGCATCCCATCCGCTCCCTGCTCAGCGTGGAGTCTGCTTCTCCCTCTCCCTCTGCCTCTCCCCCTGCTCATGCTCTCTTTCTCTATATCTGTCTCAAATGAATAAATAAAATCTTTTAAAAAAAAAAAAGAAAGAAATTGCCAAGGCACTTTCCACAGTAGCTGTGCCATTTTACTCTTGCGTCTTAAACATGAGAATTCCAGTTGCTCCACATCATCAGCAACTAGTATTGGCATCCTTTTTTTTTTTTTAAAGATTTTATTTATTTATTTGAGAGAGAGAGAGAATGAGAGAGAGCACATGAGAGGGGGGAGGGTCAGAGGCAGAAGCAGGCTCCCCGCCGAGCAGGGAGCCCGATGCGGGACTCGATCCAGGGACTCCAGGATCATGACCTGAGCCGAAGGCAGTCGCTTAACCAACTGAGCCACCCAGGCGCCCTTTTTTTTTTTTTTTTATTAAGTGGCATCCTTTTTATTTTGACCCTTCCAATGGGTATAAAGTGATATTCCATTATAGTTTTAGTTTCCCTGGTGACTAATTATGTTGGGCAATTTTTTATATGCTTATCAGACAATTTATATGTCTTCTTTTGTGAGATGCTGGTTCAAGTCTTTTGCCATTTGAAAAAACTTAGATTGTTTATCTTTTATTATAGATACGTAGGAGTACTTTATGTAACGTGGATACAAGTTCCTTGTTAGGTACATGTGTCACGAACACAGTCTCCTAGCCTGTAGTTCGCCTCTTCATTTTGCTCATGTTATCTTTTGATGTGCAGAAGTTTTTTATTTTGATGAAAGCCAAATTATTAATTTTTTCCTTTTTACAGGAAAGTTACAGCTTTTTGTGTCCTTTCTATGAAATTGTTGCCTAGTCCAGGAATACAAAGATCTTCTATTTTATTTATTTTTATATTTTTTGAAGATCTTCTATTCTAAAAAAAAGCTTTATAATTTTAGTTTTTATGATTCTATGATCCATTTTGTTTTGTTTTGTTTTTAAAGATTTTATTTATTTATTTATTTATTTATTTATTTATTTGAGAGAGAGAGAGTGTCCATGAGTAGAGGGAGGGGTAGAGGGAGGAGGAGAAGCAGGCTCCTTGCTGAGCAAGGAGCCCAACGCAGAGCTCGATCCCAAGACCCTGGGATCATAACCTGAGCCGAAGGCAGACGCTTAACCGACTGAGCCACCCAGGCACCCCTCTATGATCCATTTTGAATAATTTTTATGTATGGAGTGAGGTAGAGGTCATAGGCCATTTTTTTCTGTATAGATATCTAGTTGTTCCATTCTATTCCATTGAACTCTTTGTCCATACCTAGGTCAAGACAACCATTGTCTCAGTTACTATAGTTTGAAATCAGGGAGTAAAAATCCAGTTTTGCTCTTGTTTTTCAAGGTTATTTTGGCTCTTCTATATCACTTACATTTCTATATAAATTTCAGAATTAGTTTGTCAAGAAAGTATTCTGACTGGGATTGTACTGAATATAAAGATCAATCTGTGGCAGAACAGAATATTCAACAATGTTAACAATATTCAACAATAGTAACCCTACCAAGGTTGCACATAAGTAAGATTTTCAAAATTTAACTTCAACATGTCATGTCATTAGTTTATAATGTGTGCTTCATTATACCAATATCTAAACTTTGGTGAATATGATATTCCAGAATCCTATTCTGGCTTTCTTAATTCTCTGAAAGAAGTACTAGAAACCCCAGTGCTGACCCTTTCCAAATAAAATTATTTTTAGGAGCTACTGAAACAACATGAAAAGGATACCTTACAATTAGAGGAGCTAAGAAAGACCAAACAGGTAAGTTTTTTCATTTTTCCTGTGGAATTAGCATCTTACAAATGCATCAATAAAATTATGTACTCCCAAAAAATGGAATCTATGATAATTTTCCAAAACCAAAAAAAAGGGTGGGGGAGGCCCTAAAGCTGAGTTTGCTGGATTCAACAGGTCAAAAAGAACTTTAGAACTATAATACAAAGTCATCTGTAAAACAAAGCCTTTAGCATCTTTTTAGAGCGATTTGAAGAAATATATAAGCAATATGCTTGTGATCTTCAGTGTCAAATGCCTTCCATTTCTAGTAAGTCTCAAACCACAAGAGTCTTGACTTCTGAAATACCAAATTCTTCCTTTAAGCTCTAAAAATTACAATACTGCCCCTGGGAACTCTAACTCCAAGCCTCTCCTTAAGATTCTGAGTGTGCCTCATGTCCAACAGTTTCTTCAAAGAATTCTGTTCTTCTGGGACAAATTATGGCACTTCCATGTGGGAGACACCTGAAGGGAAACTGTTCAAACCCATGGTTTTCTTTCACAGAGAATTTAACTTGGATCCAGAATGGACATGTTTGGGAAAAGACTAGCCGTTATAAAATCGTGGAATGATATCTTAGAGATTAGGCAAGGCTTCATCGTTGTTCGGTAAACAGACCTCAGTGTCCTGCATGGTAGAGGGATAGGTCAAAACAAGGAACAAGGAAGACCCAGTGTATTATAATAACTGCTTTATTGAGCTTGTCTTCTAATTCTACCATTCCTTTCTGGATCTGTTTCTATTAATTGACTTTGCTCCTCATTTGTGGCCATATTTTCCCACTTATTTGCATGCCTGGTAATTTTTTATTGGACAACCACCATTGTGAAGTTCAACTTTTTGGGTGCTGAATATCTTTGTATTCCTTTAAATATAGTTGTACTTTGTTCTGGGATGCCATTAAGTTACTTAGAAACAGTTTGATATTTTCAAGCCTTACCTTTAAGCTTTGTTAGGCAGAATTAAAGCAGTCTTTGGTCTAAGGCTAATCCCCCCCCCACACACAGAGATAATACCCTTTTGAGTAGTCTACCCAATACTCTGTGTACTCTGGCTTGTGGGAATATAACTATTCACAGTCCTGTGTTGACCCTGAGGATTGTTCTACCTGCTCCATGCTCATGGTTCTTTCCCCCATCCTCATCTCCTTCTACATCTTCCCCTCCTCCATCATGCTACCCCAGTGGCACTGGACCCCTTGCTGTTTCTTTAACACACCAGGATCCTCTACTTTGAGGTTTTTGCAGTTGACATTCTGTCTTCCTAGGAAGTTGTTTCCCAGATATCCACATGACTAACTTCCTTACCTCTTTCTGGTCTTTGCTTAGATGCCACTTCTGAGGGGCCACTCTATTTAAAGGCTTAACAACCCACCCAACACTTCCTTTTCCCTGTTTTATTTTTCTATACAGATTTATAATTGTCTAACCTGATAAACTCAATGAAGGCAGAGATTTTTGTCTGTTTTCTCTACCACTAATCTCCAGTTTCTAGAACATGCCTGGCACATCAAGACATTCAGTGACTACCAATTGATTTTTTGAGTGAATAAGTGAATAAAAGAATGCTAAGTGAGTTGGTACAGTGCTTTGTACAATGTGGTTGCAGTAAGTGCTGGTACCTCTCTAGTCTATACATCTTGGGAGGATGCTTATCCCATGGGAAGAGCTCTGAGGACATGTAGGAGTTAAACGGAGCTGACACCTGAAAGCAGAGACCCATCTGGTTCATTCTTATAGTCTCTTCAGCATCTATCTAATGTAAATTCCACATTTGTCCCTTCCCTGCACTTACACTGCATCTTCTATCTTATCCTTGGTTTGTTTTAAATTTATTATTGTAATTATTTTATTAACTTTTATTTAATTTTTTCCATCCCCCTCACTAGAATGTACATCCATAAGAGTAGGAATTATATTTTTCTTGTTCATCATAATACTCCTGGTGCCTACAACAGGAGGGGTTTTTTTTTCCTAATTAAAAGACTGGGTTTTTTTTAGAGCAATGTTAGGTTTACTGAAAAATTAAGCAGAAAGTGCAGGGATTCCTCATATCCTCCCCCAACGCAAACATACAGTTTTCTCTATTATTAACGTCTTACATTGGTGTGGTACTTTTGCTACAGTTGATGAACCATTATTGATACATCCCTTTTAACTAAAGTCCATAGTTTACCTTAGGGTTCACCCTTTGTGTTATACATTCTATAGGTTTTATCGAATGCATCAAATGCAGCATGCCATGTACCACTGCAATATCATACAGAGTAGTTTCTTTGCCTAAATGTTCTCTGTCCTCCACCTATTTATCCCTTGCTTCCCTTCCCAGCCCCTGGCAATCACTCCTCTTTTTACTGTCTCTGTAGTTTTGCCTTTTCCAATAATAAGTATTTGTTTAATGAATGAGTGATTGGTAGCTATTGTGACAACCCATGCAAGCCCCAGTGAGGGCTGGATCTGAGACAGTGATAGTGAGTCTGCAGAGGGGAGTATAGATGGGCAAGACATACAAGAGGTAGAATTAACAGGGTGAAGTGACTGAACAGTGTAAAGAGTTGCTAAAGTTGATGCTTCACCTTCTAGTCCAGGTGCCCTGCAGAAGAGAATAAATGGGTAGATATTGTCATGTTGTCCTGAAACAGTTTCTTCTTACACAGGTCATGGAGGAAGAGTTGAATACACAAGCTGTTATCCTAGAAACACTTAACACAACCCTCTACCAAACCCAGATGGAACTTCAGAGAGAGGCAAGTCCTGGCTGGAGTGGGGATGGGAGTTGTGCAGAGGAATCCAGGTCTCTGGGCAGCTCTACCATATAGCTCTGCTCTGGGTGACTCTGGTTTGGGAAAGATGGGTATTAAAATTTATATGTCCTTCAGAAAGCTACTGTGGGAAATCTGGAGAAAATGTTCCAGATCAAGCTTGCTGAAGCTGAAGAAAATTTTAAATATACCATACAGCTTCTGACAGAAGAAAACATTCATCTAAGGTATGAAGGACACTGCTCAAAAAGATATGGCTGAGTTATCCTTAGAAAGTGGGAGGGAGTTTGGGTGAGGAATAGATGAAGATGAACCCAGGTATTTCCTGATAAGGTCAAGGCACAGGGACTTTCAGGAGGGAGATACTCACTCAGAGCCAGGCCACAGAAATCACCTGCGAAGGTCAGACATTTCATCTGAAGTGGTGTCGGGAATGTGTCTAGACTCCTCTCTCTTACCCACGTCTTAGTTTTAACGTAAAACGGCACATGAAATTTATCTGAGGGTCTCTGAGTTTATTCAGTTCTGTGTATATATTTTAAATCCCTAAAGTCCTCTGCCCTTCACCTATTCATGCTTGGCTTCCCCTCCCAACTCCTGGCAATTACTGATCTTTTCAGTGTCTCTGTAGTCTTGCCTTTTCCAGAATGTCATATGCTTGGAATCCATAGTAGATATATAATAAATACTTGTTGAATGAATGATTGGAAACTGTCATAACACATGTGAGCTCCGAGTTTTTACCGTGTCCCCTGAGAGTTTAGGGGTTTAGGTGTCAGTGCTTTACACTTAGATACAGCTGCATTTATTTCCTGTGGAAATCAACTTTAGGTCAGAAATTATACTGTTACCTGAAGATGCATTTTAAATCACTGAGATAAATTTTGGTCAATATTTTAATAAAGGCAAGTGATTCATTGCATTGATTTGGTGGTATAGGAGAGTAAAGCTTTTCCCTTCTTCCCTTGTAGGTTGTTTGGTCTAATAGTTAAATTGACATGAGACAGATTAACAGGAGAAAAACAAATTAAATTTTGAATGTACAGGAGCACATAAAAATATGAGACTCAAAGAAGTGACCAAAGTGGGCAGCTTTTATACCTTTTAGACAAAAAGACAATCTGTAAAGAATTGACAAGACAAAGGAGTTTGGGCTCGGGGTGGTAAATGAGTGAGGAAGTAACAGGTCTGTTTATACAGCCTCCTTGGCCCTAAATTCCCTGTTTCTGGTGAGAAGCATGTCTCTTTACCTTCTTGTGTAGGGCGGGTAATTTTATTTCCTGCTTTCAGGGGGACAAAGGAGGGTCAGAGTATCTTTCTTGTACTGGCTGTTGGCTTAAGTAACTTTAATTCAAACTAATCAATATGCAAGGTAGCGTATTTTGGGATGGCATACTCTGTTTCCCCTCAGAAGAATATTCCTCATCTGGGAATTTGGTAACATAAATATCATATCTCACTAAATTCAAAACCACTGCAAGTAATGTGTGCGACTTCCCCCAGTGAAGGAATGAAACCATGTTTCTCTCCCCCCAGATATCGTAGAGGCCCTTCTACCCATTGAGTCTATAGTGATACATCTTCTCTTTCTTTATAGGCAAAAAATAATTGCCAAGAATGAAGAAATTTATGAAGAACGATCTGGGAAGTCAACCTCTATTTATGAGGATGATTCTGACACTTTAGAAGATGACAGCAATGAAAAACAAGAATTGTGAGCAGAAAAGTTGTTCTCCAGTACAGAAGATGGTAGGAACACCATCTCTGTAGACTTTGAGAACTCTGGTGAGGTTTACTTGAGAAGTGTGTATTATGAGTTTAGTTCCTGGGTTGCCTTGGTTCTACTTTTGTCTTTTCACAGTTTGCTTTCTTCTAAGTGGTTGGGAATGTTTGAATTCTCATCTCAATTATACAGATTTTCAAGACTCTTCAATGAAAGGTGATGTTCTCTGTATCTGGATCTGAGCTTTCTCTGGGCATTGTACTATTTTCTCTTCCACATTTATGTATTTCATTATGAAAACACTAATCTGAAGAACTTCTCCCTATTAAATGTTGACTGTACTTTGAAGTTTAGCTTTTGTCCCCCGGGGCATTTAGCTAGCAAGAATGATAATTTATTGATTCAATTCCAAAAACCTTTTCTCTTATGTGTGTCCCCACTGCTCCACTTCTCAATCATCTTCCCTGTAACTATGATTTGGGGAAAGTTTCTGATGATTCTTGCCACCTTCTCTAAATAATCACCAGAATTCAAATCCCCACAGTGCAGGCAATATAAGTAAGTGAAGTGGCCTGGACATAAGGAAAAATAACCACACAAACAAGCACGGTGATAAATGGTCATTGGCATCAGCCTAAATGTAGGGGATTGAGTGGGGTGGACCCATTCCACACAAGAGCATGGGATCAATGTGGTCAGATATTCTGATTTTTCAAAAGAAAGTATTGTGGGTTTTTTTTTTTAAAGATTTTCTTTATCTGACAGAGCGAGACACAGCGAGAGAGGGAACACAAGCAGGGGGGAGTGGGAGAGGGAGAAGCAGGATTCCCGCGGAGCAGAGATGTGACGCAGGGCTGGATCCCAGGACCCTGGGACCATGACCTGAGCCGAAGGCAGACCCTTAACGACTGAGCCACCCAGGTACCCCAGTACTAAATTTATGATGTTACATTTCTTTTAAACTTTCTATATTTTCTTATCTACTCTAAGTTTTTTAAAAACTTTTTCATTGAATCAAAAATAAAATTAAAATCCTACCTATGTCCCAGTCTTAAATATGGGCAAAAAATTTTCTTAAAAATTAACTGCATGACAGGCGCCTGGGTGGCTCAGTTGGTTAAGTGACTGCCTTTGGCTCAGGTCATGATCCTGGAGTCCTGGGATCGAGTCCCGCATCGGGCTCCCTGCTCGGCAGGGAGTCTGCTTCTCCCTCTGACCTTCCTCCCTCTCATGCTCTCTGTCTCTCATTCTCTCTCTCTCAAATAAATAAATAAAATCTTAAAAAAAAAAAAAATTAACTGCATGAGCCAACATTGGGAGATGCTAATGGTAAAAAAAACAAAAACAAAACTAATAAAAACAATCTCCAAACAACATAAGTTAAAATTCTATTTTCTATTAAAAATATTATTAAAAATATATATTATTGAAAAAATATTCTTTTAAAAAAAGCTTTAAAAAAAGACATTCATGCAGATTTAGAATGAACTAAATACATAAAGAAACAAAATGCAACTGCATGAATGGAGTACAGTATCACTAGCAAAAAAGCAAATGAGGTATTGATTATATAGAAGCAAATAAGAGAAAAGGCTGTTAAAAGATTTTAACATAAGAAATAACAGCTTCAAACTTATATTTTTTTAAAAAAACTTACAAATTAGTGTAGAGGATGGCTTGGAAAGGGAGAGACTGGAACTACAAAAAGATGTTAATGTGTTATTAACATCAGTCTTTTCAAATATGGATTTAATGGTACTTATAAATAATAAGAACAAGGAAACTAATTCCTGGGTTTTGTGAAATCTAAATCTAAACAGAGTTAGGGTGTCTTTTACCACTGAAACAAGGTCTCCTCGTAGCTCAGGAGAGGAGGCTCAGGTGTTTCTGGGATTGCCTGTCACACACATCAGAAGAGATCAGGTTGGATGTAGGAGCATTACATATGAGGTTTTTTTTAGCTAGGTCAGATCACAAAAATCTCCCTCAGTGACCTTTGAGAGAGGGTCACTGGCATCCCCCTGCAAACCGTTAAACAACAGAAATTCAACTGAGTAAATTTAAAGATCAGATTGGATCAAATTGCATTAGGTCACTTTCCTAAGGGGAATGGAAGGAGTTTATCAGGCAGATTATTTCACCAGTGCTGACCAGGTAATTCCATGTTGCCTGCTTAAAGATTACATTCCCGGGGAATTAAAACTGCATTTTGGTTAGGTATTAAGTCTTGGTTTGCTGACATGGGGTTTAGCACAAGTGACTCTATTTGGGGCTGCTGTCTCTCTCTCTCTCTCTCTCTCTTTTTTTAAAGATTTTGGCAGAAAGAGAGAGAGAGAACACAAGTGGGGTGAAGGGCAGAGGGAGAAGCAGGCTCCCGGCTGAGCAGGATGCCTGATGCAGGGCTCGAGCCCAGGACCCTGAGATCATGACAGACACTAGAGCCAAAGGCAGACGCTTAAAGACTGAGCCACCCAGGTGCCGCTGCTGCCTTTTTTCTTTTTTTTTAAGATTTTACTTATTTGACAGAGAGAGATACAGTGAGAGAGGGAACACAAGCAGGGGGAGTGGGAGAGGGAGAAGCAGGCTTCCCACTGAGCAGGGAGCCCGATGCGGGGCTCAATTCCAGGACCCTGGGATTATGACCTGAGCCAAAGGCAGATGCTTAACGACTGAGCCACCCAGGTACCCCTCTCTCCTTTTTAACAATACCTTTTAGGGGTGCCTGGCTGACTCAGTTCATAGAGCGTGTGACTCTTGACGTTGGTGTTGTGAGTTCAAGCCCCATGTCGTGTAGTGGGGGTCAGCGGGGGGCGGGGGGGAGGTAGTGGATAGAGCTTACTTAAGGAAAAAAAAAGTCCCAACAGTACCTTTTAACAATTTTACCTCACATTCTGCTCCATAGAAGCACATCCAGTTAGCTGGAATGTAAATATGACAAATTCTCATAAGAACCAGGAATGAGGAATCAGCCCTTTCACAGAAAGGAGAAGGATTATGGTTTTCTTGACTTTGTCTCCCAGTACTTGAACAACATTCACTTATTCTGAGGCCTCAAGTGGGAAACTGCTTTCCTCATTCCCCATCTCCTTATGCCTTATAAAATCTCTGCACTACTGGGGGCACCTGGGTGGCTCAGTTGGTTAAGCGACTGCTTTCGGCTCAGGTCATGATCCTGGAGTCCCGGGATCGAGTCCCGCATCGGGCTCCCTGCTTGGCAGGGAGCCTGCTTCTCCCTCTGACCCTCCCCCCTCTCATGTGCTCTCTCTCTCTCATTCTCTCTGTCTCAAATAAATAAATAAAATCTTTAAAAAAAAAAATCTCTGCACTACCATTAACTCTGTGTTCCAGGTTAAAGCCTTCGCATGATATCCTTAACTTTTTTTTAAATACTTAACAATTTGAAGGGAATCAAATTATTCCAGGCTGGAAGCAGATGAGAGATGTGCAAAGAACATTCATTCTGACACCGTTTTTGAACCTAAATTTATGATGTTACATTTCTTTTAAACTTTCTATATTTTCTTATCTACTCTCAGTGTTTTAAAAACTTTTTCATCGAATCAAAAATAAAATTAAAATCCTACCTAGGGCTATAAATCTCTAGCTATTACTGCAAAGCCAGAGATTTAGGCTTAAATTTGCACAGGAATTAGTTTGTCCTGACTCCGATTCTCTCCCCTGCCTGCCATCCAAAAGAAAAAAAAAAAAAAAAAAAGGCAAATAGCAGCATTCTACTAACAAATAAATTAAGCATAGTGTTATACAGCTAAACAGTAGCATCAATTAGGAGGGAAGAAGAGTTTTTTCCTCAGTGTGAAAGTAGGTTGTGGCATTTGCTTCCCCATGTTTTTTCTGTCATCCTTATTGCTCACTTCAAAGTTCACCTCGGTAAGGATGGTGAGAATATCTTCACCCCTGAAAAACAACAACACTGTGACCATCTGTGGGGAAACAATACCAGCAAACCCTTTCATCTGCTCTTAGTTAGTGACAGTTCCTTCCTTCAAAATGCCAGGCATTTGAAATCATAAGCTGATAAACTAAGATGTGTCAAAGCTTTCTAGGAAAAGGAGTAGTTTCAGAGCTTAATAACTTACCTTTGGTTTACTCAAGATCTCTACTGATCATCAGAAACCTCAGAGTCAACATCAGATTTGGGTTCCTTCCCTCCTGATCTGTTTGTACCTTACTCTTCCACGTACTATGCCTCTTGCCCCCATAATCACCTCAGTGCCCCCCCCAAAAAAACATCCTCTGCTTCTGTGATCATCTACAATCACTTTGGGCAAGGGAAAACCCAATGCCTCCTGCAACCACTCCACCCCTTTCTCACCAGCCTCTGTAGGACTCGTGGTCTAAGTTACAAAAGGAAAACATGGTGTTGATGTTATGTTTCACTCCTTGATCTGCCATGGGAAATTCTTACTCTTCATACACTTAAAGCATGATGAGATATAGAGCTAGAAGATTTCTCGCTATTCACCTGTCAGTTATGTGTGCATCTGAGTGAACTATGACTACAAAACCATCATTCAACTAAAGGAGGCATAGGGTATAATAAATGAGGGAGGGATATTTTCCCACATTTTGTAGCTTCACATCAGGCCAAATTAGTGGGAATATAAAGGGTTTCTACTCTTTGGTACTTCTCTCCCACAACACACCAAGAGGGTTGATTAGCTATGATAGAACTTTAACAGAGCTGGAGGATGTTAACCATTGAAATGGGTTATTACCTTGTTGGAAGACTTCCAAAACTAGTTGAGTTGGCTGAGTCATGTTTCTGCCTAAAAACAGAGCTGAACTGACTTTACCATCACTCCCTGCTTTATGATACCCCGACTGTCCTTTCAGGCACTAAATAAAAGAAACTCTGCTGTAAGTGTCTCTATGAACTAATGATGTTAACGCTTGCCCCCCTCTCCCACTTTGCAACTGACCTGGGAAGTACAGCTATGTCATCCATAACTAGAAATTTAGAAACGAATGAAGGGCAGAGTAGGCAAAAATTACCTAGGACATCTTTCTCTTAGGCTCTGGCAAAGTGACTGGATATACCAGGTCCCCTCCATGGGGTTTCGGTAGGAAACACAATTGTTCACAGTGGCCATCCCCAGCAGAAAGTCAGCATCTTCTGGGATATATCTCTTCTGCCGTGACGAGTCCATTTCTAAATAGGCTTCCTTCTGTTCGGAGTCAGTCTCAACAGCTATACCTTTCTGGTAGTTATCCCCTTGACAAGCCTGAATAAAAAAGATTTTGGGCTTGCCTGCAAGGGAAGGGCACTTTGAGCCAGTGAAGTAAGAGGTCAGCTCATAGATGGGGACTTCCCGCCCATCAGAGCCATAGATGATGCCCTTGTCTCCATGGGAGAGGACACAGCAGATAAAGCAATCCCTGCTAGTGTGGTCCATGCTTTGGTAGGATTTCAGAACCTCACAGATTTTCATGGCTGTAGAGTCTCTGAAAGGCACGATCTCAAAATGAAGCTCACTAAAGGTCTGACACAAAGCATCTGAAAAGTGAAACAAGAAAAGTCATATTACACCAGAATAAGCCCCAAACCACAGTCCAGAGCTAGAGAGAACACTGATCAGATTAAGAATCTGAACCAGAGGGCGCCTGGGTGGCTCCGTCGCTAAGTGTCTGCCTTCTGCTCAGGTCATGATCCTGGATTCCTGGGATCGAGCCCCGCATCGGGCTCCCTGCTCAGCGGGAAGCCTGCTTCCCTCTCTCCCACTCCCCCTGCTTGTGTTCCCTCTCTCACTGTCTCTCTCTCTCTCTGTCAAATAGATAGATGACAGAGAGAGAGAGAGAGATGCTAGAGTACAAAGAATCTGAACCAGAACTGAAGAACAAGACCCTTATATCACTGGCCGAATTACATAGTTTTCTAATATTTATTGCCCCCAGCTGAAAACACTTCCAGTCCCGAGGCAAATGAGAAAGGGGAGAGTGCTATTGTTGGCCTTCTGTCTCTGCTCAACTAGTCTATAAGATGGGTAAGCTATTATTTAGGCTTACTACCAAACCAATCTAAATAATGATTGTATTACTTACATAATCAAAATAAAAAGCAAAAAAAAATTTTTAATAGAAGCTTCATACTTATTTTATCTTGAACACTCAAATTTGTTTATCAAAATACAAAATATGAGGGGCGCCTGGGTGGCTCGGTCGGTTGAGTGTCTGACTCTTGATTTTGGCTCAGGTCATGATCTCAGGGTCGTGAAGATTGAGCCCCATGTCAGGCTCCACGCTCAGCATGGAGTCTGCTTGTCCCTTTCCCTCTTCTCCTCCCCCCCCACTCACACTTGCTCTCTCAAATAAATAAATCTTTTAAGAAAAATACAAGATATGAATGTTTAAAAAATCAAGTAGAACTAAAAGGCCTATTACAAAAAGCTATCCCTTCTCTAACTCTCCCTATTACCCAGTCATGTTCCATGAAGGCAACCACTTTCAACTTTTTACAACTATTTTTTGGTATTCACCTCCATTTTGTAATGAATTTGACCTCTTTGCTATTTATTTACTTATAAATTTTAGACTTTGTATTGAGCTCTTATTATGGAGGATGAGCATTTGATGCTCTTATACAGTTATTTACAACTTTTAATCGAATCAATAGTACTATGTAAACAATATTCTTTAATTATGTTTCCTTTTTTATTAAATTTTTTGTCTTTCCTGGAATTAGTAATTGCATTATTTTTTCATTGCTTTGTTTTCCATATGCATAACCTTATTTTTTGTCCAAGTTCTCTAAGATCTAGTCAGTCTTTCAACATTTTCAGGGTGCCTGATTTTTTTTTAACTAAAAATTGTATATACTTAAGGCATAAAACTGATTATATATACAGTGAAGTAATTATCACAGTCAAGCTAATAATATATCTCCTCACATACTTAATTCCTTTTGTGTGTGTGTATGTGTGATGAGAGCACCTGCAATACACTCTCTTAGCATATTTCTAGTATTCAATACAGTATTATTAACTATAGTCATTATGTCATTCATTAGATCTCTAAATAAGTTACAAATCTGCAACTTTGTACCTACCCTTTGACCAAAGGACAGAAATTCAATCAAATATTATTTTAATAAAAATGTTTTGATAGTGGGGCACTTGGGTGGTTCGGTCAGTTAAATGTTCAACTCTTTTTTTTTTTAAGATTTTATTTATTTATTTGACAGAGACACAGTGAGAGAGGGAACACAAGCAGGGGGAGTAGGAGAGAGAGAGGCAGGCTTCCCGCTGAGCAGGGAACCCGATGCAGGGCTCGAACCCAGGACCCTGGGATCATGACCTGAGCTGAAGGCAAACGCTTAATGACTGAGCCACCCAGGCGCCCCCATAAATGTCCAACTCTTGATTTCAGCTCAGGTCATGATGCCAGGGTCACGACATGGAGCCCCGCAATGGGCTCCGCACTGGGTGTGGAGCCTGCTTAAGATTCTCTCTGTTCCTCTCCCCCTGCCCCTCCCCATGCTTGTGCTCTCTCTCTCTCTACAAAAAAAATGTTTTGATAGTAAATGAATGGAAATCAAAGGCCTGAATTCTCTTCTTCAAGACCAAGGTATATGATGTTGAGTGATATAGCCAATGGACTTAAAGCTCTGTGGCTTTTGAAATCTTAGAATAGATTTGCTTGAATATGTGTTAAGAGACCATTAGCAGAGTCTTGATGATTAAAATCAACCTACATTAATTTTCTAAACTTTATTCAGTTAAAAAAATAAGGCATTACCTGATGTTATGACTCATAAACACCATTTTCAAAAATATATTGGATGAGTTGGATTATTTCTGTCACTTTTAGTAGAGCCATTTCTATGTTCACACACTGAAAATTATTTTTTCATTTAAATTATAAGTTCTCACAAGTTTTCATTTAACCTGTAAGTTCTTATAAGTTCTCTTTTAAGTTGCTCCTCCTAAAGAGGCTGAGCAAAAGAATTTCTGGCTAGTTTAATATTTGACAATGGTATTTCTATTAAAGACTCACAATTTCATCTGCCCAACTTTTATAATTACAATATGTGGTCTTGATCCCAAGGCAATGTTTTCACCTAATACTTAATACATTCTACAGAAGCACTATTCATTAAGTTGAATTAAAAGCAAAGCTTATTGTTGTTGCTTTTTACTATAAGCCTTTTAGTAAGATTTGATATTTTATCTTATATACATTACTTTGATTAAAAAATTAATTTAAAAAAACAAAAGCAGAAAATTAGCAAATATACAAAAATGTTCTTCATTTCCACAAGGAAATATGGTTTTATCCATTTTTTTTCCTGAAACATGAGGCCCTATTGGTACAATTTTTGTTCTCCCCTTTTGATAAAAAAACTTAGGTATTAGAAATATTTCACTTCTTTTCAGGGTTCTACTGTACCTGCATCCAAGTCTGTTCCATTCCTATCCTTAATGTTCTGAAGTTTGGGTACTTCCTTCCGTGCTATGCTAAAGTCATAATTGTTAAAGATCACACAATATCCTCGAGGTTTGCTTTCCATTCGGTAAACTTTCTCCGATGCCTGGAAGACAAAAATCCAACCCAGGAGCTGACTCTGAGGGTCAAACACTTGAGATGTGAACAAACAACTCCCTAGTAAGAAGTTGGGCTGTCCCCTTAGCCAAACTGGGATGCAAGGGTCCTTTCACCAGCCCTCCCTCAACTTGACGTCATTTCTCTGGTGAACCAGTTTCCACCCGTTCCCTTGACGCAGGATCCCCAGACTTCTGCCCCACAGTTAGTATGTAAAATCAGGGTCCCAGTACTTGGGCCTCTTGAGCACTTTGCACATCTATTAATACTGTCGTCATCATAACATATTTTCATATGTTCTTGTTTCTGCTCAAGGCAGCTAACATTTGCAGCAGGAACTAGAATTTATTAATTTGTGAGAGCTCAATCAGGAGTTGCTGAATGAATGAATGTCTTCATGCTGTCTTTGGGCTGCCTGTCAGTCACCTTGTTATTCTGTTGGCCATCTAGTCAACTCATCTATTTTTCTGGGCTAACAGCTGAGGGCCGGCCCTTCACACAGGACATAGCACGGTCCCAGGACTTTGAAAGCCGACGACTTAATTTGGCTCTCAGGACCACAGGGCCTGGAGGAGAGAGACGGACTAGTCAGGCAGGTCTTGGCTATGTTGCAGGTTACAGTATCCAGACTCTCGTACCTGACAGTATCAGTCAGAGACAGCCCTGCATCCTGACTTTCCCAGGGCCGTTTCTGTGCCAAGATACTCAGCATTTGTTGGGAAATCCATGCAGCTCCTCAAGGTAGAGAAAAGTGCTCTGCGCTAAGGGCTCAAATTCCTGGCTCTACTACGTAATAACCTTAAGACTCTGTGCAAGTTACCTAATCTCTCTGGCACTCAGTACAGTTAGCTGTTCAGTGGGGACGACACTCAGTAGAGTGCTTTGCTATTTGCAAAGTGCCACATGACTTTGGCAAATCCTTGGTTTTCAGACCTAGAGAGGTCTGGTAATTTGCTCAGGAGCCCACCTGTAACTGGTCTCTCTCAGCTTAATTTCAAGTCTCCCACTGGACTGATAGCATTCAGGGTTTCCTCTGCTTCCCATCACAGAGAGGAGTGAACAGGCTAATGAATCAGAATGTGGCTGGTGAATCTTTGAAGGTTAATAAACTAAAGTGATTATCTAGAAAGGCAATTCTTGCACTGGCTCATTGAGATGAGAACATAGAGATGGCTAGATCATGAGCCTTTGCTGCTTACCCCTAAATCACCGTGGAGAAACAGTTTTGAAATGTCAGCCTAAAAGAAAAGGCTTTGCTTTTCCCAGGCCTGCTAGAGTTTTCTCCCAAAGCCTTCTCCCACTTCGGCTGAGGCAGCTGCTGAAAGGGTTGCCAGGAGGCTTCTTGCTTTCTCGGCCCTCCAACTATTCCAGTGCCTTTGTCTTTGGTTTTAAAATAAAATTTTAGGGGTGCCTGGGTGGTGCCGTTGGTTACACATCTGACTCTTGATTTGTGCTCAAGTCATGGGATTGGGTCCCGCATGGAGCCCCACATCAGCCTCTGCACTCAGCGAGGAGTCTGCTTAGGATTCTCTCTCTCCCTCTTCCTCTGCCCCTCCCCTGCTCACATGCGCTCTCTCTCTCTCTCACTCTCTCAAACAAATAAATAAATCTAAAAACTAAAATAAAATTTTAACACTTTTTTTACTTTTGAAACTTAAAAAATCACATTTTAAATTTGTCTGTTTCTGAAAATTTTCTATAGTTCTCCAAATTTCCAGTAAGCATCTGCCCCTTACTAGTTTATCTGAGCGCTTAAAAGCTGAGGAATGCAAGAACTAGAATGAGCAACTAAAGAGAAAAAGGAGTCCAAATTTCTACACACCTCTGATTCATAGTCCTGTTCTCCTGGAGAGTCCGACATTGGCAGTACCCTCAGGGATTCCTCCCCTACAAGCAACTGAGACATATCTGGAATGAAATATAGCAGAGAAGGGATTTTGGTAAAGAAACACAGAGCACCCAGGATATCATAAGGTCCCCTTTAAAATGAAAACTCACAGACTGCCTTGAACATAATATCCTTGCAGTCCACAGAATAAAAATCTTTTTACTGACTGACTCTTCACCTATTTTAAACTTGTCAGCCTGGGGCTGCAAGGTCTATGTCTTTTGACAGCAGGCGTGTATCTTTCAATGTGTAAAGAAGGGGACAAGTAGGCACGGAGCCTTCTTGATTTTAGGAGAGCAAGACCATTAAGATGTGGATGTGTGAGAAGGTTGTGGGGAGAGGAGGCAATGGGGGTATCTGATAGTAAATTAACTGAATAAGCCTTAAATACGTATTTCGCAAATTACCATTTGAAACTTCATCTAGACTTCTTTGAGGGCTCATTGTTTGCTCTGAATTAAAAAACAAACACATATTTGATTAGAAACAATCTCGACGTAGAGGGATTTGTCAATTTAAGAATACATTTTGCTAATTCACAGCTGTCAAGTTATTTCTACCTCTGCTTAATTCTTCATAATCCGTGATTTTCTTCAGCAGGCTCTTGTTAATTTGGTCACAGATTCTTTTCAGGGTGTCCAAATTTCTTTCCCCGAGGATGACCCTCTTCTCCATCTCTATGAAAATATCAAGCAAGTTCTAGAAGGAAGAGAAATAAAGTTGGAAGCCTGGATTGAGGCATACCGGGTTTTAGATGAGATTTTCTTTTTTTTTTTGTAAGTCCACTTTGTCCAAAGAGAGGGCCCACCCTAGCTTCCCAAGCTGACCCTCCTGACAGGATATCCTGGTCTTATAAAGCCAATAGAGCACCGGAGAATCAATTTTGTCTTTTCTGGCCCAGGAAGAGAGAAATGAGAAGGTAGAGGAAAAGTGACATCAGGTGTCACCCAGGCCCCAGCCCCCAAGCCCTGTGCTGCAACCACCGGGGACACCTTTAGGGGACGTCTGTGAAATAGCCCAGGTGCATGGCTGAGACAACTGTAGCCTGGTCCCCAGAGTGACAGCCCTGGGGACTGCATCTCTCCCGACACTGCCTCCGGCACGTGATCCACGTCCGGTCCGGACGCACGCACGCACAGAGTCCGCACGCACGCACGCACACGCATGCACGCACACGCACAGAGTTCCAGGTCCCAGGTGTTGCAGAAGCTGCAGAAGCTGGAGATGTCTCCAGCTCACCACTGTCTTGCCTGGCTCTGCGGGGCCCCGCAACGGGCTGTGCCTCCACAACCAGTCTTCTTCCCCTCCCTACTGACCCTGCCCTGCTCCTGACAATGTGAGCAGCACTTCTCAGTATACGAAGGAATCGTATCTGCAACGCTGCTGTCTGTCCAACCACTCTTTTCTTCTCCCCTGGTTGAAAAGTGAGAGTCCAGGTTGCTTTTACTGGACCAGCCCTCTCTCCAGTCGCAGCAATCCCCACCGGCCAACTCAACCTCAGGACCAAATCTTGGTGAAGCACCAGGTCTTACCAAATCATCATGCAGTTTACATCTGGAGATCTCCTGGCTCAAAAGAAACTTAAAGGACCTCAATTCCAATTTGCTTACATCTTCTGAAATCTGAAAAAGCATGACCCTGTGGTGGGAAATGGAGACACTTTAGAAATGGTTTCTCAAATAATTTCCCATTTGATAAGAGGAGTGGCAGTGGAAACTTGATTCCGGTCACCTCCCCTTAAATGAAAGACAGCTAATGACATAATTTATGAGTTGAATCTTCGCAGAGAGGATGCTGCAGTGACATGACAGACTACTGACTCAGGCCCAGCTACTCCACCCTTAACAGAGTTAAGGTCCGCTAACTATGCCGTTCAGTTAGTTTCAGTTAAATGAATTGTGTTTTTCCTTGGTCCTTCACTATAAAATCAGGAGCTTGTTGCAGTAGGGGAAAAAAAAAAGTTTTTATTGTGGAAATTATGCTTTTCAAAATGCAAACTGGATCATCACCTCCTGGTCTTTTTAAAAGATTTATTTATTTATTTGAGAGAGAGTGCGTGCACAAGCAGGGGGAGCTGCAGGCAGAGGGAGAGGGAGAAACAGGCTCCCCACTAAGCAAGGAGCCCAACGCGGGGCTGATCCCAGGTCGCCAGGATCATGACCTGAGCCGAAGGCAGACACTTAACTGACTGAGCCACCCAGGTGCCCTGGATCATCACTTCCTAAATTAAAACTTGTTAGTGCTCTCCTGGCCATCAACGTCAGTAGGAAGGCCCCACACTTGGTTCTGGAATACAAACCTTTGTGCACTGAGCCCAGCCTACCTCTTCAGCTTCTCTAGCCACTCCTCAGCCCCTGCCCCCATCTCCTCTCCAAACACACGCAGCTGCCCTGCCCCCACCCCTGTATGCTGTGCCGCTCACACCCCCATTCCCTTGTCCCATCTGCAGACACAGATTCACCCACTAACAGCTCAAGTACTGCCTGAGTGTCCTCAAGGCTGCATTCACCACACTGTGCCTTTGTATCGCCAGAAAGTTTACACACATGTTATAATTGTCTGCTTACAAAGCCCTCTGAGTCCCCTGAGAGCAAGGTCTGTGCCCTTTCTGTTTCCATAAGCCCAGTGGGTCATGAGGTGCAGAGGTTAAGTGCAGAGGACCTGGGCTACTGGCGTTGGAACTTTGGTTCCATCATCTAAGAACTGTGTGACTGTAGACGTGTTTTACACTTTTTCCCCTCATCTGTAAACTTGTACATGATACAATATACCACTGGGACATATTAAGAATAATACGAATAAATTTATCTGAAGTGCTTAAACCAATCTTTGGCAATACATCGAGTGTTCGATACACAACAGGCATTATTATTTCCTAATCCATGAGAGGTTCTTGGGATATGTCTGTTGAAGGAACAAAGGAATGTTTAATATGTCAGCAAACCTTTCACCATTGTGGTGTAAAGGAAAATAACACAAAAACATGCTAACTTCAAATTAAATTAGAAAATTAAAGTTCTGAAAATAAAAATAGTGTACAAACAGAAGTTTCTCAGGATTGTCATCTATTTCATCCTTCCTCTCCTGGAATCTCTACCCTAGAAGTATTTCTCCAAAGTTTTCTCAGTTTGGCCAAGATTGGGTCCAGTCAAAAGTTACCGGCCCTTTTATCTTTCTTATAAGGTGTTTTGCCCTCTTACTTTCCTCATTACTAAAATCTACTGGCTTTCTTGTACCGTCACTGTCTAGAAATAAACCTGGGTAGTTTATAAGATACTGATTTTATAGGCAGCAATTATAATTTGAAAATAAAAATGTCTAGTGCTTTCTCGTAAATGGAAAGTGGCCACTCTAGCATACTTTTTATTTCCTGGCTAATATCCAACAATGATGAACAGTAGATTGTATTTGTGCTGACCCTTTTGTTCCCAAGCTAACATGTTAAAGATTTAACAGACAGGGATGCCTCGGTGGCTCAGTCGGTTAGGCAGCTGCCTTTGGCTCAGGTCATGATCTCGGGGGTCCTGGGATCGAGCCCCGCATCGGGCTCCCTGCTCAGCGGGGAGCCTGCTTCTCCCTCTCCCTGCTGCTTCTCCTTCTTGTGTTCTCACTCTCTCTCTCTCTCTCTGACAAATAAATAAATAAAATCTTAAAAAAAAAAAAAAAAGATTTGACAGACAGATCTTCCCTTGTCTGGGACTCAGCCTTCCACCAGAGAAGTACAGGTCACTGTCTGACATTGACAATTTGCCTTAGCCTTGCTTACATGACAGAAGGAGAGCAACCTTCAGAAGACCAAGATGGTGGGCACAAGATAAGACCCTCCTGGTTCTAGGGTTGTTGTTTTTTTAAGATTAATTGCTGCCTTAATGAAAAAAAAATCATTAGGAAGATGTCACAGTCCCATTAAAACAAAGTTACCCAGTATTGAATGATGTCCTCCCGGACTCTCCTCCCCAATTCATGTCCACCCTGGATGGATGAATGTGACTTTATTTGGGAAAAGGACCTTTGATGATATAATCTTGTTAAGATAAGGTCACACTAGATCAGGGTTGGCCCTAGTCCAACAACTGGTGGCTTTCCAAGAAGAGGAAATTCAGAAAAACAGGCACAGAGAGGAGATTGGAGTGATGCATCGAAAAGATGAGGAAGACCAAGGATTGCCTGCAAACACCTGAAGCTAGGGGAGGAAGGAACATGAAACAGACTCTCCCTCAGAGCTCCAAAGGAACCAACCCTGTTGACACCTTCATTTCAAACTTCTAGCCCCCAGAACTGTGAGAGTATGAATGTCTTTACTGTGGTAAGCCACCCAGTTTGTGGGACTTCCACAGCAGCCTTCGGAAACTCATACACCCAGCGTATCTCTTTTGTCACTTATCAAAATGCTCAAGCTTCGAGCAGAGAAAGATATGGTAGGGAACATGCCAGAATCTCAGGTCTCTGAGACTGAGGACCAGGGCATTCATAAATAGGCCAGGCTAGTAGGGGATAGTGAGAACGTACCATCACACTCGCCATCATTACTAACAAGAGAGAAGAGGCCGTGAAATGCATCACAGCTAAGGCTGGAGTAGAAGTTTTCAGAAGGGAAGCTAAAAATAACGCTGAGGAGCATCTGGTAATAGGGCATGTTGAAAGACAGAAGTTGGTAATGTGTGCCTGTTTTTATTTTATTTTATTTTCTTATTTTTTAAAGATTTTATTTATTTATTTGAGACAGAGAGACAGAGAGAGAGCATGAGAGGGGGGAGGGTCGGGAGGGTCAGAGGGAGAAGCAGACTCCCTGCCGAGCAGGGAGCCCGATGCGGGACTCGATCCAGGGACTCCAGGATCATGACCTGAGCCGAAGGCAGTCGCTTAACCAACTGAGCCACCCAGGCGCCCTGTGTGCCTGTTTTTAAAGTCTGTTACCTATATAATCAGTCATCCCTCACAACCCCGGTGCTGCTCTTTCTGCCCGTGTTTTAATAAAATCACCATTTTGCACACACACACACACAAAAGTCTGTTACCGACTCATGAAGACATAAGAGAACATGGCTTGTTATCAGCCCTGGGTCCCGCTGCCCCACAGGCAGGGAGAGGCCCAGCTGCAAGGCAGAGGCTGGACAGACGACTGAGGTTGCCACTGTCCACACAGGGGCTCGGCAGTCTTTGTGGGGCCCAGCCTGGCCGGTCCAGCACGACGGGCAGCACACAGCCCCCATTGGAGAACCTTATGAAGCAAGTCTTTCAGGGTGGAGTAAAAGCCTAGAACCCCACTGAGAACGTCCACAGTCAACCACATGCAGGTGGGAGGGGGATTTCGGAGAAGCAGCAGGGATGCTTTATCCAATAATGGGCAAAGTAAGCACAGGACGTGGACATCAACAGAGCAGACGCAAACAGAAGAGGAGACAGAACAGGGAGAGAGACAATTCAGAAGATGGCTGTTTTAATATCAGCATACCTACAGGTCCTATTTCACTTTGGAAACAAATTTTTTATTTTATGGTTTAACTTTTTTTCTGAATTATATATAAGATCTCTAAATTCCTTAATCTGGCCCTGGTGGGACATCTTCGAGGAACTTCCAAAGTCATACGACATAGACACTCACAATCAGCCCTACCCACGAAGATGTGTCCATTGCACCCGCACCTCCCAATGCCCGCACTGTGGAGGCTGTCCCCACCTGTAGGCAGAGATCTGGGCTCTGCCTGGTATCTGAAGTTCCTGCTCCATCTCCTCTTTGCTGGTGTCCAGGTAGGTGACCAGCAGATCCAGTCTATTGATTCGGAAAAGCAGCTCCTTCAAGAAGGACAGGTTGCTTTCCTCCAACATTCTCTTTTCCTGGAGTCTCTGGAATAACATCAAGGGATCCTTGATGGGTTCCTGCTTTTTCTGTGGGATGTAGTCCATGCTAAGGAATTTGAGGGAGGCCAGCTCATCACTGTCCAGCTGCTCTCCAATATTATAGAGGCATTTGCTGAAATTCATGTTGGTCAAGTATCAGGAGAGTGTCGTCGTAGCCTAGGTCAAAATACAATATTATGTTCAGATGAGGAGGAGAAGTACCATTTACCAGTTCCGTCATTAAGTGCTGTTATCTACTATACTCTAGACATTTTACTGAGGACACAGGGAAGAAAAAAACAAACAGGACACGTTTCTGCTCTCAACTAGCTCACTATTTTGGAAGGTAGATACACAAATTAGCCAATAGTCAGAGAGTTGTGACCAGGGCACCATAGGAATATAGAGAAAGGAACCCTAACGCAACCAGGGAGAAGGGCTTCCTGGAGGGAAGAAGGTGGGAAAGGACAATTCTTGCAGGAAATAATTTATGCAAAAGATGGAGGCGAGAATGTTCTAGTCAATTCAAGCAACCACAAGGAGCTCAAAAAAGTAACCACGAAGTGTCTGGGAGGAGGAATGGTGGGAAAAGGGATGAAGCCATGGCCTGGAACCATTACAAAGGGCCTCGTACTGTGGGGGAAAGGGCTCAGGTTTTGTCCCAGAGGTGATGGGGAACTAAGAAAGGACTGTAATGTCATCCAGTTTGGGATTAACATTTCAAGTGTGGCAGGTAGGGGCGCCTGGGTGGCTCAGTGGGTTAAGCATCTGCCGTTGGCTCAAGTCACGATCTCAGGGTCCTGGTCGGGCTTCCTGCTCTTCGGGGAGTCTGCTTCTCCTTCTGCCCCTCTCCCTACTCATGCACTCTCTCACGCTCTCTTTCTCAAATAAATCAAATCAAAAAAAAAAAAAAAAAGTGTGGAGGATAGACTGGAAGGGCTGGAGGCTGGAGAAGTGATGGCGTCTGACTGAAACAATGGTGCTAGGAAAACATGATGCAGTGCCGTCCCCCAAAGGCCTCGGGACCGGCCCCCACAACCGACCAAGGACCCACAGCTGGAAATGAAACCAAGTCAACTTTGTCAGCCTTCCAATGCAGAAATGAAACCAGGTCAACTTTGTCAGCCTCCATTTCAAACAGTCTCCAAATCAGATGACGTGATATTTTCACACACACACGTTTGAGCAGATAGAAAAGGAGAGGGCAGTGTTTGTGGAAATCCCGGACAACCTTCACGCAAACAGCCCAGAATCTGGGGGTCCTCCTCCTGTGAGCCCCTGAGTCACCCCTCCTCCTCCCTGCTCTGATAGGCCCATGTTGGTGATAAAACAAGCCCTCAGAGCAGGGTTTGTACTGGATTCTTCAGAGGAGCAGGTGTGGGACCCAGCTCATAAGACGGCCGCAGTATCATCATAAAGGGCAGGAAGTGGCAGGAAGCCACCTGCAGCTGACTGTCGGGGAGGGGGAAAGTGCAGTGGTTCAGAGTAGGGGGCGTTAGGGTCTGACAAAACTTAGATAGAAGCTGTCTGGGGCACTGGCCCCAGACCTAGGCAGCTCAGGTCCTCTGAGAGTTAGGTGCTCCCTCTGTAACATGGGGATCAGAACACCCACCCCCTAAAGTGTTTGACTAAGTCCTGTAAGGCATGTGCAGTGATGGTCAGCAATTAATGAACAAATGAGGGTTAACCCAAAAGAAGGAAACAGATCCTAGCTGTGGGGACCCAACAGGAACTGGGCACTTGAGTACTTTCCTCACCCTCCTGCTTTCCCGTTTCCCCAGTGGAAAACTCGTTGGGAAGTAGTGTTTTTCAAACTCTGTAAAGTTGAAGAACTCTTGGTTGACTCCTTACTCAGATGCTCCCATACCTTAGGAGGTGGTCCCGGAGGGCTGCAGTTTGAGAAACTTGAACTAGAAAACCTTTAACTTCCTGTCCACCTCCACCATTTCCTTGATCCCACAGACTCTGTGCTCCTGGGCACTTTCCTTAACCTCAAATGACCTTAACCTGTTTGTACCTCTTTCCTCCCAGAAGCAAAGTGGATGAGTTCCTGGGTCCTTAAGCTCCCTGCACTAACATTCTTGGATGAAAACACAAATCCTGATTCTATCACTTGAAATAATGATCAAGTGAACCAGGACCCATGTATTTTCTATATCTGATGTTAAAATAGAAGTATTTGGGGGGCTCCTGGGTGGCTCAGTGGGTTAAGCATTTGACTCTTGATTTCGGCTCAGGTCATGATCTCAGGGTCATGAGATCGAGCCCTTCATAGGACTCTGCACTGGGCATGGAGCCTGCTTAAGATTCTCTCTTTCCCGGGCGCCTGGGTGGCTCAGTTGGTTAAGCGACTGCCTTCGGCTCAGGTCATGATCCTGGAGTCCCTGGATCGAGTCCTGCATCGGGCTCCCTGCTCGGCAGGGAGTCTGCTTCTCCCTCTGACCCTCCCCCCTCTCATGTGCTCTCTCTCTCAGTCTCTCTCTCTCAAATAAATAAATAAAATCTTAAAAAAAAAAAAAGATTCTCTCTTTCCCTCTCCCTCTGCTCCTCCCAACTCCCACTCTCTAAAAATTAATTAATTAATTAATTAAAATAGAAATATTTTTTATTTGCACAATAAGGTTAAGTTTTAATCTTTTTATAAAGTACCGTGAAAGACTAGGAAATTTTTAGTTTTTCCTTTAAAAACACCTTCCCTCTCCCCGCACCCACTCTGATTGTAGAAGCAGTATTTTTTGTGTGCGTGAAAATTGAGAATATAGTAAATTATAAAATGGTCAGTTATCATTATCATACACACACACACACATGCACACAAGATATCATACATCAGACATACACGCAAAGATACATTTATATAAAAATCAGAATCAGGCTGCTTATCCAGGTGTATACACCTATTTTTTTCCCCCACTTAATATTTAGAATGAATATTTACCCCACCATTAAATATTCTTCTTTGGCATATTTTTAATGTTTCTTGATCTCCAGCATGCAGATATAGCAAAATTTAGTTTAAGGAATTTTCAATTTCTTTACTCTTAAAAATAAT
Source organism: Mirounga leonina (assembly GCF_011800145.1). NCBI lineage: Eukaryota > Metazoa > Chordata > Mammalia > Carnivora > Phocidae > Mirounga > Mirounga leonina. The sequence continues at coordinate 33,373,403 of NW_023270377.1, forward strand.
ATTGTATTGCAAAGCTTTTTCACATATCCTGTGCATATCTCTGATTATTTCTCTCTTAGAATTGGAATTATGGGACAAAACCCTTTTTCTCCCTTTTAATCTAGAATTTACATCATTATTTAGACAAGTTTTCTTGACTCTGGAAACTAGAAGAAAGTGTTTTGGACAGATACACTTTGCACTGGATTCCCAAAGCCTGCAGAGCCTAAATCTTTCACAAAGCAATCAATTATCACGAAAATACTTTTATTTAGAAAAGACATCTTAAATATGTGGCTAGCACCTAACAGCATATGTTCAAAATGTAGCAAACAAAACCTACTGGACCTATAAGGGGACAAACTAGCAAGTTCATTCCCTAAATCACACTCCCTAGAAACACACGTGTTTAGTTTTTGATGTAGTGTTCCATAGAAAGAAAAGAAAAAAAAAAAAAAAGAAACACACGTGTACTCAACAGGATATGTGCACGGACTGTCACCACAACACAATGTGTAACCCTGAACAACTGGAAACATCCCTAATGTCCATCAACATAGAAATGGCTAAATAAACTAAGGTATAGTCACACTACAGAATATTGTGCAGCAGTTAAGAAAATGCCCTCCATCTTCTGAAATAAAAACGATAGCTATCCAAGTCATGTTATTATGACAGTAAAAAAACCATAGAAAAAGCAGTTGCAATATAAAAAAATACATCTACTTTTTAAAAAATACTCAAAGCAATACAATGAGATTTTCAGTGGTTACAGATACATATGCAAAAGCAGAAAATAAAAAGGTAACAGGGTTCTGGGAAGAGACTTAACAAATTCAAAAGTTTCTTCTGGGGAATGAAGGAGAAAACTAGAATTTGGGGGTGAAGGAGTGAGGAAAGAGAATTGCTCTTTTCCTGTAATATGGTAAGAAGAATGTATGCACATATTCTCAGGTAAATGAAACTACTGTTAAAATACTTGAGTGTGTTCTTGGGCTTAAGGTTATGTAAGAGAGTGAATGAAGGAGGAGGCAAGAAATGACAATCTTTGGAACAGGAAATGACATACCATGGGCACATTAACCAGGAAAGGAGACCAGATCAGAGGAGCAAGCAACACAACCACATTTGTGTTTTGTTTTGTTTCATTTCATTTTTTTTTAATTTTATTTATTTATTTATTTATTTATTTAAGATTTTATTTATTTGACAGAGACAGAGATAGCGAGAGCAGGAATACAAGCAGGGGGAGTGGGAGAGGGAGAAGCAGGCTTCCCACCGAGCAGGGAGCTCGATGTGGGGCTTGATCCCAGGATCCCGGGATCATGACCTGAGCCAAAGGCAGACACTTAATGACTGAGCCACCCAGGCGCTCCTGTTTCATTTTGCTTTTTAAGTAGGCTCCACATCCAGCACCCAGCATGTAGCCCAAGGGGGGCCTTAAACTCACGACCCTGAGATCGAGACCTGAGCTGGTATCAAGAGTCGGTCGCTTAACCGACTGAGCTCCCCAGGTGCCCTTACATTTGTGTTCTTAAAAGAAAAGAAAGTATTAGATGAACTTAAACTTTAAAAAAGAACTTAAGAGAACTCAGAGAACCTATTTGCCCCCAAAATAGCAGGAAACTTCCACACACCATTCTCGAAAATAGAAATCTAGTAGAAGAGACTGGAAGATTGAAGTGGCCCAAGTGAAAACTCTGTTTCCTCCCAGTAGCAAATACACGTCCTTTCAAACACATACCAAATAGTCACAAAAATTGTCCACAAAGAAAATCTTAATACGAGATTCCCAAAGAGCACAAATAGTACAGTCCACATTCTCTTTTAGAAGTTAACGATGAAATTAGAAATTAACATGTTAATTAGAAGTTAACAATGAAAAATAACCAAACTGAACACACCTACAAAAAGGGCTATCGACATTGAGGTGGCTTTTTCCACATGTGCTGTTAGAACAATTAGGCAGACTTCTAGAACAAACTGAAATGGATCATAACTGAATTCTTCACATTAAAATAAGCTGCAGATGGATCAAAGCCTCAAACCTGAAAATTAAAATACTAAGGAAAGAAACATTGGAGAATTGTTTAAAATAATCATGCAGTGGTAAAGAATCTTTCTAAGTACAACAGAAAACCTGGAAGCCATTACAGAAAGGTTGATAAATGTCCTTAAATAATAACTAAAATAATCTGCCAAAATAAGCCAGACAAAATTTAAAAATAAATAAATCTTGCACTTGGGGGAAAAAGGACTGATTTTCTTAAAGTCATTTTTTTAAAAGAAGGATAAAGACCAACGATCCAATGCATAAACAGGTAAACATCGTAAGTACACAGTTCAGAGAAAAGTACCAGTGGCTTTATTTTTTAAAACCAATGGTTTTAAACATTTGAAAAGATGTTCAACTTCATTCACCAAAAAAAAAAAAAAAAAAAAAGGCAAACTGAAATTACAAAAGACCATTTTTCAACTACCAAATTGGTGAAGCACAAAACTTGCAATACCTAGTGTTTTGAGATGGTGGGAAAAAAAATAGGTAGGTGGGTAATTTGGCCCCTATCGGTCAAAATATAAAATGACCCCACAATTTAACTTCCACGAGTTTCTCCAACATTAGCTTAAACGTGCTGTACTTAAAAACAGGTACAGGGCTGCTCATGGCAGTGTTGCTCGACAGAACAAAGGGGCAGAAACCACTCCTTATCGGTATCAGAAGTTCAATGAAACCTTACTCAGATATTTAAAAAGAATAGGAAGACCACCATGATTGGATTTGTGTGATCTATACAAGGCCTTGTGAAGTGGTGCGTGGATTTGTGTATTTACAGAAGATCTTTGAACAGAACCAACACACAGGAAGCTGTTTCAGTGATTGCGTGGGAGGAGAGGAACTAGAAGCCCCGTGATGGAGTGGACGCCGGGGCGGCAGAGAAGTCAGGCTTGCCGCTTAAATTTTTAGGAGGTGCATGTATTACTTATTCTACGTGGACTTATATGTAGATGAAAATCACTACTTTTTTTTTTTTTTCCCAAAGATTCCATTCATTTATTTGACAAAGACAGAGAGCAGGAGAGCACAAGCAGTGGGAGAGGCAGAGGGAGAAGCAGGCTCCCCACCTAGCAGGGGGCCCGATGCGGGGCTCGATCCCAGGAGCCTGGGACCATGACCTGAGCCGAAGGCAGATGCTTAACCAACTGAGCCACACAGGCGCCCCAAAAATCATTACTTAAAGACCCATTTTCATTCATAAGGAGGAAAGGATCTAAACTAGGCCCAGCCCTGTTTAGCACCATTAGCTCCAATGTCCTTAAATTTTTAAATCAGTTCTAATCTCTGTTAAAATCTCCTTTTACAGAATTAAATGATTATCAAACGAAAGCGGAATCTTTTTCCCTCGATATTTTTTTCTGATAACAACGCTTATTGTATTCATTTTAGAAAGTACAGAAAAGATAAAAAGGAAAATAAAAATTACCTATAATTCTCCCATCCAAAGATAATCACCTAATAATATTTTACTATCTTTCCTACCAAGCATTTTATATATATATATATTTTTTTTTTTTCCCCTCATATTGTATCATACCACATTTCTGAGGTATAAGTGGAATTTTCACTGGTAATATTGTAAGTACATCTTGATACCATCACTTTTTTCTTCTACAGCACAGATTTTAAAATTTGTAAAGTATGAAATCATAGGATCGGACCATAATGTATGTAACCAGTTTCTGCTTATATTTAGAATAAGATCTTAAGATGTAAATCTCCCTGTACACCTCTGATTATTTTCTTAGAATAATTTCCTAGAAGTAGTAATTACTGAGCCCAAAGGAATAAACCTTCTTTAAGTCTTTTGTTACATATTTAATAGCATTTTCTGACAGTATATAATAATAATAATAATAATAACAACAACAATAATAATATAATCCAAGGCCAGGATGATATGAGTTTGGTTATAACATGATTGGCACTTGGCTCCTGTCCTCTGTAGCTGCCTCATCTCATTCATTTTATTATCTTTGCAGTAATTAGAAAATGCTTTCTAAATGACTTCTGCATCACATGAAAATGGAGAGTTAGTAGGGAAAATGTTGGCAAGGCCTCTTTCTGGTCCAGGTTTTACAGGACACACTATGACATAATATTCAGTCTTGGTTTGTTTACGTCACACACCTCTCTAGTCATAGTGCCTGGAAAGCAATTAGCTGCAACAGAATTTTATACCTTTGACAAAGGGCCACCTCTGGGCACTGAGATCCATGGGTACACGGACCGTAGGATGGTTCTTGTTTTATGGCACCGAGGTTTACTGCATAAGATCATGGGCTAGAAACTTTGTTACAGTAATATTTTTAAAAGAGCATTTATTGGGGCGCCTGGGTGGCTCAGTCGTTAAGCGTCTGCCTTCGGCTCAGATCATGATCCCAGGGTCCTGGGATCGAGCCCCGCATCGGGCTCCCTGCTCCGCGGGAAGCCTGCTTCTCCCTCTCCCACTCCCCCTGCTTGTGTTCCCTCTCTTACTGTGTCTCTCTCTCAAATAAATAAATAAAATCTTAAAAAATAAATAAAAGAGCATTTATTGTTGTATTTTTCTGATCCTAAAATAGTGAAAGTCACACTTATTCCTTAGAGAAAGTACAGCAATGTATAAAAAGAAAAAGAAAAATCACTTAGAAACTCATCATTTAGAAGTAACTCTTTTGTTACACTTAGTGGTTTCCTTCCACTTATATTCGCGTGCGTGTGTGTGTAAATACATATATATAATGTGTTCATATACATACATAAAAGATATAAATTTGAATATTTTCATATATAATGCATACAAGGCAGAAGAAAGAGATGGGGATGCGATACCGCCAGGAAGTTTTGTTTTACTTTCAGTTATATGATATCTGTTAAATCATAACTCTATATAAATAGATTTGTACTATACAATAAGTATCTTTAATATTTTTAATAATAAATTTATGCCCCAAAGTATTTGATGTAAATAAATGTTTGTATTATGATATACAGGTGTTTATATCTATGTAAACGTAAAAATATCTTTTTGACTTATTTTACTACCAGTCTCTGAAGAAATTGGTATTATCGTCTTCATGTTACCATTGTGAAAAATCAGTTTAGAAATAAGCTCGCAGGAGAGGCGTCAGGCTCGGATTTGAGCATCTCCCTAGAGGGTTTCAACGACAGGCCCTGCAAAGATTTAGATTTTATTCTGCTTGCAGCTGGAAGCCAGCGAACGAATTTAACCAAAAAAAAAGGACATGTAATCATAATATTTTCAAAGATTAAAATATAAAAAAATTTTTGAAAGACAAAAATACTCCCAAAACACAAAACCAGGAATTCTTAATAAATCCACTACGGCAGAGAGAGTGACCCCACAGAACCTGACGAATCAGAGTGGTATGTGCCGGAGCCCAGATTTAGATGGTGTCACCGCCTTCCAGAGTCCCAACTCTACCCCTGCTTAGGCCACGATTCAATTAAGGATAAGGTCTCTGTACAAACAGTCATACTCGGAGCATTCCAGAAAAACCTCACCTAAGCTGGAGAGGGCCTTAAGCTCTGGAATCTATGGGGCTCTCGCCATGGCTCTCAGAGGGCCTACTAATTCTTACGGTTTTCCCACCCTCAGCAGCCTAGAAAATTCTAGAATCAAAGGTCTTTCTCCCAGGAGGCCCAACCAACCTTACCAAAGAAGCCAATCCTGGGACCCTCACAGTGGCAGCAGCTTCTTCACAGGCCTGTTTTCTCCTGAAGCGACTAAAACAAGAGAGAAGGGCCACGACTGAAACAAGAGTGAAGGGCTGAGGAAGAATAGGCACCGCTCGCTCTACTTCCTGTTTACGAAACCACTGACTCATTTAGGCTGAGTAAGGCCGGCTTGCGCCTGAGCAGCCACCTCTTCCCAGAATGCAAGAATCCAGAGGAACAGGGGACACGGTGTTCGGGGCGGGGGGCGGGGCGGGGGGACTGGGCCACCTGAGCTTTGGCTCTGGCTGTGTGACTTTGGATGGGTCATTTTGCCTTTGGGGCCTCTTTTACCACATTCCAAAATGAGGAAGTTGGACTGGATGGTAATTAAGAGCCTCTTCATTCCGTATTTCAGAAATTTACAGATTTTTCTGGGTTCATTATGAAGACTTGAATGTTTTCATTCAGTAATATTGATTGAGCACTTCTGAGAGATCTGAAAACTGTGGGGTCCTCATCATGGCTCTCAGAGGGTCTGCTAAGCTAACTCTCATGGTTTCCCATCTACACTAGAATATGGTGGCCCTGAGCCCACCATATCCTACCCTCAGCAGCCTGGAAAACTCTAGAATCAAAGCCCTTTCTCCTGAAAGGCCCAGATGACCTTACCAAAGAGACAAACAAATCCTAGGGTCCTCAGCATGGTCTGGGCCCTGGAGACATAACTGCACAAAACACACTTAGCCCAGCCTTTTTGCTGTGAATCAACTGAAATGTTTTCTGATGTTCTAAGTAGAAAGAAAAAAAATCAAACACTGCTCTTCTTTGAAATTGTCTTTTTTCTTTCCCCAAATAGAATATAAGCTCTCAGGAGGCTGAGACCCACCTAGAGCTGAGAGCATTAAAGGAGGTGTCTGGAAGTGCCTCTTCACCTGTAGAGGGCCAGGTAAAGTACTATCGATGCCCTTCACTCCCACTTCATTCTGCCCATCAAGTCTGAGTGAGAACACAGCAACACAAGGAGTTAAATCCTAACCCAGGAGGGATTCCCTGATGTTCTTCCTGAGCATCACCCCAAGCATTCATTCCACTGTTTTGTGACCGGTTCCTGTGCTGGGCTGGAGCTTCACAAGGGCAGGAGCACATCTTTCATGTCTGTGTTCCCAGAACCTACCACGGGAGGAGCAATTATCTATGACCTCCAAACAGTTCCTACAAATCGACAAGAAGAAGAAAGCCTGTAAAGAGACAATGGGTCTGAACATGGAGTTCCTTGACAGGGACTTGCTTACAAAGCCAAAGTGTCCGAGGTGATGCTCAGACACTTTAATAATCTGAGAAATGCAAAATAAAGCAACATGATACCCACTTTCTACCCAACAGATTGGTCAAGGTTTGCAAGTGGGATCAGACCAAGGATTGGTGGGCAAGTTATGTCGTCCTTATAGAGGATTGTGAAGACTGTCCAGCATGTAATACCCCATAGGGCTTAGAAAGTGGGACCTGGCAAAACATAGAACTTCAAGTGCCAGAGTGCTCCCTTAAAAAAAAAGAAGCAGAATGAGCAAAATACAATCCAAATAATACTAATAAATAGTAATAATTGCAAGTACTTACTGAGAATTTAGCAGCGCCAGTCACTGTTGCAAGTGGTTAACGTATATTATCTCATTAAATCCTCAGGACCGCCTCATGAGGTAGTACGAATCCCATATGATGCTGAGGAAACAGAAGCACAGAGAAATTACTTACTTGTTCCAGCTCATAGTTAAAAAAATAGTGTGTTCACACAAAACAACGATACATTTTGCTTGCAAAGATACAGATCAATTCAGGGATAGTTATCAAAAGATTTAGAGAGCTGTCTTTTGGGAGGCAGTGGGCGGGGGGGGGGGGGGGAGGGGGGGGGGGGGGGGAAGGGGGGGGGGAGGAGATGGAAGAAAGTGCCAATGAGGCGGTGGGCGGCATCTGAGAGATTAACTCAACCCTCTGCCCAAATGGGAAAGAAAACCAATGAAGTAGGTAAAGGATGTCTGCTGGAATCTCCAAAATGATCGGGTGGGAGGGAGACACTGTGTCTGTATTTGAAGGGGAGGCACTAAGAAGAGAAATGTAGCAGAGTATTGGAGATCCCTCAGAGTTAAAATGTAGCAAGGCCCTCTGCTGTGGTGCAGAGAGAAAGCCCACTCAGAGATGTGGGGCCCTGGCAGGATCCTGAGGTGTCCCCACTCTGCCCACTGAGTGAGTCCCGGAAACATGGTATTCAGAAGCCATTCTGCACCAGGCACTCACCTGCTCCACCCTGTCCCAGCGACATCACAGAGTGCCCGGGGCCAAGACCCCTGAACTGCCCAATTTCACCCAGACTCTTAAGTCCTGTCCACCCAACCAGAGAGAAGTCCCTTGAAGGAGGGTGGGGACAGAAACACCTCCAGGAAGAAGTTTTCTTTTACTTTCGATAACTCCACTTTCTGCCTCCCTCAGCGGATTCACTTCTTGTTCTCCACATTCAGAATTTAGTAGCGAATTCAGCAGGGCTTAAAAAAAAAAAAATCCCAAGAGACAAGAGCAGAATCTGGTCTTCAGCAAGCAAGGAAGAAAATTCCTCAACAGAAAGATCTAGAAAATAAATTTGATTCCCAAAGTGAGAGGACAGAGATGACTCACTCGAACAAGAAATGTTTCTTAAAGGAACAGGTGTCCAATTTCCAACCATTCAGAAGAGGGACTTTGGCAATTTGTCAACATGTAAACTAACTGGTTAGTGAGGGGGGGCAGAGTATGCCACCCCAAAATATACCACTTTGCATATGAATTATTTTTAATTAGAGTTTCTTGAGAAATAACCAGTGCAAGAAGGACAGTTGGAACCTCCTTTTCCTCCTGAAAGCAGAAAATAAATCTCTGATGTGAAAGCTACCCTCCCTTAGCAGGAGGTAGAGAGACATCCTTACAACCAGAGATGGGAAGTTAGAGCTGAGAAGACTGTGTAAGCAAACCTTGTTGCTTCCTCACTAATTTACTACCCCAAGCCCAAACTTTTTCTCTTGTCAATTTTTCACAAAGTTATTATTTGTCTAAAAGATATAAAAGCTGCCTGCTTGGGGGTGCCTGGTTGGTTTAGTCGGGTAAGTCTCTCTCTCTCTCTCTCTTTTTTTTTTAAGATTTTATTTATTTATTTGAGAGAGAGAGTCAGAGATAGTGACCGAGAGCATGAGTAGGGAGGAGAGGGAGAAGCAGGCTCTCTGCTGAGCAGGGAGCGCCTCGTGGGGCTCGATCTCAGGACCCTGGGATCATGACCTGAGCTAACGGCGGATGCTTAACCGACTGAGCCACCCAGGCACCCCTAAGCCTCTGACTCTTGATTTCAGCTCAGGTCATGATCTCAGGGTCATTGGATGGAGCCCCGCATGGGGCTCAGTGGGGAGTCTGCTTGAGATTCTCTCCAGCTCCCTCTGCCCCTCCCCCCATTTGCTCGCACATGTGTGTGCGCATGTGCCCGCACTGCCTCCCCCTAATAAATAAATAAATCTTTAAAAAAAAAAAAAGCTGCCTGCTTCAGTCATTTCTTTGAGTCTGATATTTCTATGAGCTCTTATACATATGAAATTAACTTTATTATTCTCTTGTTACTCTGTCTTTTGTCAATTTAATTATTAAACCGGCCAAAGAACCTAGGAGGGAAGAGAAAAGCTCCCCACCCCCCCGTCCCCCCCTCCCCCCGCTACACCTGGAAGCTGGACATGCTTTATCAGAAAGCATTTATACTGACTACACTTAATATTAATAACCCCTGTAATTTTCAAACCCCTGTAACTTAAAGACTGCCTGTGGCTAGTAAAATGCCATTCTCCTTTGAAAGGGGTCTGGGGAGAGGAATTGTCCTCTGTTCTCAAACCTCAGCACTGATGACATGCACCACCACCCGCCCCTACAAACACACACACCACCCATGGGTTCATATGGCAGGGGCTCTTCTAGGGTCCAAATGGGCCTCTAGCTGAAATGGGAGATCCTGCACAAGAAAACAGGTGGGTCTGGCCCAGTCCTAAGTAGGGGTAACAACACTGTTTGCCTTAGGCTGTGCTCTTAGGTTTAGTAGTAACCAGTGCTTCCTCCATCACTGAGCCTGGAGTCGTGGTAACATGCAGATTTGTCTCCCAGGCCCTCCCCAGCTTTTCCTCATCCTCTAACTCCTCCCCACCC